>NC_134080.1:200458238-200804999 GCF_000715075.1 Nicotiana tabacum
GCAATAAGGAACTCGTCACCAATCTATAAGCACTTTGTATTATCTATTGTTGTGGCGTGCAACCCGATCCAAAAACATAATAACACCGTTGCGGCATGCAACCCAATCCATATCATTTATCACAGTTGCAACATGCAACCCGATCCAAATATAACATTGTTGCGGCATGCAACCCGATCCAAATATAATATTATTGCGGCGCGCAACCTGATCCAAATATAATATTGTTGCGACGCCCAAACTGATCCACATATACAGTTCTACACCAATCGCAACGAAAATCCCAGCAAGGGATCAATAAAGAAACAACACTATCCCGGCAAGGAATTCGACAGTATAAGTAACTACGTCCCGGCAAGGGAAATCAGCTATAACCAAACTTGTTCCAACATCTAACTACCTCAATTAGCACCAATACTCAATCATAAGTAATTCCCACGAGAATAATCATAATCCTTGCTCAACACAGAGAATCAACAACTTAGGCATTCGTAGGATTTATCAAGAACACAACAATTTCAATTTAAGACTCACAATCATGTTTGACACCAACGTATAGATACTCGTCACTATGCCTATACGTCGTACTCAACAAATAACATGTGGCAAATAGGACACAACTCCTAATCCCTCGAGCTAAGGTTAGACCAAACACTTACCTCGAACTTCCACGGCCAACTCAAGCCTCAAACGCCGCTTTTCCTTTAGAATTCGCCTCCAAACAACTCGTATCTAGTCTAAATTGATTTAACAACATCAATAAATGCTAAAGAATTCATACCCAATGCTCAATTATAGGTTTTATATCATTTTCCCCAAAAAGTCAAAAAAATCGACCCCAGGCCCGCTTGGTCAAAACACGAGGTTCGGACCAAAACTCGATCACCCATTCACCCACGAGCCCGAATATGTAATTAGTTCCAAAATCCGACCCCAAAACGAGGTCTAAATCCCAATTACGCAAAAAGGCTTAACTCTACCCAAATCCCCAATTTTCTACCCTTAAGAACATGATTTAGGCCTAGAAATCTAATGGGTGTTAATGGAATTGAAGAAAATGAGTCTAAGATTACATACCTATGAATTTGTGGTGAAGTTCTCTTTCAAAAATTGCCCAATTTGGAGTTTGGAAGAAGAAATTATGAAATTTTGGTTTAATCTCGAGTGTGTTGTTTACTGTTCAAAAATCGTTGGGCAAACCTTCATCACGTTCGTGATGGGTCTGCCGCTTTTGCGAAGAGCAGCCTTTCTTAGGCTTACGCGATCGTGAGTCCTTTTTACGCGTTCGCGAAGGGTTGTCCCTCCTGACCTTCGCGTTCACGGGCCTGTGCACGCGTTCGCGTAGAGGAACGATTACTTCCCAGACCAGCCCCCCATTTACGCTACGCATTCGCGGGACATGGGTCGCATTCGCGTAGAGCAACCCCCCCCCCCCAATGCTCCGCGTTCACGATCCTTACCTTGCATTCGCGTTGAACAAAAACCACCCCTACCCATTTTCACTTTCACGGTCGCGTAAAGGGCTTCGCGATTGCGAAGCACAGAAGGACTGTGCATCAGAACAACAGTTTCTACATTTTTTCACAAGTTCAAAACCTTCTGAAACCCATCTAAAACTCACACGAGCCCTTGGAGCTCCAAACCAAACATGCATACTATCTCAAAAATATCATATGAACTTATTTGTGCGATCAAATCGCCAAAACAACCTCTTAAACAACGAATTTAGCATAGAAATCTAAGAAAAATCTCAAAACTTTCAAAGTATGAATTTTCACAACTACGGGTCCGAATCACCTCATACGACTTCCGTTTCTTACCAAATTTCACAGACTCATCTTAAATCACATATAAGACCTGTACCGGGGTCCGGAACCAAAATACGGGCCCGATACCATCAAATTCTAAACGCATTTCATTTCCAAAACTCATAAATAATTCCAGAAAACATTTTTTTCTAAAAATTCATTTCTCGTGCTTGGGACCTCGGAATTCGATTCCGGGCATACGTCCAAGTCCCATATTTTTTCACGAACCCTTTAGGACCATCAAATCACGAACCCTTCAGGTCCGTTTACCCAAAATGTTAACCGAAGTCAACTTAAATCCATTTTAATGTCAAAATTCATTATTTTTCACAAATTTTCACAAAATGGCTTTACGGCTATGCGCTCGGACTACACACGCAAATCGAGGTGATGTCAAAAGAGGTTTTTAAGGCCTTGGAACGCAGAATTCATTTTAAAACAAGTGATGACCCAAAAACATTCTCCACCTCTAAAACAACCGTTCGTCCTCGAACGGACATAAGAAGGAAGTATCTGAGTCGGGGAAAAGATGGGGATAACGGCTCTGCATATCGAACTCGAACTCCCATGTCGATGCCTCAGTAGGCTGACCTTTCCACTAAACACGAACAGAGGGGAAACTCTTCGATCTTAACTAACAAACCTGTCGGCCTAGAATAGCTACCGGCTCCTCCTCATAAGACAAGTCCTTGTCCAACTGGACAGTGCTAAAATCTAACACGTGGGATGGGTCGCCGTGATATTTCCGAAGCATGGACACATGAAACACTGGATGCACGGCTGATAAGCTCGGCGGCAATGCAAGTCTGTAAGCCACCTCTCCGACTCGATCAAGAATCTCAAACGGGCCAATGAACCTAGGGCTAAGCTTGCCTTTCTTTCTAAATCTCATCACACCCTTCATAGGCGATACCCAAAGCAATACCCGCTCACCGACCATGAATGCCAAATCTCAAACCTTACGGTCGACATAACTCTTTTGCCTGGACTGAGCTGTATGAAGCCTATCCTGAATAATCCTGACCTTGTCCAAGGCATCCTGAACCAGATCCGTACCCAACAACCGAGCCTCTCCAGCTCAAACCATCCAACCGGCGACCGACACTGCCTACCATACAAAGCCTCATACGGAGCCATCTGGATACTCGACTGGTAGCTGTTGTTGTAGGCAAACTCTGCTAAAGGCAAAAACTAATCCCACGAGTCCCCAAATTCAATGACACAAGCTCGGAGCATATCCTCCAAAATTTGAATAGTCCGCTCGGACTGCCCATCCATCTGAGGATGAAACGATGTGCTCAACTCAACTAGTGTGCCCAACTCTCGCTAAACTGCTCTCCAGAAATGTGAGGTAAACTGCGTACCTCGATCTAAAATGATAGACACGGGCACACCATGAAGACGAACAATCTCCCAGATATAGATCTCAGCTACCCTCTCGGAAGAATAGGAGACTTCCACAAGAATGAAATGTGCTAACTTGGTCAGCCTATCAACAATAACCCACACTGCGTCGAACTTCATCTGAGTCTGTGGGAGTCTAACAACGAAGTCCATAGTGATACGCTCCCACTTCCACTCAGGAATCTCAATCTTCTGGAACAAACCGCCAGGCCTCTGATGCTCGTACTTAACCTGCTGATAGTTCAAACACCGACCCACATGTGCAACAATGTCCTTCTTCATTCTCTGCCACCAATAATGCTTCCGCAAATCCTGATACATCTTAGCGGCGCCCGGATGAATAGAGTACCAGGAACTATGGGCCTCCTCTAAAATCAACTCTCGGAGTCCATCCACATTAGGCACACAAACTCGACCCTACAATCTCAAAACTCCATCATCACCTAAGGTAACCTACTTGGCACCTCCGTGATGCACCGTGTCTCTAAGGACACACAAATGGGGATCATCATACTGCCTATCACGGATACGCTCCAATAAGGAAGAATAAGTGACTGTGCAAGCTAACACACGGCTGGGCTCAGAAACATCAAACCTCACAAACTGATTGGCCAAAGCCTGAACATCCAAAACAAGCAGTCTCTCACTGACTGGAATATAAGCAAGATTACCCATATTGGCTGACTTCCTACTCAAAGCATCGGCCACCACATTGACCTTTCCTGGATGATATAAGATGGTGTATCATAGTCCTTTAATAGCTCCAACCACCTTTTCTGCCTCAAATTTAGCTCCTTCTTCTTGAACAAATACTGCAGACTCTTGTGATCCGTGAACACCTCACATGCTGCGCAATACAGATAATGCCTCCAAATCTTCAACGCATGAACAATGGATGCCAACTCCAAATCGTGAACCGGATAGTTCTTCTCATGAATCTTCAACTGCCGTGAAGCATAGGCAATGACCTTACCATCCTGCATCAACACCGCACCAAGTCCAATACAAGATGCATCACAATAAACTGTATAAGGCCCTGAACCTGTGGGAAAAACCAACATTGGTGTCGTAGTCAAAGCTGTCTTGAGCTTCTGAAAGCTGGCCTCACACTCATCCGACCATCTGAACTGGGCACCCTTCTGGGTCAACCGGGTCATCGGGGCTGCAATAGACAAAAAACCCTCCACAAACCGACGATAGTAGCCTACCGAACCCAAGAAACTCCGGTTCTCTGTAGCTGATGCTGGTCTAGGCCAGTTCTTTAATGCCTCAATCTTCTTCGGATCAACCTGAATACCCTTTGTGCATACAACATGACCCAGGAATACAACTAAACTCAACCAGAACTCACACTTAAAAAACTTGGCACACAACTGACTATCCCTCAGAGTCTTTAGAACCACTCTAAGATGTTGCTCGTGCTCCTCCCGACTGCGGTAATAGATCAAAATATCATCAATGAAGACTATCACGAACAAATCCAAGTAAGGCCTGAACACTCAGTTCATCAGATCCATAAAAGCTGCTGGGGCATTTGTCAACCCGAATGACATCACCAAGAATCATAATTCCCGTACCGAGTGCGGAAAGCTGTCTTAGGGACATCGGATGCTGTAATCCTCAACTGATGGTAGTCAGATCTCAAGTCAATCTTCAAAAATACCTTGGCACCCTGAAGCTGATCAAACAAATCATCAATCCGCAACAACGGATACTTATTCTTGATTGTAACCTTGTTCAACTACCGGTAATCAATACACATTCTCATCGATCTGTCCTTCTTCTTAACAAACAACACCGGTGCACCCCAAGGCGAAACACTAGGTCTAATGAACCCTTTTTCAAGCAAGTCCTACAACTACTCCTTCAACTCTTTCAACTTAGGCGGGGCCATACGATACGGTGGGATAAAAATGGACTGAGTGCCCGAAGCCAAATCAATGCAAAAGTCAATATCCCTGTCGGGTGACATACTCGGTAGGTCTGAAGGAAATACCTCAGGGAACTCACGAACAACCGGCACAAAATCAATAGGAGGAACCTCTGCACTAGAATCACGAACATATGCCAAATAGGCCAAACACCCCTTCTCGACCATACGCCGAGCCTTCACATAAGAGATGACACTATGGTTAGAATGACCAGGAGTCCCTCTCCACTCTAAACGAGATAAACTGGCAAGGCTAAGGTCACAGTCTTGGCATGACAGTCCAAGATAGCATGGTAAGGTGATAACCAGTCCATCCCCAGTATGACATCAAAATCAACCATGTCCAGGAGTAACAAATCTACACGAGTCTCAAGACCCCCAATCACAACCATACAAGAATGATGGACTTGATCTACCACAATAGAATCACCCATCGGTGTAGACACATATACAGGATCACTCAAAGAACCACTAGGCATGACCAGATACGGTGCAAAATAAGATGACACATAGGAGTATGTAGACCCTGGATTAAATAAAACTAAAGTATCTCTACCACAAACCAGAACAGTACCTATGATAATTGCACGGGAAGCCTCAGCCTCAGGCCTGGCTGGAAGAGCATAACATCGGGGCTGGGCCCCACCACCTTGGACTTCATCTCTGGGACATCCTGCAGCTGGCTGGCCTCCACCTCTAGCGGTCTGAGATCCACCTCTAATACCTATACCTCCACCTCTAGCACCCCTACCCCCACCCTTAGTTGGTAGAGCGGGCGGCGGAACACCTAGTGCCTGAACCATAGCACGGGAACCCTGCTGTTGTGACTGAGTACCCACCAATCTCGGAAAAGCCCTTCGGATATGACCATTCTTATCACACTCAAAGCATCCACCTGAGTGTTGCGGCTGAGGAAATCGAGACTAACCCTGGCGACCTGAATGATCACCCCAAAAACTCTGGAGCGACGGTGCACTGATAAGAGCTGGGGGTGCACTGTAAGGCTACTGATCAGAATACTGTATATGAGAACCACGGCCACCTGAAGCACCATGAGAAACCTGAAGGGCTGACTGAAAATGCTTAGGAGGATGGCCTCTACCATACGAATCTCTGCCTCCAGACGAGGTACCACTGAATCGGCCTAAATGACGAGGCCTCTTGTTAGACCCCTGACCACCTCCCTGCAATAGAACCATCTCAACTTTCCTGTCCACATTGGCCGCCTCTTGGAAAGAAATCTCACTCCCAGTCTCCTTGGCCATCTAAAGTCAAATAGGCTGGATAAGTCCCTTAATGAACCTCCTCACCCTCTCTCTCTCTCTCTCGGTGGGAAGTATGATAAGAGCATGATGGTCCAAGTCGATGAATCTGGTCTAATATTGAGTAACAGTCATAGAACCCTGCTAGAGATGCTCAAACTGCCTCCGATAGATCTCTCTCTGAGTAATAGGGAGAAACTTCTCCAGAAAGAGCTGAGTAAACTGCTCCTAAATCAAAGATGGCGATCCGGCTGGTCTAGCCAAACAATAATATCTCCATCAAGTCTTGGCGGATCCAGATAAGCAAAAAATAGCAAAATCGACCCCATTGGTCTCCACTATCCCCATGTTCCTGAGAACCTCATGACAGTTGTCTAGAAAATCCTGGGGATCCTCAGAAGATGCACCGCTGAAAGTAGTAGGGAAGAGCTTGGTGAACTTGTCCAATCTCCATAAAGCATCGGCAGAAGTAGCTGCTCCCTCACCGGTCTGAGCTACCACACCCGGCTGAACTGCTCCAACTGGCTGAGCTGCTGGAGTCTGAAAGTGGGGAGCCGTCTACTCCAGAGTGCAAGTAGCAGGAGTCTGGGCTCCTCCTCCAGCCTGAGAGACGCCTGCTACAGGAAGCAAGCCTGCCCGGGTGACACTCTCCATAAGGCCCACTAGACGACCAGAGCATCCTGGAGTACTAGGGTAGAAAAAACCCCTCTAGGACCTGAGTTGGGCCCACCAGAATTGTCTGGGCAGGAACCTCATCATCAAATTAAACCTAAGGCTCCACCACTGGTGCTACTGCTCTAGGCTGAGCTCTGCCCCTACCTCGGCCTCTAGCACGGCCTCAGCCTCGCCCTCTGCCGCACGACAGGAAAATAAATGTGAAGCTTTTTCCTAACTCTGTAGCCTCTAAGGGATAAATACATATGTCTCCGTACAGATCCCTCAGACTCTACTAAGCTTGTCCGTGAATTGTGAGACCTATGCAACCTAGATCTCTGATACCAACTTGTCACAACCCAAATTTCCCACCCTTGGGAGTCGTGACTGTGCATAAATAAATACATGCAGAAAACATAATATGATAACTTAGCCAAAACCAGTACGGCAATACCAACATACATCTCTACCCGGAATCTGGTGTCACAATATCACGGACCACCTACGAATACTACATACAAATGTCTGGAAAGAAAGGTACAATCTATCTCTGAAGTAAATAAAAACAGAATACATATAAAGATAGAAGAGAACGTCGAGCATGCGGACGCCTGCAGGACTACCTCGGGATTTCTAAATGGACTGAAGGCAGCCACCCAATGCTACGGACCAAAAGTTACCGCTCTGGGACCTGCACATAGTGCAGAGTGTAGTATCAGCACAACCGACCCCATGTCCCATGTGCTGGTAAGTGTCTAGCCTAACCCCAGTGAAGTAGTGACGAGGCTAGGACCAGACTACCAAATAAACCTGTGCAGTTATATAATATGCAGCGGAAAATAAAACAGGAATAGACAAGTAAAGATGGGAGGGGGTACAAGCTGGGGGAAATATCAATACCAACAGTAAATTAAGAGAAAGGCATAAGGACAATTCAGATTTCATAGCAAAGCAATAAGGAACTCATCACCAATCTATAAGCACTTCGTATTATCTATTGTTGTGGCACGTAACCCGATCTAAAAACATAATAACACTGCTGCGACGTGCAACCCGATCAATATCATTTATCACTGTTGTGGTATGCAACCCGATCCAAATACAACATTGTTGCGACATGAAACCCAATCCAAATATAATATTGTTGCGGCGCGCAATCGGATCCAAATATAATATTGTTGCGGTGCGCAACCGGTCCACATATACAATTCTACACCAATCGCAACGAAAGTCCCAGTAAGGGATCAATAAAGAAACAACATTATCCCGGCAAGGGAATCGACAGTATAAGTAATTACATCCCGGCAAGGGAAAATCAGCTATAACCAAACTTGTTCCAACATCTAACTACCTCAATTAGCACCAATACTCAATCATAAGTAATTTCCACGAGAATAATCATAATCCTTGCTCAACACAGAGAATCAACAACTTAGGCGTTCGTAGGATTTATCAAGAACACAACAATTTCAATTTAAGACTCACGGTCATGCTTGACACCAACTTATAGATACTCGTCACCATTCCTATACGTCGTACTCAACAAATAACATGTAGCAAATAGGACATAACTCCTAATACCTCAAGCTAAGGTTAGACCAAACACTTACCTCAAACTTCCACGGCCAACTCAAGCCTCAAACACCTCTTTTCCTTTAGAATTTCCCCCCAAACAACTCGTATATAGTCCAAATTGATTTAACAATATCAATAAATGCTAAAGAATTCATACACAATGCTCAATTATAGGTTTGCTATCATTGTTCCCAAAAAGTCAAAAAATGACCTCGGGCCCGCTTGGTCAAAATACGATGTTCGGACCAAAATCCGATCACCCATTCACCCACAAGCCCGAATATATTATTAGTTCCAAAATCCGACCCCAAAACGAGGTCTAAATCCCAATTATGCAAAAAGCCCTAACTCTACCCAAATCCCTAATTTTCTACCCTTAAGAACATGATTTAGGCCTAGAAATCTAATGGGTGTTAATGGAAATTGAAGAATATGAGTCTAAGATTACATACCTATGAATTTGTGGTGAATCTCTTTCAAAAATCGCCCAATTTGGAGTTTGGAAGAAGAAGTTATGAAATTTTGGTTTAATCCTGATGGTGTTGTTTACTGTTTAAAAATCGTTAGGCAGGCCTTCATCGCGATTGCGATGGGTCTGCCGCATTTGCGAAGAGTAGCCTTCCTCAGGCTTACGTGATCGCGAGTCCTCTTACGTGTTCGAGAAGTTTTGGCCCCCGTGACCTTCGTGTTCGCGAGCCTGAGCACGCATTCGCATAGAGGAACGATTACTTACCAGACTAGCCCCCTATTTACGCTACGCGTTCGCGGGACATGGGTCTCGTTCGCGTAGAGCAACCACCCCAGTGCTCCGCGTTCGCGATCCTTACCTCGCATTCACGTTGAACAAAAACCACCCCTTCCCATTTTCCCTTTCGCGATCACATGAAGGGCTTCGTGATCGCAAAGCACAGAAGGACTGTGCATCATAACAACAGTTTCTGCAATTTTCATATGTTCAAAACCTTCCGAAACTCACCCGAGCCCTCGAGGCTCCAAACCAAACATCCATACTAACTCAAAAACATCATATGAACTTATCCGTGCGATCAAATCGCCAAAATAACCTCTTGAGCAACGAATTTAGGAAAGAAATCTAAGAAAAATCTCAAAACTTTGAAAGTATCAATTTTCACAACTACGCGTCCGAATCACCTCAAACGACTTCCGTTTCTTACCAAATTTCACAAACTCATCTTAAATAACATATAAGATATGTATCAGGCTCCAAAACCAAAATATAGGCCTAATACCATCAAATTCTAAACACATTTCATTTCCAAAACTCATAAATAATTCCAGAAAACAATTTTCTCAAAAAATTCATTTCTCGGGTTTGGGACCTCGGAATTCGATTCCGGGAATACGCCCAAGTCCCATATTTTTCCACGGACCCTCTGGGACCGTCAAATCACTAGTCCGGGTCTGTTTACCCAAAATGTTGACCAAAGTCAACTTAAATCCATTTTAAAGTCAAAATTCATTATTTTTCACAAATTTTCACAAAATGGCTTTCCGGCTATGCGCTCGGACTGCGCACGCAAATTGAGGTGATGCCGAAAGAGGTTTTTAAGGCCTCAAAACGTAGAATTCATTTTAAAACAAGTGATGACCCAAAGGGTCATCACAAGCAGCTTACACAGCAGCTTCCTTGCTTTTATAAATAGAAGAGATTTCAGTTCATTATGTACATTAGTTTGAAGTTGAATAATATATCAGTTTCTCTCTATACTTGTCTTTACTTTACAGTCTTTATATATATATATATATATATATATATATATATATATATATATATATATATATATATATATATATATATATATATATATATATAACTCAGAACTTTAAAAATACAATGGGTTTAATGATAAAATCTTAAATGTTGATCCTATAAAACTTAAATTCTAGATCCGCCTTTATTAAACCAGAGCTTGGTCCTGAAATTATACTAAATATATATCTATCTATATCTATCTATCTATCTTTACTATATTAAAAGCACGAAGGTCCTTAGCGAAATATCGTTCGTCTTTTTTATCCTTTAAGATTAGATTTCACTTTAGACAAAATAGTCATTTAAATTATTTCCTAATATTTAGGAGTTTGAAATTATTGCTTATCAAATCTTTCCTTATTTTAACTATATATAAAATTCTAATATTTAGGATTTCAAATCAATTTAAATTCTACCATATATAAATTCTTTCATTATTGAACAATACAACATATTTATAGTAAAAATAAGGGAAAATCAAAACATCAACGAGCTAGGAAAAAAATCAAAATAATGAGGATTTTAAAATAGTTATAAAATGTGACTCGGTTTGTCTGTCGAGTTCCACATTACTACTTCGCCTTCTTATTTTGATCTTATTTGAGAATGTAAATTTATGATTATTTCCTTCTTCTTTTTTTACTTTTCATGACTATTGTCGACGCCCCCTTTTTCTACGGGTCGAAATCGGGTATACGACATTTGGGAGGACAACTCTATTCCCTTTCGAGAATTGGGTTTAGAAGTTGAAGAGTCGCCACCTAATGATTATAGTGCGTTAGGACACTTTAAGAAAGAATTGATATGAAGAACCAGAGGTTGGGTAAGGGCTAGAAATTATCTCGAGGGGAAGGTGTTAGGCACCCCTCAAGATCCACTGGTGTGGTTCCTGGCCATGCTACAATTGTGACTTTAAGCAGACAAGTAGAAAAGAAAAGGATTTTTCACATAGTTTTGCAAACAAGTTTAAGAGTTGAAGGAGTAGAGAGTTTGGAAAATTAATTTAAAAGAAAACTTAAAAAATTAACAAGTAAAGGGGAGAGGGGTCCTAGGTTTACAAATAATATGGATCACAGCAATGCAATATCCAGCAATCACTCCTCAGAAGAGGGGTCGCACGTGATATTAGCGCATCGGTCATCATATCCATATTCTATCCATCCCACCCCGTTAAGGTATTAAAGCGCGAAAAGTTTCGTTACTTATTGCATGCTAGTACCCGTCCCAATCCTATCAGTCCCGGAGGCATTTAGGACTACTAATCCTAAAGTGAAAGGGATTTGGGGCCTATTGAGAGCTTTCAAAGGACAAAACACCAGGCGTCAATCAAAACACATAATGCAAATAAAAGGGGAAGCAGATAAGCAAGTAAGGCTCAAGTAAACCTCCTTAAGTCAGATAAGCCATAGAGTTTAGCATGTCTGCATGTACTGGTTTGGTCTTTAAAATTAAAGAGATAAGCGGAATGGTTCAACACATACTTTTAGACAGGAAGTCTGTATTAGGCTCGCTCGAATGCAGTTCTTAAGGACTAGTCTACTTTCAGCTATGTGTTGGATAGAATTAACGATTTCGAAAAGTGAACTAATTATGAAGAGTTACCAGTTTTTATCAGAGTGAAACTAATTTCAGAAAAAAAATGTACTGTTTTGAAAAAGATTTAAAAGAAAATAAAGGAGCTTTAGAAGACATGCAGACTAGTTGGAAAAAAAAAAGTTTCACGAACCTTATCAGAAAAAAGTGAGTTTCAGAAAATGCTAGTTTGGTTTAGAAAATGTTTGTTAACTTACGAGGTTCAGAAAATCATAGAAGACTGCCAGTTTTACCAAAGTATATATTAATTTAAATGGTTGGTGCTGTTTTGAACAAATGAGACAGTTCCGACTCGAAGTTCCTATAGGCATGATTTCTATACATTAACTGATTTTAACACATTTTAACATGAGTCTTACAAACATGGTATCTATATGAAACTTTATAATTAAGCCTACAGTTTGCCTAATGGTATCATTATGTGCAGAAATGTAAACCCCTATGAGCACGGTATTTATATGCATAGTTGCAGAAAGTTTAGAAGTTAAATCCTATAGGCATGGTCTCTACGTGTGAAATTGCGCAGTGTAGAAATTAAACCTATAGACATGATTTCTACCCTTTTGTGCATGAAAAGTAACTCCCCTCCCCTTTTCAATAAAATTCCATGAGTTTATACAAATTATTATAGACCAGGTAAAAAATAAGACAAAAATTAAAAATACATCAGAAATTACAGCAACATCTGAGCAGCCTAATTCAGACTTAGTATCTAACAATATGATATTGAACCACTTCCGAGATCCAGATTTCCAAAGCCTTCTCTTATCTAGGGTGTTCCAGAGATCCAAGGAGTTTCAGGAACTCCAGGCAGTGCTTACACCCAAGATGTTAATTAGAAAGAGTTACAGTGCAATGTGGAAGAGCCAGCCCTCAGGTGTCCAAGTTCAGAGGGAGCTCATAGATCCCAAAGCAAAGCTCACAAGAGAGGGGCAAAACTTAGGTTCTAAGAATGAGTGTAAGTGCAAGAAAGGGGGTTGGGGAATGCCATGGCAGGCTGGTGGTCATGCCTAGCCACAAGGTATGTTGGCACACCCCTGACCAAGCCTGTTCAGCCAACAAATAAGAGCACATACCTATTGAAGGTCAGACTATGGTCTGGGCAGTGAATAGGACACTGCCAGACCAAGGTCTCAATCTCAAATTACATATGAGGGGGAAAACGAATGGGAATTGAAAGAGTTTAGGACTCAGGAAGTCCAATCCATATACATGAACAACAATGTCAAGGGTGTCATGTTTTCTGAACCATAACTCAGCAGACAAAGGGTTCAGGGATGGGGATTCATATAGGAGCAGGAATAACAAGCTTGCAGAAAGCAGTAAAATAAACAAAGAAAAGACTGAAGCATAAACACATAAGAGAGGGGGCAGAATTTAAACAAGAAGAGACATACCAGTTGCAGAAAAGTAAGCACAAAGAAAAGTAGGATACTTGCAGCCAAAACACAATCAGAGAAGAGAGCTTATGAGTTCAGAGAAAACTCGAATGCTTTTTTAGAAAACCTAAGTGTATTTGAGAGAAGAAGTGGTGACTTATGATGTGTGTTCGAGCTTATTTTTTGAAAGAGAAGAAGTACAGGTATTTATAGTTTTGAAAATGAGTAGAGAATAAGGTAACAAATAAGGTTTCAACACAAACATGGAAATAAACACAGTCAAAATCAATTAACACAGGTATTCCCCTTTAATCATTGGATTACTGCTCAAACGGACACTAACAGGATTAATATAAGGAAAGAAGATCAATTTGTAAGCAGTTGTTACCATAAAAGGAGCAGTAAAACCATATAGTAAGGGATTAAGTCTAAATACAGGAATGTACTTATTTTGGAAAGGATTTGGTAAGGCCAAACAAAGAGAGACAATCAATTAACCCTTAACGGGCGAGTAAGAAATCAGAATTTCGTAAGAAAAAGTTTTGAAAATCAATCACGAGTTTGAAAATCAATCACAGAAGAGACTCATTATATAAATGAAGTGCACAAGTAATAAGCATGTGAGGCCAAGCTATGGCGAGAAGGAACAGCATACAGTAATAGCATAGAGCAAGCATTCATAGCATGATAGTTACGTAGGTCAGGTTTCAGTGATTTAGTAGTAGAGGAAAAGATCAGAAGCATGCGAAGAATCAAGTAAAAACCTTTCTGAAAACACAGTCGAGTTTGACAGATAGTCGGAACTCAGAACAAAAAGGAATCACATAAGGAAGAGAGATGCTGAAACAAAAAGAATCAGGCTGAGCAACTTCAGACAGACGAATTGCACGAATAAACTCAAGGGACTCGAATAGGCCCCAAAGAACTAGGGTTTTCAAAAATTAGTCGAGTTTAGAGGCGATAAACAAGTGAAACAAACAAGCGAATTCAGAATCTCAAATAAACCCCAAAAATTAGGGTTTTCAACGCTAATCAGGTGTAAACAAGGTAAATCAAACTAATACAAACAAACAGACTAAGAAACTCAAAAAAAATTCCAAAAATTAGGGTTTTCAACATGCTAACTCAAATAGAAAAACAACACAAGCAAAACACAGCAAAACATGTTGAGAATCAGAGAAGAGATTCGAAATAACTTAACATGAAACCCTAGTTGAAGAATAAAGAGTTTTGAAAGCAAAATTAAAGAAACTTCGAGAAAAAATGCTTAGCAAGTTCAAAACACAAATAGATCCGGAGTAGATCTGAAATAAAATCGGAGGAACCTTAGAGATTAGGGTTTCGTAAGAAACCCAGGTGATGAGGAAGGCTTTGAAAATCATCGATCTAAGAAGGAGAGTCGAAGGTCGAACTCGGATAGCCATGGCTGGCCGGACAAAGGTTGAAGACGACCGGAGAACAGTCATCAAGCAAAGGCTTGGTCGAAACCTTTTAAGATCTGGTCATAGGACCTCAGAAACGAGCACGTAGAAGCCATGAGAGGGTGGTATATGCCTCCGATGAGCCTGGGAAGCCATAGATTAGGGTTTCAGTGAGAGGCGGTGGCTAGGTTTGAGGTGAGTTGAGAGAGAGTTGAGAGAAAGAAGGGATTCAAAGGCGGCGTCTCTGAAAGAATGAGGTAGGGTTTAGGGTCATTTGGATTGAAAAGGTAAGAAGCAACGGTGGTCGTTGATCTAAATGATCAACGGCCGGGATTAAAAGGGGTTATGGGCTGGGTCGGTTGAATAGGTGCTGGGTCGGGTTAGAGTGGTAATTGGGCTGGTCCGAATTTGAGTTTGAAATTGGGTCGATTTTAGGCTAAAATCGAAATGTAATGGGGCTACAATTGAAACGAACTGAGGCCAAAATTTAAATAGCCAGTTTTCCCTTTTTATTTTATAAAAATAGTAAAAAATGATTTTGAAAGCAAATTAAAAGCGCTGGATCCGTTAATAGTATATAAATATTAATTAAAAAATATTGGAACCAGTTTCATAATTATAAAATGCTATTAAATCTTAAAGTAGGCTAAAATTGCAATTATATGCAATTTAGCTTTTAAAATACCAAATTAATTTGTAAAAATATATGAAAAGTAACCTACCTATATTTTGGTATAAATATGATAATAAAATAAGTTATTCACCAAAGAGATAATTTTGGGAATAATTATTGAGCAATAAATCAATTTAAAAATCTTTTAAAAAATTGGAAAAATACTAAAACACTTGGGCATACTTATATATGTATGTACATGATATTTGAAAGTATTTGCATGTAAAAGAAATACATAGGGAAAAATTGGGTATCAACAGCTGCCCCTCTTTACCCGGGAAGGATGAAAGAGTTGTCGGGTAAAGATATGATGGCCAATTTTGACCGAAAGAGACGATTTGCAAAGAATTCTGACCGAGATCTGACTCTTGAGCTGCCTACATATCCCTGGTCTTACAGGAATCAGGCCATATGTAGTTCAGGATCCATCGACGAAATATGCCGATAGAGTTATTGAAAGGAACGGACGTGATGCCTAAGTTGAGAAGGATACTTGAAGTCTGATAGACTCCGAGAACCGGAGCGGGATCGCTACTACTGAGACGGCCGTTTGCTAGCCAGTGTACCTGCAAGTGGGCAATACAGCATAGATTTTACATAAATTTAAACGTGATGCAAGTTCCCATTGGACCATGAATGTTGTCTTTGGACGGTTAGGATGACGTACTTGGACCATGACGTCCCGGGCTATGAAGAGCGTAAATAAAAATTCGCATGCCATGAAATGATGTTCTCGGGCCATGTAGATGGTGCCTCCGAACTATGATGCCTTTGAATAGGTTGGCGATCTTTCAGCCCGTGAAATGCAAAAGGTGGCAATCTTTCAGCCGGTACAGAATTTAAATGAAGGTGGTGATGTTGCAGCCGTGCGAGAAAAGTAAAGAGGCGATATTTCAGCCATGCAGGATGGAGACAATGCTTAGTCTCGAAAGGCAGATAGAGTAGCCTTATGCAGATGGAGACAGGGCTTAGTCTCGAAAGGCAGATAAGTAGCCTTATGCAGATGATGATGGAGGTAGAGCTTAACCTCGGAAGGCAGAAAAGTAGCCTTATGCAAAATGCAGATGGAGACAGGGCTTAGTCTCGAAAGGCAGATAAGTAGCCTTATGCAGATGATGATGGAGGTAGAGCTTAACCTCGGAAGGCAGAAAAGTAGCCTTATGCAAAATGCAGATGGAGACAGAGCTTAGTCTCGAAAGGCAGATAAGTAGCTTTATGCAGATGATGAGGGAGGTAGAGCTTAACCTCGGAAGGCAGAAAAGTAGCCTTATGCAAAATGCAGATGGAGATAGGGCTTAGTCTCGAAAGGCAGATAAGTAGCCTTATGCAGATGATGAGGGAGGTAGAGCTTAACCTCGGAAGGCAGAAAAGTAGCCTTATGCAAAATGCAGATGGAGACAGAGCTTAGTCTCGAAAGGCAGATAAGTAGCCTTATGTAGATGATGAGGGAGGTAGAGCTTAACCTCGGAAGGTAGAAAAGTAGCCTTATGAAAAATGCAGATGGAGATAGAGCTTAGTCTCGAAAGGCAGATAAGTAGCCTTATGCATATGATGAGGGAGGTAGAGCTTAACCTCGGAAGGCAGAAAAGTAGCCTTATGCAAAATGCAGATGGAGATAGAGCTTACTCTCAAAAGGCAGATAAGTAGCCTTATGTAGTGCAAGAATGTAAAAGGACGATTAGTAGTAATATCTCTTAGTTGATAGCTGATTACGATAATATGACTGCTGGGGAGATTGTGTACGGATAGCAATTGCGGGCAAGTGATGATTCTGAGAAGTTGCATTCTTGGGAAAGTATGCGTACATAAATATACTTAATGATACTGCAAGTCGAGTATCTACATCCAAAGAAAAATCGTGAGTTCTGTAAGGGGAAAAGGTTAGTTCGTCTTCCACGGGCTCTTGACGTTGTGTGTCATTGGGGTAGCATCGCTAAACAACAGCAATTCGGATAATAGTTATGCATTATAAGTAAATATAACGTAAGTATATAATCGAAAATAGTTTTCTTTAGATGAACCAACGACTGCGACGTGGTTCAAGACATTGCAACCTCTTTCGCTCCGCCTCAAAATTCTGCCCTAGTTTGCTGAGCGGACATTTCTGACGGTTGTGCTGAATGACTAAAAAAAATCATCTTCGAAATTTTGAGGGTCCTCCTCAAAATTCTGCCCCAGTTTACTGGGCTGGCGCTTCTGGCGATGCATGGACTAAAATCAACTTCGCAATTTTGAGGGTCCTCCTCAAAATTCTGCCCCAGTTCCAATAGCGGGGAAAAATAGAATTTTTATTAAATTATGACCGAACCCATAGGGCTGCCTACATATCCCCTCTTAAACGGGAATTAGGTCAGGCATAGTTCAAATTTCGGCTGGCCAACTTCTTGAGTTCTACTGCCAAGTTTCTAATAAGAGAGTCCTTGTCATCAGACTCAGGTGCACTTGAGATTGGTTGAGTGTAGTAGGGTACGGTATCTACGTAGATGGGAGTGTTGTGCAGGTGGTCGTTTGTGGTGTTCAGTGGTTCAGGAATGAGTAGTGGAGTGTTGTTTGGAGTGTGGCATGTGTTGTAGTGTTGAGCATGAGTGGGTTCCATCTGTGGTTGTGGGGTGTTCTGTGGAGGTGCGGGATTTTGAGCATTTGGAAAGTTGACATCAGGAGCGGTGAGAGAGAATGATAAATTTGCAAAGTTCCGAACTTTGTCCAGTTCTTCTCGAAACTTCAATAATTTTTGCTCAAGTTGGGCAGCAGCTTCCTTAGAAATCGGGGTACCCTGAGGAATCTCAATTCTTTCAGTTTCCTTTCTTGCGCTTGAATCTCCCATTCTACCTTTGTTCTTGTTCCGGATAGGACTTGGAGGAGGAGGAGGTGGAGGGCCCTTGGATCTTGTACTGTATGATGATGGTGCCAAAATGCACGAACTAACCTTTGGGGAGGGGAATAATAAAAGAAAAGAAAAACAAAAAAAGTAACAAGTTAGTGCGGATTATGAAGAAAAATGTCACAGTATTTAAACATATTGTGCAAGGATGTAAATCGTGTCCTAATTTGGGTGCCTCGTTATGCCCGAGGTAGGCCTAGCGACAAATTAATTTGGAGAACTTATAATGCTAAATGCCTCATTTTATTGATAAAAATAAGACGAATCCAAAACGACGCTAAATAACGGAAAGTAAAAATGTCACTAATGGCCATTGGCCTTATTACATTAAAAGCAAAAAGAAAGACTCCTAAATACTTGGTCCCAGAAGGACCTTCTTCAGGTTGAATGTTCTCATTGATCAAGTCCTCCAGCTCGCGCAGATTTTCCAGTAAAAATGCTATCGCCAGACGTTCTCCTTTGCCTTCCTCAGCATTTTGACAGTCGATGACTCTTTTCCTCACTTTCCCTTCCAATTCCAGCAAGTTGTACTCCAGGTATTCTAGCTTCTCACTAGCCTTGATGACTCTCTCTTTCCATTCGTTGATTTGGTTGCTCGATGGGAGGTTTCTCCACCAAGTCTGCAAGAGTGAAGGTATGTTTACCATACCGAAGTCAGGAACTTTGTCATTCATTTTCTGCAAAACAAAAAGGTTAAGACCTCACCCCCACCGGACTCGACTATTTAATAACAATAATCAGCATAACAAGCATTTAGTTCTCCAAATAAATGCACAGAACATGTAGGTGTCCGTTTGGGTTTCAGGGAAACTCGATGGACTTTGGACAAGGTTATCTTAATGAGTCATTATGCGGACAACATAACTGACTCGGCTAGGTTTGACCATGATGCATGCACAGTTAAACAGAGTAAGGTTTTTATTGGGGTATTAGACAGGTACCCTTGAGCGGACAACTCAAGAGGGAAAGGCACGGAATCGTCGACTGTACCGCTGATCGACTGGTTTTACCGCAAATACGCCTTTGCTAAATTTAAAGGGTGATAATATTGGAAGAGCGCAACCACTCATTATAAGCGTCGCTATGGTATTTGTTTGGCACGAGTGGAATATGATGTTGAAGATGCAGTTTACAAGAATGAAACAAATTGACATGTAATTCCACGTTCATAAGATAAATGATTACAATAATTGCAGTAATCATAACGGTATTGAAATAAAGCAGTAAAGGACAGCAGTTAAAGGAAAGAAAAGACATGAAGAGTCAAGTCAGTTTCGTAGTGAAAGAATAAAAGACAGTAAATAAAGCAATTAATGAGATGGTAAAGTCACAAGTAACATGCAATGGTAAAAGCCTAAAGAAGTTCCCCAGCGGAGTCGCCATGCTGTCGACGCCCCCTTTTTCTACGGGTCGAAATCGGGTATACGACATTTGGGAGAAAAAATCTATTCCCTTTCGAGAATTGGGTTTAGAAGTTGAAGAGTCGCCACCTAATGATTATAGTGCATTAGGACACTTTAAGAAAGAATTGAGATGAAGAACCAGAGGTTGGGTAAGGGCTAGAAATTATCTCGAGGGGAAGGTGTTAGGCAACCCTCAAGATCCACTGGTGTGGTTCCTGACCATGCTACAATTGTGACTTTAAGCAGACAAGTAGAAAAGAAAAGGATTTTTCACATAGCTTTGCAAACAAGTTTAAGAGTTGAAGGAGTAGAGAGTTTGGAAAATTAACTTAAAAGAAAACTTAAAAAATTAACAAGTAAAGGGGAGAGGGGTCCTAGGTTTACAAATAATATAGATCACAGCAATGCAATAACCAGCAATCACTCCTCAGAAGAGGGGTCGCACGTGATATTAGCGCACCGGTCATCATATCCATATTCTACCCATCCCACCCCGTTAAGGTATTAAAGCGTGGAAAGTTTCGTTACTTATTGCATGCTAGTACCCGTCCCAATCCTATCAGTCTCGGAGGCATTTAGGACTACTAATCCTAAAGGGAAAGGGATTTGGGGCCTATTGAGAGCTTTCAAAGGACAAAACACTAGGCGTCAGTCGAAACACATAATGCAAGTAAAAGGGGAAGCAGATAAGCAAGTAAGGCTCAAGTAAACCTCCTTAAGTCAGATAAGCCATAGAGTTTAGCATGTCTTGCATGTACTGGTTTGGTCTTTAAAATTAAAGCGATAAGCGGACTAGTTCAACACATACTTTTAGACAGGAAGTCTGTATTAGGCTCGCTCGAATGCAGTTCTTAAGGACTAGTCTACTTTCAGCTATGTGTTGGATAGAATTAACGATTTCGAAAAGCGAACTAGTTATGAAGAGTTACCAGTTTTTTATCAGAGTGAAACGAGTTTCAGAAAAATAGTGTACTGTTTTGAAAAAGATTTAAAAGAAAAGAAAGGAGCTTCAGAAGACATGCAGACTAGTTGAAAAAAAAGAGTTTCACGAACCTTATCAGAAAAAAGTGAGTTTCAGAAAATGCCAGTTTGGTTTAGAAAATGTTTGTTAACTTACGAGGTTCAGAAAATCACAGAAGACTGCCAGATTTACTAAAGTATATATTAATTTAAACGGTTGGTGTTGTTTTGAACAAATGAGATAGTTCCAACTTGAAGTTCCTATAGGCATGCTTTCTATACGTTAACTGATTTTAAAGCTTTTTAATAGGAGTCTTACAAACATGGTATCTATATGCAACTTTATAATTAAGCCTACAGTTTGCCTAATGGTATCATTATGTGCTGAAATATAAACCCCTATGAGCACGGTATCTATATGCATAGTTGCAGAAAGTTTAGAAGTTAAATCCTGTAGGCATGGTCTCTACGTGTGAAATTGCACAGTGTAGAAATTAAACCTATAGACATGATTTCTACCCTTTTGTGCATGAAAAGTAACCCCCCTCCCATTTTCACTAAAATCCCATGAGTTTATACAAATTATTACAGACCAGTAAAAAATAAGACAGAAATTAAAAATACATCAAAAATTACAGCTACATCCGAGCAGCCTAATTCAGACTTAGTATCTAACAATATGAGATTGAACCACTTCCGAGATCCAGATTTTCAAAGCCTTCTCTTATCTAGGGTGTTTCAGAGATCCAAGGAGTTTCAGGAACTCCAGGCAGTGCTTACACCCAAGATGTTAATTAGAAAGAGTTACAGTGCAGTGTGGAAGAGCCATCCCTCAGGTGTCCAAGTTCAGAGGGAGATCATGGATCCCAAAGCAAGGCTCACAAGAGAGGGGCAGAACTTAGGTTCTAAGAATGAGTGCAAGTGCAAGAGAGGGGGTTGGGGAATGCCATGGCAGGCTGGTGGTCATGCCTAGCCACAAGGTAGGCTGGCACACCCCTGACCAAGCGTGTTCAGCCAACAAATAAGAGCACAAACCTATTAAAGGTCAGACTATGGTCTAGGCAGTGATTAGGACACTGCCAGACCAAGGTCTTAAGCTCAGAATACATATGAGGGGGAAAAGGAATGGGAATTGAAAGAGTTTAGGACTCAGGGAGTCCAGTCCATATACATGAACAACAATGTCAAGGGTTGTCATGTTTTCTGAACCATAACTCAGCAGACAAAGGGTTCAGGGATGTGGATTCATATAGGAGCAGGAATAACAAGCTTGCAGAAAGCAGTAAAATAAACAAAGAAAAGACTGAAGCATAAACACATAAGAGAGGGGGCAGAATTTAAACAAGAAGAGACATACCAATTGCAGAAAAGTAAGCACAAAGAAAAGCAGGATACTTGCAGCCAAAACATAATCAGAGAAGAGAGCTTATGAGTTCAGAGAAAACTCGAATGCTTTTTTAGAAAACCTAAGTGTATTTGAGAGAATAAGTGGTGACTTATGTTGTGTGTTCGAACTTATTTTTTGAAAGAGAAGAGGTACAGGTATTTATAGTTTTGAAAACAAGTAGAGAATAAGGTAACAAATAAGGTTTCAACACAAACATGGAAATAAACACAGTCAGAATCAATTAACACAGGTATTCCCCTTTAATCAATGGATTACTGCTCAAACGGACACTAGCAGGATTAATATAAGGAAAGAAGATCAATTTATAAGCAGAATGATTATTACCATAAAAGGAGCAGTAAAACCATATAGTAAGGGATTAAGTCTAAGTACAGGAATGTACTTATTTTGGAAAGGATTTGGTAAGGCCAAACAAAGAGAGAGAATCAATTAACCCTTAACGGGCGAGTAAAAAATCAGACCTTCATAAGGAAAAGTTTTGAAAATCATTCACGAGTTTGAAAATCAATCACAGAAGGGACTCAGTATATAAATGAAGTGCACAAGTAATAAGCATGTGAGGCCAAGCTATGGCGAGAAGGAACATCATACAGTAATAGCATAGAGCAAGCATGCATAGCATGATAGTCACGTAGGTCAGGTTTCAGTGATTTAGTAGTAGAGGAAAAGATCAGAAGCATGCGAAGAATCAAGTAAAACCCTTTCTGAAAACACAGTCGAGTTTGACAGATAGTCGGAACTCAGAACAAAAAGGAATCACATAAGGAAGAGAGATGCTGAAACAAAAAGAATCAGGCTGAGCAACTTCAGACAGACGAATTGCACGAATAAACTCAAAGGACTCGAATAGGCCCCAAAGAACTAGGGTTTCGAAAATTAGTCGAGTTTAGAGGCGATAAACAAGTGAAACAAACAAGCGAATTCAGAATCTCAAATAAACCCCAAAAATTAGGGTTTTCAACGCTAATCAGGTGTAAACAAGGTAAATCAAACTAATACAAACAAACAGACTAAGAAACTCAAACAAAATTCCAAAAATTAGGGTTTTCAACATGCTAACTCAAATAGAAAAACAACACAAGCAAAACACAGCAAAACATGTCGAGAATCAGAGAAGAGATTCGAAATAACTTAACATGAAACCCTAGTTGAAGAATAAAGAGTTTTGAAAGCAAAATTAAAGAAACTTCGAGAAAAAAATGCTTAGCAAGTTGGTGTGCAATTTCGAGAATTTTGTGACATTTTTGGATAATTATTTGTATTTGTTTGTACATGTTTATTTGTTAAATTAATAAAAAATACAAAAATATGTCGCATTTTGCATGTAGGATTTAATTCTACAATTGTTAGTAATTAAGTTTGTTTTACAAAAATTGAAAATTACAAAAATAGGCATCTTTTGCATTTTTAGCATTTAATGTCCAAATGTACAATTTTATGCTTAATTATTACTTAATTGTGCGTTAATTGTTATTGGGAGTTAATTTGCGCTTTTATAACTTAATTTAGTTCTTAATAATAATTTAAGTACTTTATAATTTAGTTTTAGAAAAATAAAAGAAGAAAAGAGAACAAAAATACAAAGAAAAATCGGATTGGGCCACTTCTTCAAATTTCAACCCCAAGCCCAAACAATTGTCCAACCTTCCCCATGACCCGGTCCACTTCAAACCGGGTCGACCCGGTCCGCCCCATTAACCCAAATACCCAACACCCCTCTTCATTTTTTTTCTCAAAACACAAAAGAAAAACAAAAGAAACAAAAACCCTAAAAAACCTAAAAACTATCCCCCCCTCTTACCTTCTCTTACTTTCTTCTTCTCCAAACCTTCCAAACCCCACCTCCCATGGCTGCCCTTCACCCTCACCATGGACGACCCAGCTGCGTCTTCAGCTTCACCAACGTTCATGGTTGCTCCTCCTCCTTCGTCCTTCGTTCAAACAACCAAACAACACAACCACCCAACGGTAGCCATGAACGACCAGCCCCATCGATAACCCACCCCGCTGCCTTCTGCTTCATCATCACCAAGGTCGTCGCTGCTTCGTCTTCGACCATGAACAGCCCAGGCGACCACGCGACTATTGTTGCTTCATCTTCTTCGTTCTTCGTCAAGCTCGAGCTTGAGCTCGACATCCATGGTTGCCTTCCTCCTCCTCGCGTCTAGCCGCTGCTGCTGCTGTTCACGCAGCTATTTCTGCGTCGCTGCTTCATCTACTTCATCTTCTTCGCACAAACAAACCAAACGCACCCCAGCTGCTTCTGTGTCATCGCTTCTGCTGCGTCAACTGCTGCTACTGCTTCGGCGTTGCTTCAGTTGCTTCTTAGGTTCGTGTTCATCGTCGTTTGTTCGAGTTTTGGTTGGGGTCGTCAAAACAGTCCATACATATTTCGTTTCGATCCGGTTAGTAGATTTTGAGTTTTATTTTGTCCGTATTTCGTTTTGATATTCTCGAATCTAAAATCGGCAAATGTTTGTTTTGTTCATTGTTTTGGTAATTTTTCAGTTGTTCATGTGAAAATGTTAATTTAATGTTTGTTAGATTCAAATTGAAATTTAATTAATTATTTCTTCAATTTGTTTCATGTGTTTTATGTATTTTTCAGAAATTGTTAATATTGTTATATTCAAGTTTAAGTTCATAATTGGTTCTTGTTCGATCTTGTTATTTGTCTAAAAAGAATTTAGTTGTAATAGGGAAATATGTTGGTTTAATCATTGGAATCCGTCATGTTTTGTTGTTAAAGTTGATTTAATTCACGTTCATCTTGGTTTGAAGTTCATTTTAATCCAGTGATTTAATGTAAGTTTATGTTTTGGTTTTTGATTCGTTGATGAATCATGTATTGTGTTGTTAATATTGTTGTTTCCTTGCTCATCCATTTTTGGTCTAAGTTAACCAGGATTGGTTCCCGATATGGTTAATTTATTTCCATTAATTTGGAGTTGTGTTGTTCATCCGTGTTCATATGATTTGTTGTTTGAATTTGTGTAGAAATTGGTCATATTGGCTATATTTTGGTTGAGATTGATTAATTGATTTGTTATAGCTGATGGGGTAGTTTGGTAAATTGCAGTGCGTTCGGGGGTAAAATGGTAATTGCAATAAGGTCGGAGGGGTAGTTTGGTAATTAAACATTTTGAATAATTATTTATGTTAAGCATGGGGGATAAAATGTAATGGGGGGAATATTATAATTCTTTATGTTAGGCATGGGGGACAAAATATAATGGGTTGGGATTGATATATTTATTTAATGTAGTGGGGGGCAAAGCATGTAGGCATAGGGGACAAAGGTTTAAAATAAAGAAAACATTAATTAGTGGGGACAAAGCATGCCATTGGGGGAATATTTGGGGTTGGGAATTCAAGACAAGAGTCTTGCTATAAATAAGAGTCATTCTTGACACAGAAGATGAGGGACTTTCTTCAGGATTGAAAAAGAAGAAACTAAAAGGAAAAACTCTGACTCTCTCACGTCCAAACGCCACCACCAAACGACCCTTCCAGCAGCCCCCACGTACCAACCCCGTCGAGCAGCAGCTGTTGCTGCTGCTCGTTGCGCCGTTACGCCCCCAAACAACGACCCAGTCATCCCCTTCATCTTCCTCGCAGCAACTTCCCTTCTAAAACCCCATAGCTGGCCAGAAAAACCAGTAGCTTCACCATCTCCTTTCGAGCAGCAGTTGTGGCTACGCTGCTGCATCGCGTCGCCAATGACCCTTCATTCCCATCAAGCAGCAGCTACTGCTGCTGCGTCGTCCAGCCTCATCGTCTCACACTGTCACTCACCGGCGACCACCAGCAGTCCACCATTGTTGCTTCACCTCATAAGACTCTATGATGACAGAGATTATAGGAAGTTTTGTTCTAAATTTTCTTTCAAGTCTGATCCGTACAAGCTTAATGTGATATTGGTGATATTTCTTCGGATTCAGACAATGATTTGACCGACAAAAGTATGAAAATGCTCTTAAAAGAATTAAAGATAAAATCTTTTCAGCATCCTTCTCTACCAAGAAAAACGTTTTACTTTTAATTCTTTTTAAGAGCATTTCCATACTTTTGTCGGTCAAATCATTGTCTGAATCCGAAGAAATATCACCAATATCACATTAAGCTTGTACGGATCAGACTTGGAAGAAAGTTTAGAACAAAACTTCTTATAATCTTTGTCATTATAGAGTCTTATGATCCCCGCTTTATGGGAACTGCCACGACCAACGGAAAACATTCCGTCTTCATCAACGTTGTCACTATCAATCAAACTTCTTTTCCTCTTGGAAAGTGAAGTAGAGAATTCCTCTATAACCTCTTTTATCTACTTAGGAAATGTTAAAATCCTACCTACACCATCACTATTTTGAAACACATGTCGTTGCCTTCTCATTATCATTGTAGCTATAGAGATCAACAATTGATCAAAGACACACCCTGTCAGGTACTGTATCCAAGTTATTCTCTGTATCCAAGTTCATCCCGAGTAATAGTACCACGAGGATAATCACCAAAGCCACCAGACAGCTTTATGATGCCAATGAAGCAAGATGAGTTATTCAATGAAACTCGTATTGTAAAGAAGAAGAAAGAGACTGATTCAGAAAGGAGGGTCGAGCCTCGACTATATACATGTAAGTTTTTTTACTTTTCATTAAGTATTTTGATTTACTTTTATATAAATTTTGAAATACTAATTCAATATATATAATTTTTCATATAGGTTAGCTTCACATGCAGCTGACGTGGGGGAATTCATACGCAGTCAACCACCTAATGAATCGGGCGAGGCAATCCAACTTTCGGACGAGGATGCTGAAAGAACACTCCTTGAGTACTTTATATACTTTGAACTAGACAAAAAAACTTAGTTCTATTGTGTTAGTTCTTTTTAGTTCGAATGGGCTTGTAATAAGCGTTAACTTAGTTTTGTTAGCTTAATGTGTTAGTTCTATTGATTGTTGCTTTTAATTGTTGTTGTTGTTGTTGCTGGCATAAAATGCCTGTTTAGGATGTTTGGTAAGCTGGCAGGTGGTGTAGCTGCCAAAACAGGCAGTTTCTGCCAAAAATATACCAAGAAAAGCGACCAACTTTGGTCTCTATTTGGTCGCATTTCACTATAAAAAAAATAATTTTCTGGGCAATAGCGACCAACCTTGGTCGCTACCTGCCCAGATTTCTATTAAAAAAAATACAATTTCTGGAAATATAGCGACCAATGTTGGTCGCTTATCTTTAAAAAAAATTAAATTCTTGAATTTAGCGACCAACTTTGGTCTCTATTGTCCAGATTTTAAAATATAATATTTGGATTAGAGACCAAAGTTGGTCGCTTTCTAATGATTAATGATAAATTAAAAACAACGTATTTCATATGTAGAGACCAACTTTGGTCACTAAATTTATATTATTAAATTAATATAGCGACCAAAGTTGGTCACTAAAGTCATAATCAGAATATTTGGCCCTTTTAGCTTAGAGACCAAAGTTGGTCGCTAAATAAAAGGGACCATCAATATAGCTACCAGGCGTGTTTGGTCGCTTTTTGGGCCATAAGCGACCAACTTTGGTCGCTTTTTTCCGGATTTCTAGTAGTGTATAATATGTTGGAGTTCCAGTATACTTTGCTGTAACTCCAGTATAATATACTGAAATATTTTCCGAATTTTGAACAGTGTTTTCGTTCAGATTTATCTTTACATGAAAAGTGGCTAAATTTCGATGACTTTTGAAATTGTGGCTATTTTTTAATGATCACTTATAAATCTGGCTATTTTTGAATTTCTCCCATAAAAATGACGCTAGCTAGTGTATGCTGTACAATTCCTAGTCCAACTGCTCAAAAACATCATTCATCTAATCACGGTCAGGGGTTCGAGCCCAAGTTAAAATCTATATGTCATAAAACATTAGCCTCATTTGTTAAAAAAAAAAAAAAAAAAACAAGGCTGTAAAGAATCGAACCCTATCTTCTTAAATCGACTAAACCGCACAATATGGCGAAGCTCTTTTTGGAGTCCTAAAACAAAACTTAAAAGAAGCCTTCTTTGAAAACATCTATAACGAGGTTATCATGAATACAAATTAAAAAGTGAAAACTCGTCGAAATGACTTGTAGCAATATAATTAAATTATGTTTATTACTAATATGGTCTAGACTCTAGATTATGTGTTTTTAATATGGCATCATTACAACAACTTGTTCATTTATTCGCTTCTCTAAATGGTGACATTATTTACTAAAAATTCTACGGACTTGCCATTTGATAAGCGTACTTTGAATTGAAACAAGCCCGGAAGAAAATGGTTTGGGATTCCTCTAATACTTCCCAATGAAAAGTCATGCCGGATGTAAAAATTGCACAGGGCGCCTTATTTGGTCGCCCTCATTTAACATATACCTATTTTTTTAAAAGTTTTAATCTGTGTCCACTTTTTAAATAACTTCAGCCCTCTTTCTCCTTCTCCTTCTCCTTCTCCTCCGTTTTTTTTCTTCTTCTTCTATAGTGATACGTATACCCTTCTTCTGATTTCCAGGTCGAAAAACTTTCCTCTGTTCCGGGACGATGCGAACCTATGTCTCGCTACATCAGCTTTATAACTGAAACTGAGAAAGTGAGAGAAGCCAAGAATATGTAAAAATGGAGCAACAGAGACAAAATGATCTTTATGAACAGATCCCATTGTTTGTTGATTCGAAGTTGAACTGTTATAGCAAATTACTTCTTCTGACTAGTTATCTAACTTTTGGGGAAATAAAAAGACAAGCTATCTGATTTCACATATCTACTTAACAGTTTTCCTGATTCAGAACTTCACTCCTGGAGTAGTCATCCACTATTTGCGTTTATACCTTAAGACGAAAATTTAAATATTAAGAGCAGTAAAAATTAAATGAGGAAACTTCAAGTCCTGTTCTGTCCCATTGATCTTATTCTGGCACAGTTTGGAGGCCCTAACCCAGCTGGTTTGGTTTATTGTTGGAGGATCATCTCTAGTGATATGGTGTTTTTGCTATGATGTTGATATCGTCTGATATGGTGACTGTCTCCATTTGACCTTGTACATGCAGATAATAGTAATTGTTGTTTCATAGACAACACAAAAACTTCAGCTCTAAAACTGAAGTTTTCCAGTTACAATACAAAAACTTTAACTCTACAATTGAAGTTTCCCAGTTACAAGAGAAAAACTTCAGCTCTAGAGCTGAAGTTTCACAGTTACAACACAAAAACTTCACCTCTAGAGTTGAAGTTCGCCAGTTACAAAACAAAAACTTCAGCTTTAGAGCTGAACTTCAGGCCCGTCTACTAGAATGCTGATGTTTTGCGTGATTGTCTTTGCTACTTCAACCCCGTATGCTGAAGTTATGCGAAAAAGCGGGTACGCATGCAATTTTTTTGTAAAACGGGCACAAGTTAAAATGTGACACAAAAAACGGGTATAAATGCAAATGCCCCGTCGGATGTGTCATGTGCAAAAAGGCCGTCAAGCCCAATCGTTGGCCAATGTCAAAGCCCACTTATATTTGGATTTTGTCTTATTTTATCCTTATTTGTTAAGAGCCTGTTTGGCCAAGTTTTTGAGAAGCAACAAAAAAAAAAATTGGTCAAAAAAGTACTTTTTGAAAAATTTGAGATATTTGTTCAAAATGGAAAAATGCTTTTTAGCTTCAGCAGAAGCAGTTTTCTGCTTTTGAAGGAGCTACAAATTCTAGCTTATTCCAAGAAATAGAAAATTAATTTATTAAAGACAAAAATATATTTACATTAAATTTGTATTTTTCAAATTATCCCTTAATAATTTAATATTTCTATTATCTTTTTCCCTTTTTACCATACAATTCTTCTCTTTTTTTCTTTTATCATATTTTTATTCTCTTTCTCCTATTTCTCTTTGCAATATTCTCTCTACTATAAATAGACCTCTTCTTTTATATGGCGATTTATAAGATTAAATTTTTAATTTATATTGAATGATGTATTTTGATATATTTAAATCATCATGTAAATAATAAAATACTAGATACACAATATTAACACTTTCGAAATGATTAACCAAATACAATTTGCTTGCAAAAGGTATTACTTAATGAATTAGTCAAATACGAATTACAACTTTGCAAAAGTATTAGAGAAGCTTCTGTAATTGGTGGGATAGCAGGTATATAGAAGTTTAGTTTATATGTATGTTTAGTCGATGTAGATAAAGATGCAACAGGAGATTGGATAGGCAATCAAAGTGTTTGGCCTAACTTTCTTTGGGCCAAAAGTACTTTTTTTTAAAAATTGAGGTGTTTGGCCAACTTTTAAAAAAAAAAATGCTTTTGAGGAGAAACATAAGCAGTTTTGGAGAAACAGAAAAAAGTAACTTCTCTTCAAAAGTATTTTTCTGAGAAGCACTTTATAGAAAAATACACTTAGAAGTTGTTTTTAAAAGTTTGTACAGGCACTAATTTCTACTCAAAAGTGTTTTTCAAATTAATTAGTCAAACACAAATTGTTTATCACGAAAAGCAATTTTTGTGAAAAGTACTTTTGAGAAAAGCAATAACAACAACAACAACAACCCAGTAAAATTTCACTCAGTGGGGTCTGGGGAGGGTAAGTTTACGTAGACCTTACCCCTATCTGGAGGGGGAAAAAGGCTATTTCCGGGAGACCCTCGGCTCTAAGACAAAAGTACTTTTGAGAAAAGTACTTCTCAAAATAAGTTAATTTTAAAAGCTTGGCCAGGCAGGCTATTAAATTACATTCGAAAAGTAAACCTAAACCTCTTACGTATCACACGATTCACAATCACAAACCAATACCGGAAAAAAAGAGTGTCTCTCTTTCATGGATTTTATGATAAATCGCTGATCATTGAGAAAAATGTTGCAAAATGTCCTACTGGAATTATCCCTGACCAATGGATATGGTCTACTGAATGCTGCAACAACAATATTGTTTAAACAGAAAATATAAATTTCGGTCAAAACATAATTTTAGAAGAATTCGGATTATTGATAATCAAATAAGGAAATAATTATATAACAAGAAAGGAAAATTGGACTGAGAAGTAGCCGAGTAAGCAATATAAAGCAATGTAAATAAGTATATTCCAATAATAATCAGTGTGTCCATACATTGTTACTTCTCTCCCTTTTATAGCTATTTCCAAGTACAATGTTTCTTTTCTCTCATAGTAAAGCCATTATGAGCGTTAAATGACATTAATAAAATGTTATAATTAGCAATCGTAGTTGTTTCGTGAAGTTTCTATAACGTTTCCTATCATTTACGCTCATTAATTGAAGATATTACGAATCTGTACTTTTTATTTTCTTGGTTCATTCCACCGGTGTATCTTTAAATTATCAAGAGGCCCGAGTGACCATTCCTTCTTATCTTCATGACACTTCGCTCGTACCTGTTAAGACTCGCGTCTCTTTAAGTACTCTTTGCCAGCTGTCACTCTTCTAATAATCCTCGTGTCTTGACATGTCAGCCATACAATAAATTCCAAGTGTAATATCGATTTTTCCCTAATACAGATAGTCCCCCCACTTGCCATAAATCTAGCAATTAAATATTTGGGAAGTATATCTTATTAAAACAGGAATTTTTACCGTCGTTTCCCACATATTATTATACCTTTTTTCTGAACTGACGTTTCGTATGTCACTTCCATTTAATGCGTGTGACACGTGGTGACCTTCGATTGGTTCTGTAACTCCTCAACGCTTTTTAGGGTTTTTTTACGGCTGCATTAATCACGAAGTGACAGTTTTCATAATGACATTTCCATCATTACCTTTTTGTTTGACACTTGCTTTCAGGTATAATTATATCCTTTGTCTTTTCTATCACGAAATGTTTCCATAGTTTGACATTCAACCTTTTCTTCATCTTCGCACAGCTATGTCTTCTTCAAACCTTGATCCTTAAAAGGTTCTTATTGTTGATGAACTTCCCATTGCTCCTACTAGAAGTAGTAGAGGTGGAAGACTACGTAGTTTAGGATCAGTTTTCGTTCGAGGTTCTCCTTCTTAACCTAATCCTACTCCTCCATCATCTTCTAGAACTAGGCCTTCTCTTTCGCATAGGTCTTCCGCTAGAGGTAGGGATTCCAATGAGCCAATTCGTGAGCCTACTGTAGACGAGATTATCCCTGCTGAGCTTTCTTTTTATACTGACTGAAAGTCAATTAGAAACCAGGTCTTCTCTATGTCTTCTCATGATCGTGCCGATGTTTACCCTTCACAGATTACTGAAGGTTTGATCTTTGTTGTTCGTAGATATTGTCATTGGAAGTTTGATTTCCCAATTCTGATCCTTAATGCAAATCAAAGGATTACTTCTTTCAAAGCTGGCTTTTTTTGTGTATACGTACCCTTTTACATTAGACTTTAGACCCCCTATTGATCTAGTCATTATCGAATTCTGCCACTTTTTCAATGTGTGTTTAGGACAAATTGGCCCTATTGTATGGAGGGATGTTGCATGTTTAAGGTATTTGGCTAATTTGGCTCAACTGTCTTTCACCTTATTTCATCTAATCCATCTCTACTCCCCTAAATTATTTTGTAATGGGATTTTTACTTTGGTGGAGAGGAGTAAGAGAGTTTTAGTCAGCCCTAAGGATGACAAAGATCATGGCTGGTACGCCCGATTTGTTGCTGCTCCTACGAAAGGGTTAGTAGGTGAAGAAAATATGCCCTTCCCTGAGAAGTGGAATTTTGTATGTAAGTTTTCTTTACAACTTTCTCTCTTCTTTTTTTTAGAGTTTGTACTTCCCGTGACTGTTTTACTTTTCTTTTTCAGCAACCATGGGAACTGTTGAAGAGATTCCCAATTTTCGTGGTTGAGTAGAAAAATTATTGACAATTGCTCTGATGGAAGTAAGATCTTGGAAGTACCTTTCGAATAGGTTCGATTGGAAAGTTAAGACTCACGGTAAATTTTTATTTCCTCATTTTTTCCTTCATTCATTCTCTCTTTAGAATTTATTAACCCTTTTTTTTATCAGGGTTTCCTATTCGAGATGTGAGTGCTGAGTCAATCGCAGCTTCTAGACTTTCTTTGGCAAGAGCTCAAGAGATAATTTTGAGTTCTTCATCGAAAAGAAAAACTTATCGACCACAGGATTCTGAAGATGAAGAGGAGCAGGATAGAAGCTCTTTGGTGTGTAACCCACGGGCTATAAGACGTGTCATTTCGGATGACGAAGCTACTTCTCCTCCTCGTTATATTTCTGTGATCGAACTTGCTGAAGCCACTTTAGTGAGTTCCGATGAAGAGACGCCTATGGCACCTCGTGACTCTGCTAAACGCCTCTTTTCACATGGTTTTGACAATGAAAGTTTTGACTTGGTTGCTGAGGAAATGCCTCTTGCCTCTTTTTCTGTGTCAGTTCCAATGAAATCCCATGTGCCCGTTCCTATAGTTGCTATTTCTGCTCCGCCCGAAGCTATTATAACTTCTTTGACCATTCCTGCTGCCAATATTTCTCGTAATGAAATTGGTTCTTCAAGTGGTACAGGGCAATGAAGCAAATTACCATTGAGGTTCCTGTTGATGGTAATCTTCTGAAGAAGCCAGGCCAGGCTGATGTATGGCTAAAACCCTTAATAGGTCCGGTGGAAAAATCAAAATTGGAAAGTCATAGTTCCTTGACTTGGATGAACGACATTGTACAATCTTCATTGAAGGTATAGGCTTCTCTTTTTACCTTATGTAATTTTCCTTTTAATAATATTTTCACCCTTCTCTCTTTACGTAGATCAATCTCATCGGTATGGAGATGATGAAAAGGGTTTCCCATACGGAGCAGTTGATGCATGACTATCAGATTGAGGCTGATAATTGGAAAGAGCAATATGAAAGTCTCCAGCTTGAGATGGAAGTTTTAGAGGAGAACAAGTGTACCTTGGAGCAGCAGATAAAAGTCATGGCATCCGAGCTAGCAGTTGAGAAAGCCTCTTCCAACTAGGCGGGCAAGGACAAGCACCTTCGTGAGTCATCTTTTGTTGAACAACTCTCTAAGGCTACTGAAGAGATCAGAGGTCTAAAAGCCTTGCTGGATGAGAAAGAAGTTTATGCAGGTGAGCTTGTTCAAACGCTCACCCAAGCCCAAGAAGATCTCCGAGTGTCTACCGATAAAGTTAAGTTTTTGGAGAGTTCGCTTGCCCCTTTACAGGCTTCTTACGATGTTGCATTAGCTAAGAGAGAAGAGCTCAAGAGTGAAATTGATCATTGGGAAAGAGACTACGAAGCTCTTGAAGAAAAGGTCGTTGTTGAAACAAGTTGGGCCATTTTGAACACGCGCCATGATACTCTTATGGAGGTAAGCCAGGAAGGTTTTAACTTGAACGCTAAGTTAGCAAAGATTAAGGAGACAATTGAAAAAACTTAGCAAAGCCAAAAATTTTCTTCACCCATGGCTGATACTCTCGAAAATGTTGAAGCTAATCCTGGTGTAGTGGATGTCCCAACTCCTTCTGATCAAGTTGACCTTTTGCTGCTGATGATGCCATCTTGAATACTGGTTCAGAACCTGCTCCATAGTGAAAGTTTGATTGTGAAGTTAACTAGTTTTTTTTTGTTTTGTTGGTGAACAATTGGTGGTTTTACCCCTGGTCCCATTGAGGGGTAATGTTTTTTGGTAACATCATACCTCCAGTCCTTTTCGGGGGTTTATAATGACAATTAGGTTAGGACTAAGTTCATACTTAGTTTTAATTAAGTTATTTAAGATATCAAAAAGTTTGTGCTCAACTTTCATGATGCCTTTGTTTTGAGTTTTTTCTTTACTCTTTTAGTGGTTTGCCCTTGCTTTTTCCTTTAAGTTTAAGGCTTTATTTTCCACTTCAATTTTAATATGTGGGTTTTTGTTTTACCCTTTTAGCTTTTGCATTTAAAAATGTTTAGTTAATTTCATGGCTTTTTGAATCAAGCATGAATTATAAAAGAGAGCCCTTTTATATACGACACTTAATAAAGAAGACGTCTCAACTTCATAATGATGTAAACATACGAAAGAAGAAATAGGAACACATATGTTTCTTGGAATAACTTTGAGAAAACTTTTATTTCATTCGAACTTGTCAAACTAAGTAATACCTTACATGTATTTAAGTATATTCTATAACTCTTCTGTAACTGTTTTCTTTACAACATATTTGAAAAAAAGAAAATCCAATGGTTTCTTTATGACCCATGATTAAATATTGTCTTTAACCTAAATATTCGTAAGATTTTGAAATTTACATCCACGAGTGTATTCTTCACAGGTTTTTGAATCAGGCTTGCGTTTTTGGCTCGTCACTTTGCTCTGAACTTGATATTTGTTGAGTAGACTTCAGGCTTGACTTGAAATTTAATTGTTTCAGCCTTCTTTGTCTTTCTTATACATAAATTATATGTATATTATATAGTTCCCCAAATTTTTGAACTTTGAAGTATGAAATCTCGAGCACTTGATTATTCCTTCCATGCGGTCCTTTTCCTGAAAAGGAAAAATATACGGGACTCGGAGCTATAATTTAGATGAAGACTGCTTAACCCATTACATTTCCATCAGAATAGTTGTAACCCTAGACCGGAAATTATATTTTTTTTCCGTGTGTCTTTCAGGTCTAATTTCATCATTTGGTGTGGGCTAGCTTTTTGTCTATCATCTAAAATTGCTCGTATAACTTTAACAATTCAAAAACAAAAATCGTAAGTGGGGATATCTGACCGTTGGTATTTCCTTCCCTTAGAAATAGTACTTCTTCAAATGAACAGTATTCCAACTTAAGGGTAGAATCTTGCCATCCATGGTTTCAAGCTCATATGCACCTTTTCCTGTGATACCACGAATCTTGTAAGGCCCTTCCCAATTTGGACTTAACTTTCCTGCATTGGCTGCTCTTATGGATTGGAAAACTTTTATGAGTACGTAGTCCCCAATCTTGAAGTATCTGAGACGAGCTTTCCGATTGTAATATCACTCAATAACTTATTTTTGCTCTGCCATTCTTATTAGGGCAGTTTCCCTTACCCGCATCTCTTCTTCATTTGACTCTTCAGTAGCTTGAGTATATCTTGTACTTGTCTCCCCTATTTCAACTGGAATTAAGGCTTCAGTACCATACACAAGTGAGAATGGTGTCTATCTTGTACTTGTTTTTGCTATTATTCGTTAAGCCCACAAGACTCCAGGTAGCACATCTGGCCACTTGCCTATTGATTCTTCTAGTCTTTTCTTCAAGTTGTTGATAATAACTTTATTTGTTAATTCATCTTGTTGGCCACTGGATGATAAGGTGTCGAGGTAATCCTTTTAATTTGCCAACTTTGGAAGAATTATGTGATTTGTGCACCTATGAATTGCGGGCCGTTATCACACACGATCTCTTTTGGAACCCCAAACCGGCATATGATGTTTCGCTAGATGAAGTCTCTGACCACTTTTTCTCGTACCTGTTTGAAGGCCCCGGCTTCTACCCACTTAGTAAAATAGTTAATGAGTACTAACAGAAACCTTACCTTGCCTTTGGCTTGTGGTAGTGGACCTACAATATCCATCCCCCACTTCATAAAAGGCCATGGTGAAACAACCGAGTGTAATAATTTAGCTGGTCGATGCATGTTATTACCATATCTTTGGCACTTATCACATTTAGCCACAAAATTTTCCGCCTCTTCTTCTATTTTTGGCCAGTAATAGCCGGCTCTAATTATAGTTTTTACCAAAGATCTTCCTCCAGCGTGATTTCCACAATATCCCTCGTGTATTTCTTTCATCACGTACTCCGTTTGAGAAGCCCGAGACATCTTGCTAGAGGGCTACCAAATATTTTTCGATATAAATTGCCCCGATCTAAACAGTAACGAGCAGCCTTTTGGCAATGTGCCTGAGCCTTTTTCTTATCCTCAAGTAGTATTCCGTACTGCAAAAAATTTACAATCTCGTTTCTCCAATCCCAAGTTAGATTATTGAAATTTACCTCATTTTTATCTTGATCAAGTACGGAATGAAACAAATGAATTACAGAGGCATTTTCTTTGTTGGTTACTTCTGCGGCGGATGCAAGATTAGCTAGGGCATCTGCCTCGGCATTCTTTTCTCTTGGTATCTGCATAATTTTCCAAGTTCGGAATTGTCTAACTAAGTCTCGCGCCTTTTCTAGGTACTGCTGCATTCTTGCCTCTCTGGCTGTATAAGTCCCCTGCATTTGGTTAACTACGAGTTGAGAATCGCTTTTGATCATGACCTGCTCTATTCCGAGCTCTCGTGCCAATTTTAGACCTGCAATCACAACTTTATATTCTGCTTCATTATTAGTAATGGGATGGCATTTTATAGCTTGTCATATAATCCCTCCCATAGGTGGGACCAGGACAATACCCAAACCTGCACCTTTTACATTTGAAGAGCCATCGGTGAATAAGGTCCACGTACCTGGTTTAGACCCGTTAAATATTTGCAGTTCTTTTTCTGCCTCTGTTACCATCCCTAAGCTAAAATCTTCTACAAAATTTGCTAAAACCTGTGACTTTATTGCAGTTCTAGGTCGATATGTGATGTCATATTCACTTAGCTCTATTGCCCATTTGGCTAACCTGCCTGATAACTCTTGCTTATGTAATATATTATGTAAAGGGTAGGCAGTTAATACAGAGATAGGATGACATTGAAAATAAGGTCTTAATTTTCTAGATGTCATAATCAATGCTAATGCAAATTTTTCTAAATGAGGATATCGAGTTTTAGCATCCAATAAAGATTTGCTAACGTAATAAATTGGAGATTATTTACCTTTGTCCTCTCGAACTAATACAACACTTACCGCTACTTCCGAAATAACAAGGTAAACGAGTAGTTTTTCCCCGTCCTTAGGTTTAACAAGCAATTGTGGATTTGACAATTATGCTTTTAAATTTTTCAGTGCCTGTTGACATTCTTCGGATCATTCAAATTGATTTTGCTTTTTTAAGGCTGAAAAGAACTTAAAGTATTTTTCCGATGATTTGGAAATAAATTTCCCCAATGTTGCTATTCTTCCTTTCAATCTCTGTACTTCTTTTTTTCTTGAAAGTATATTCGGTATTTCTTTAATAGCCTTAATCTGCGTAGGGTTTACTTCAATGCCACGGTTAGAAACAAGGAATCCCAAGAACTTACCTAATGATACGCCGAATACACATTTTTCTGAATTTAACTTCATGTTAAATTTGCGAAGAATCTCGAACGTATCTGATAGGTGTTGAATATGATCCCATGCTTGTTGTGATTTGACTAGCATATCATCTATATAAACCTCCATGGTTTTTCCTAGACGTTCTTGAAACATCTTGGTCGCAAGCCTTTGGTGCGTAGCTCCAGCATTTTTTAAACTGAATGGCATAACTTTATAGCGATAAGTCCCCCTGTCTATAATAAAGGAAGTTTTTTCCTCATCTAGAGGATCCATTTTAATTTGATTATATTCTGAATAAGCATCTAAAAAACTTAATAATTCATGTCCTACAGTAGCATCAATTAGTTGATCTATGTGCGGTAATGGAAAAGAATCTGAAGGGCAGGCTTTATTTAGATCAGTATAATCTACACAAACTCGCCACTTACCATTCTTTTTGGGTACTACTACAGTATTAGTTAACCAATCTGGATATTTTACTTCGTGGATAGACCCGATTTTTAAAAGTTTTTGTACCTCATCCTGAATCACCTGATTCTTGAAGGAACCTTACTTCCTTTTCTTTTGCTTGACAAGTGGGTATGTTGGATCTTCATTCAGCTTATGGGTCATCACCTCCGATGGTATACCTGACATATCTGAATGCGCCAAGCAAAACAATCTGTGTTAGCTTTTAAAAATTCAATTAACTTACTTTTTATCTCTAGGCTGAGGTTGGTTCCAATGTAGACTTTTCTGTCCGGCCAATGTACGAATAATATCACAGCTTCTAGTTCCTCGATCGTTGTTTTGATATTTTCATTTTCTTCTAGTTCTTGAATAGTATCAGGTCTCGAGTCTACATCTGTTTGCCCGTCTACAGTTGAGGCTTGTGTTGTTGAATCCTCAACTGAATTCTGTAATTGCTATTTCTCGTGGCTTTTTGCGCTCGTGCCTGCCACTGAGTTAATGCTTTGAGAATCCTGTTGGTCATCATGGATTTGTTGTATTCCCCATTGTGAAGGAAACTTGATAACTTGATGTAGGGTAGATGGAACAACATCCATTTCGTGAATCCATGGCCTGCCGAGAATCATATTGTAAGCCATGTCCATTTCTATCACTTAAAATTTGGTGTCTTTGACTACTCCTTCTTCAAATGTGGTGAGTATTATCTCCCTTTTTGTTACGACTCTTGAGTTGTCAAAACTAGACAAGGTGTGTGCCTTGGGTATCAACTTATCATCGGCTTGCATCTCGTTTACCACTCTCATCAGAATGATATTCACAGAACTACCTGGATCAATCAAAACTCGTTTTACATTAGTGTCATGTGCAAGTAAAGATATTACCAGTGCATCATTGTGTGGGGTCAGCAAGCCATCTGTATCAGCATCATCAAATGTTATACTATCTTCTTCCAAAACTTCACGAACTCGCTTCCCGTGGGTGACTGTGATTTTTGACACCTTCTTTGTTGTCATGTATGCTACGCAATTGATCTCTTCCCCTCCATTTATGACATTAACCATTCTTTTTGGTGATGGAGGTTTCAACAGTTCTTGCCTATTTTTCATATATGCCTGTTTTCCTTTTTCGCTAAACAATTCTCTTAAGTACCCTTGCTTTAGTAGATGTTCAACTTCACCTTGTAGTAACCTGCAATTAGCCGTTTTGTGACCGTGATCGCTGTAAAACTCGCACCAAAATTTGGGATTCCTCCTATTTGGGTTCGATTCATTTCTTTTGGCCATCGTACCTTGTCTCCCATACTTCTTAGAATAGCTACCAGCTCGGACGTGCTTACATTAAAGTTGTAACCACCAATTTTAGCCTTCGAACATGTCATCGTCTCACGTTTCTCTTATTTGCTCTTTTCCGAACCTCGATAACGAACCTGATTCTCTAACCCTTGATCAAGGATCATACCTTGGGTTTTCTTGTTTCGAATGCAAATCCCTTCATGCTGGTTCTATATAAGGCTCGTATATATTTTTATCGGACCTTTTTTCGGTCTTTATCCTTCTTGAACTTACTCTTTCATCTTTCCGAGACTGAGTGATAGTGTCTTTTTCTATTCGCAGCTTTGTATTGTACCTATTGTAAATATTATTCCAAGTTGTTACAGGAAATTCTCGTAAGCTTTCTTTGAGTCTCCTCATGGCTTCCAAGCTTTTTTCATTTATATTACTGGAAAAGGCCATAGCCGCCCAGTTATCAGGTACACGTGGCAACATCATCCTTTCACACTGGAATCTGTCTACGAATTCCCTAAGCAGCTCTGTATCTCCTTGTTTTATTTTGAAAATGTCCTCCATTCATTTTTCAACTTTTTGGGCTCCCGAGTGTGCTTTGATAAATGAATCTGCAAGCTCAGTAAAAGAATCAATAGAATTTTCAGGTAAAAGAGAATACCATGTCAATGTTCCCTTGTGAGTGTTTCTCCAAATTTTTTGACCAACACTGACTCAATTTCTTGCTTGGTCAAATCGTTGCCCTTTACACCAATTGTAAATGCAGTTACGTGATCCCGTGGATCAGTTGTTCCATCGTATTTCGGAATATCAGGCATCTTGAATTTCTTTGGAATTGGTAAAGGAGCGGCACTTGGCTTCTAAGGTTGTTGAAAGTATTTCTCTATATCTATCCCCTTGATTACGGGCGGCACTCCAGGTATATGTTCTATGCGATCACTTTGCTCCTTGAGCTGTTTCTGCAAAGTTAGTACTAAACTTTGTAAATCAGAATTAACTGGGTTACCTGTCCCTCCATCACGAGATTCACTGGGAGTTCCACCGCTGCCTGAATTAACGAGTCCAGAGTGAAGATTTTCTACGGTTACAATGTTTTTTGGAGGTGGTATCGATGGTATATTCGGCAACTGGCTAGAAAAAGCCTGAAGAGCATTGCTGACCTGTTGAGCGATTAATTTTTTCAAAGCTTCATCAATAGCCTAATCATTCTATAACTACTCATTCATATTTGATTCAGATCCGTTAGGAGTCCTTTCTCGAGATTGTCGAGGAGAGTTTCGTTGTGAGGGGACTGGAGTTCCATCACCTTGTTGATTCTCCTGATGTTGCTGATTTTCTTGGTGGTGTAAATTTTGTTGGTTGTTGTCGTTGACGTTCGTTATGATTGTTTTGACAAAAGAATTGATTTAGAAAGTAAAAGATTATCAGATTCCCGGTAACGGAACCAACTTTTTTAACCAGAAAATAGGAATTTCGGTCAAAGCGTAATTTTAGAAGAACTCGGGTTACTGATAATCAAATAAGGAAATAATTATATAGCAAGAAAGGAAAATTGGACTGAGAAGTATCCGAGTAGGCAATATAAAGCAATGTAAATAAGTATATTCCAATAATAATCAGTGTGTCCATACAATTGTTACTTCTCTCCTTTTATAGCTATTTTCAAGTACAACATTTCTTTCCTTTCATAGTAGAGTCATTATGAGCATTAAATGACATTAATAAAATGTTATAATTAGCAATCGTAACTGTTTCGTGAAGATTCTATAACGTTTCCTATCATTTACGCTCATTAATTGAAGATATTACGAATCTGTACTTTTTATTGTCTTGGTTCATTTCACCGGTGTCTCTTCAAATTATCAAGAGGCCCGAGTGACCGTTCCTTCTCATCTCCATGACACTTCACTCGTACCTGTTAAAACTCGCGTCTTTTTAAGTACTCTTTGCCAGCTGTCACTCTTCTAATAATCCTCGTGTCTTAACATGTCAACCACACAATTAATTCCAAGTGTAATATCGATTTTTCCCCAATACAAATATATCCACTGAAGTTCTATAAGTGAGATTTGAGAAGAATAATTTGTAAATAGATCTTAACCCTATCTTATAAAGGTAGAGAGACTATTTTCGATAAACTTTTGGCTAAAGAAAGCATAATCCTAAGAAAACACAGATAAGATATCCAAAATAAACATGATCTTAAGCTTCAAATGATCATTGTCTTACTCTTAACGCAGTCGTAGGGTATGTGCAAGATCGGATAAATATAACTATACACTTAAGCGGCAAATATGCGGGTTGGGTAGGAGATGGATGGATCAAAAACGGATAATATAAAAACGAATAAATTATCGGAACTGATTTATATTAAATACGGATAAAACTTGAATTAACTGACGGAATATAGATATTCATATTATCTATTACTTCTTGAATATGATCACTTTTGGGAGAATATCTAGTCTTTCAGACTTGAGGAACCCCAACTTTAGTCTTTACAAATGTAAAAGTTAAACCAATTAGTTATCTATTGGTTATCCATTTTTTAAGTGGATAATGTGAATCTTATCCATATTTGACCCATTTTTTAAAAAAATTATTATCCAATCCATATTTTAATGGATAATATAGATGGATAACTATTTTTTTTTAATCCCTTTTGCCCCTACTAGGCATATCTATGAGAAAAAATTATAGTTGTTTAATTTAAATTCTAATTTCTCTGTCTTTAATATATAAATGATTTTTGTTAAACTGATATAGAACTACAGATGGCGAAAAATCAAAATTCTTAAAAACTTGTATCAAGAATGACTTGAAAAAATGGAAACAAGACCAGACATAATTTGATGAACAAATTTAAAACCTTTGTAGATATACTCAATCATTAGTTCTCAACCGTGGGGTGAATGGAATATAAACAAAAATATTAAAGTTCGAGATAACTCATCAAAACGCGTTACAGCATCTTTAGCTCCATCGATTCATGATAGGAGGCAATGAAGTCGGAGTTAGAAGCATAAAAACTGAAGCTATGGCCCCAAACATAGGCGGAGCCAAGATTTGAATTGTATGAGTTCTAAATTCGAGGGTGATGACATTAGATGTTAGTATCTGGATTTTAAAATTTAATTTTTATACAAATTTAATTAATTTCATAATCCAAGGCTTGAACGTGTGGTGGAAAGTGAGACATTGATATAATAATTTTCGCCTTATATTTGTGAAAGAGGATGTGGTCCTCAAGTTTATTTCTGGATAATAATTTTCGGTGGAGTTTGGTATAAATCCTTGTCTAATGAATACTGAATGACTATAGATTAGACTTCTTTCTACTATCTGTACTAGTGGTTCCCTTGTTTCACTAATAATTATTACTTTAGTATTTGTTAGTAATTTTTAGTGTGCTTTCTTGTTAGATATCAGGTCGACTTACACTATTTCATTTCATTATATATGCAGAAGAATTTAATTAATTGCTTAATTTTTAAAAAGGATGGCAGGTGATGCTAATTTTTTAAGTTTTTAACGGCTCCAACATTGTAAAAGAACTCCCTTTGAAGTATATATTAGGAGTTAATTAGTTTTTAATTGGAAATAATCCATAGTTTGTTCGTATTTTCAGGCTTCAAATGAAGGAACTGGGGCCCTTTCATCAAATGTCAGACCATTTTTCAGCCAGTTACAGTAGTGAAACATAATCTAATTCTACTCAAACTGGAAAATAAATGTCTCGTGACAAAATAATTTTTCTTTAGCTTTGTACCCTTTACATTCTTTAGCTTGGTATTTGAAAAAGGGTTTTGAAAGAGCAATTATGTCCTTATACATGCTTATTCATACATTAAAAATAATTATGATATTGTTAATATTATAGATTTGTTATATATAAGAATAGTACTGAATATGCTAAGGTGTATAACTAATACATAGGTTGAAAATACTATTACCAAATAACGGATTAATAATATCAAAATTAATATATGTAGTATTTTCTCTAATATATCCTACCAAACGACCCTTGTAAATATTAGTTGCACGTGTAAACAAAGTCTTATTAATGTTAGTAAGTATATGACTCTCTTGACTCTTTGTATAAACTGACCATGACATTGGCGATTGAAGCAATATATTGGGACACAATATTTGAGTTCCTCAATTATTCTAAACTATTCTATAATCTTTTCACAAAAAAATAATGTGAAAAGATACATCTATTAATTTGATATAGATACCCAATACAGGTAAGTTGTTATTGTTGTTATTTTTATTACGCATTTCCATGGTACTAATATATCATCTCCTATTGCTTTTTTGAGTCGAGGGTCTCCTGGAAACAGCCTCTCTATCCTTCGGGGTAGGGGTAAGGTCTGCGTACATATTACCCTCCCCAGACCCCACTTGTGGGATTATACTGGGTCGTTGTCGTTGTCGTCGTCGCACCCAATACAGGTAAATTTTTACCAATAAAAAAGAACCACAATAGTAAAGGACGAATAGTGATGTGAAGAATTATCAATTCTCTTCTTTTATCTTCATTCTCTCCGTGCTTCCTCTTCTTATTCTTCTTCTTCTTTGTTTCTTTTCCTCTCTTCTCTTTATCCTCCCTTTATCTTTCTCAATTATAATAAAATTGCTAAGTTTGTATTTTTTTTTTTCCACTTAATTAAGATATCTAATAAATCTTCAACTTGATTCTTGTTCGACTAAGTTCATTAGAAATTGGATTGAAGACCAATCCTCCATGATTAGCCATGTAACATAGTACTTCGCGAACATTTTTACAACATCTCATGATAGGTCAGACTGGAATTTCATTAAAAATGATGCGGCCAATTTCTCTCCAACTGACCTCTCAATCCTTGACAGGCCTTTAATAAATCAAGAAATTACAAAAGCCGTGTTTTCTTTCAAGCCCTATAAGGCACCAGGTCCTGATGGATTACACCCATTTTTCTTCCAAAGATTTTGGCACATATTAGGAAGCAAGATAATCAATCTATGCCAAACCATTTTTAAAACATCAATAATGCCCCATGAGGTCAACAAGACCTATCTCTGCCTAATCCCGAAAACTAAAAATGCTAATAACCTGAAGAACTTTAGGCCAATAAGTCTTTGTAACATGATTTATAAGGTAATCACTAAAGTGATTGCCAACAGAATCAAGCCTTTTTTTAACCAATTGATCAATATTGAAAAAGCTAGTTTTATAAAGGGTAAGAGAGCTAGTGACAATGCTATAATCATCCAAGAAGTTTTAAAGAAATTTAATTTAGCCAAAGGAAAGGAAAATTTCGTTCTAAAGCTTGATTTGGAAAAAGCTTTCGATAAATTGGAATGGTCTTACATCTATCGGACTCTTAGGTTTTTTAAATTTCCTAGGAAAATTCGTGACCTTATCCTTAGTTGTATTACTACAAGTACAATTTCTATTTTAGTCAATGGTAACAAAAGTAAGGAGCTCACTCCCACATGCGGCATTAGACAAGGGATCCCATGTCACCCTATATATTCATACTTTGTATGGATATGCTTTCCAAAAAAATTAATCACCAAGTAGATACAAGGAAATGGGTGCCTATAAAACTTAACCCTAGAACGCCACCCCTATCTTATTTGTTCTTTGCAGATGATTTAACTCTTATGGGTGAAGCTAAGCAGAAAACTTTTAATACAATTAGCGGATGTATGGAGGAATTTAGTTATGTGTCCGGCTTAAACATCAACAAAGGCAAATCTAAATTGGTCATGTCTAGGAGTTGTAATAAACACACGAAGGACATGGCTACTCAAGCTTTTGGGATTACCATTAGCAAAACTTTTGGTACATACTTAGGGTTTCCAATGTTAAATAACTACCCTAGGCATAAGGATTACCAACCATTACTTGGCAAAATGCGTGCTAGACTAAACAATTGGAATGCAAGGTGGCTTAGCATGGCAGGGAGGTGCACCTTAATAACATCTACTTTAAACATGCTGCCAAACCATCTAATGCAAATAAGTCTCCTTCCAACAAAAACACTCCAAGAAATAGACAAGATCCAGAGAGACTTCCTTTGGGGAAGTACGAGGGATAAGAGGAGACTCCACCTTATTGGATGGAGTACAATCACAAACACTAAGCTTAATGGAGGCTTGGGCATCAAGAAAGCTAAATCAAAAAACTTAGCACTCCTAACAAGCTTGGCATGGAGGATCCTTACTAATACAAACTCCTTATGGGCTAAAATACTCATTAGCGTTTATGGGAAAAGCAAGAGAATAAATGGCTCCTCAATCACTTAAAAGCCTCCTAAAAGGTTGGACTATATGCCATAAGGGCATTAGGTGGCCAGTAGATAAACATTCTCATATGAATATTTGGGACTCAAATTGGATTCCAAACATTGAAAGTCTTCGTAATATTATTTCAGGGCCGTTAAATAAAAATGAGGACAAGTTAACCATTAAAGATATTTGGGATAACAAAGGTTGGGATTTGGAAAAAATATCTTTTAATCTCCCTCAAATAGTCACAAACAGTATAAATACTTTAGATCGAGATTGCCAAAGTAACCACCCAAACAATCTCATTTGGAGCCTTAACCCAAGTGGTATATTCACAATTGCCTCTTCCTATAACCTAATTGATGGCCAAAACCCCATACACACACCTTTAAGTGGATCTGGGAGCTAAATTGCCCTAACAAGATTAAGTTTTTCATTTGGAAACTCTATCACAAAAGACTCCCAACAAGAGGCTACCTGGCTAAAATTGATATTAATATTGATCCAACGTGCCCAATATGTAAGGCTAACAATGAATCTATATACCACATCTTCTGGGAATGCCACATAGCTCAAACTTTCTGGCAAACCCTAGGAGTGTCTATTAACAATAATGGGATGATTAACAACTGGCTAGAGTTACTACGAGATACAACTCTTAAGATTTCTTTTACTCATGCAACTTGGAGAGATGTACTACCATTTGCTCTTTGGGGAATCTGGAACAACAGAAACCATAATAACATCAGTAACAAAAACTCTCACATCTTCGTTAAAAAGATTATTGAACAAACAATAGAATACACTCTTCTCACGAGCAAGCTCACTACTTACAATAAACTCATAAAGGTTGATGTTAAATGGAAGCGACCACCAAAAGGTTGGTTTAAGGTTAATATAGATGGTGCATTCAAAAGCAACTACCTGGAAGGGGGCATCAGTGGAGTACTTCGTGACTACAAAGGGAAATGGAAGACATATTTCTACAAGAAAATTCAAACAATATCACCAATACAAACAAAACTCCAAGCTTTTCGGCATGCACTTCAATTAATTATCAGGGAACACACATTCCCAGTTGAAGTAGAAACTGATGCCACAGAGGTCATACGCCTCATTAATGAAGATTACCCTACTAACAATAACCTAATCTATGAATGCAGGTTGTTAATGGAGGAGGCATCCAGGCAGGGGACAATCACATTGAAGCATAGCTTCCGCAAAGGGAATATGGTGGCCCATCTTTTGGCGAAAGCAGCACTAATGCAAAGTAGCTACAATAAATTAAGTACTTTTGTTTTGCCACCTGAACTTGTTGTAGATGTATATAACAAGGATCGGGTTGGGTATGTATATGCTAGAAGCTGTTCTAGTGACCAATGTGGTCGCATGGATGCTTTAGGAAATAATAGTGCCTTAAAAGACATAATGTTAGGTTATGACGGCATATGTATTAATGACAATGTTAACGGGCACTAGCCCTACCTATGTTATGTTATAATATAACTACCTTTTCCTGTTCAAAAAAAAAAGAACTAAGTTCATTAACAAAAAACAACGCTATTGCCACATCGGTAGATATAAGAATTTTGAGAATACGCCTTAATGACCAACGGTTAATTATGGCTCCGATGGGTGATTTTGCTAGAATAGGCAATAATGAGATCATCTAGTAAATGATTCGGAGAAGAGTAGTGAGATTGATCCACAAGAAGCAGGCTTGAAATAGCGGAAGCTAACGTGAAAAAAGGCTAAAGGAAGGAGACAAAAAATTGAGGCAAATCTAACTCTTCGACGAGCTAGAACACAGGTGAAGGCTATTAATCCGATTTCATAACAATTTAGCATGTTCGAATAATAAAAAGAAGTTCTCTTTCTAATCCTATTTAGATTCTGTCGGGTGAATACAATCAAACAGAATCCAATTCTGGTGCAAAAATTCAAATTCAAAAATGAAATTGAAAAGGTACAACATCAAAAAATCAAGATCACTAAGGGCGCGATAGTTCTTGTTTTCTTTGTTTTTCTCTTTTGGCTATTTGATGATCTAATGTAGGCTCGAATTCTGATTGTTTTAATCTTGATTTTTAATATAGGCTCGTACATGTTGGGTGAGCTAGGGCAATCTTACTGCCATGGAGGGTCAACGGCAATGTTATGAGTTACCTATGACTTATATTTTATTTTTTCTCGTATATTTGTTTTTTTCATTAGCATCTATTTATGTTTTGTTATTTTCTCTCTTAATAGTTATTTGTTGGGCCTTCACTGTGGCAGAGGCGATCATTTCTTTGTAACATATGGGAAGAACGTATTTAACCCCTTAACGAAGCAACACGTTCTTGATTGTATGTACTGTCTATATTTGGTTTTAATAGCCATGAATTTTGGCATATATGTTGATAGTGTTTATCTTTACCGTGGGAGGTTGGACAACCGCCATTACGTAGCATATGTTGTAAGTAATATAATAAAAATATCTTCATTTATTATTTAGAGAGGCTTTACTTTTCTTTTGTCTACATGTTGTGGCTTTGTGTTTTATCAAATAATTGGAGTGTTTGAATTAATACTTGAATTGATGCAGACCATGGAAACTAATATTTTGATTAGATTAAAAGTTTAGATTAGATTAAGTATATTATTTATAAATAGTTACTAAAATACTTCTTGATGTGGTTGATTATTCCTAACTAATATTAAATGTTATTATAGATTTTTCACTCTTTCCAAGCATTGCCGACACATTTTCAAATTTGTAGTTATATTTTTTCATGAAGAATTAAACCAAATTGCTGCCATCCCACCATTTAAACTAAAAAAAGTCGGTGGAGGTATAATATATGTATAATTTATGTATTATGTATTATATATATATATATATATATATATTTGTACACAATCAATGTATAATCTATATAGGGAAATGGTCTAAATTTATTCCTCTAATTTCGAATATTATCTATATTTAACCTCTGTTATACTATCCGGCCGGTCAAATTTATCTCTACCGTTATATTATTCAGCCAAATTCATCCCTGACTGTTAGTGAACTTTTAAAAACTACCCTCAGTCCTATCAAAAACCCACAATCTCTCAAATTCCTTTTATCGAAGGCATGTATTCTTCTCCTTCATCCACCATTTTTAAAAACTAAACCAGGTTCTTGCATTTTATTTATCTTGTTAACCTCTCGCGTTCTTTTATGCCTTTCCTTGCTGATGCTAAACTGGGTTTATTTTGATGTACACTTTCTTTGCCTAAACGAGCGTGAGGTTTTTCGTACTTGGAGAGAGTTAAAAAAGTGTAACCGGGTCATAATTTGAACAGGAAGATGTAAGCCTTCTAATTGGCTCACGATTGTACACAGTCAAGCTGTGAATCAACTGAAGTGTGTTTGACTCAATTTTGGTTTATAGTAATTTATACTAGAAAGAAAAAACAACTTTCTAGCCACTTAAAACTACTGACTACCTTCCTCGTCAATAATAAGTGGAGATGGTATCAAGTTCTTAGCTTATTTAAAATTAAAACCCATTTATTGCCGTTTTGTTGAACTGTCTTAAAACTTAAAAGCTATTTATTGAGCTATCCTCAAGTGAATTGATTTTGAGCAGTTAGTTGATTTGACATGAATAAGATGAAAAATGGCATGTACAGGAATTGGTATAAACGCATTCTAATCCTTTGAACGATCATGTTTACTTCTCCGGGAATACACTGAAATACACAGCAGACTTATGTATGGGCAGAGGCGGACCCAGGATTCGAGCATGACGGGGCACCACTGTATATGCTAATCGTCAGCGATAAAATTCCGCGTACAACTCTTTGAAACTTAATAATTATGATGACTTATCATCCAAGTATTAACAAAAAGAAGTTCTAAAGAAAAACAAAGCACTAAACGGGGAGAGAGAATTCTTCGCAATAGGGCGTTCAAACGTAAAATTATAAAAGACTTAGTAAAGAAATTAAGATTAAGAGTATGTTATTACGAAAAGGATTGAAGAAGAGTCTAAAACTCTTAGTTTCTATTGCCAATTCAAAGTGATTGTTAAAGAAGATTGTGGCAGAAGATTTGTATTTTTCTATTTGTGGAGCGATAAGTTGCAATTTGAGACTTTTAATTCTAAGGAAGGAATTTACAAAAAAAAGAATAAAATTAATTAAGTTGACTATTTTGTATTAGTACTAGACTATAATTGAATATTAAAAAAAGAAGAAGATTAAAGTAAAAATAAAGTAATTTACTTAAATAAAAATTACATTGTATTCAAAGAACTAAAATAAAAAAAGGAGAAAAGATTGAGGAAAGCTTTGGGTGGTTTCGAACCCGTGTCACCACAGCATAGGAGAGAATTTAAGTGCCCAAAGCAACCACTTCTTCCATCCATTACTTTGTGTTTGGGGGCACCATTAAAATATTTAAGGGGTCCCGTATATAAGTACACATATATATAATATGTATATACAAAAATTTTGCCGAGGCTAACGGGGTCACGTGACCCCTCAACTACCAACCTAGGTCCGCCCCTGTGTATGGGGTAAAATTGGTTGATAAGAGCTGGTCGAGCGGTGAGGTGACACGTGGAACCGAAGACAGGTGAAAAGTGAGTCAGCAAATAACTGATACTAGGTGCGAAATGTGTGGTTGGTGCTGGATGGATCCCGAAGAAAGTATAATTGGAAATAAAGATTCAAAGGTTTGATATCGGGTGACATTTAATGAGCAGCCATTCTATCAACATTCAAAACCAACCATTATGCACTCATCAATGGCAATTTTATTCTCAATCAATAGGAGCTTGATATTAGGATCTTGTCTTCCTAAGTAAGGTTATAAATAGGAGGATTAACATCCATTGTGGGACATGAAACATTCTACACAGAGAAAACCATAATCTATTGTCTTATTTCGTTTAATTTGAACACCTGAACATTGCTTTCACTTTTATCATCGAAAAGACTAAGTTCTTAGTCAGACTTGTTATCTTCTTTAATTCATTCGTTAATCTTATTTTTGTTCTTATTTATTTATCATTCTTGGTCAAATTGATTCGTTTGTCTATAAATCACACTATAAATTTAACTGTACTATCTTACGAGTAATCAGTTTGGCACTCACCGTGGGGCATAGACAGCTGCATAATTGCTTTGATCCATTTGTTTGTTATTAACAAGTTTTGACTTTTTCTTTAGTCAAAATCAGATATGACAGCTAATGATGTCAATTACGTTTATAATGCTGGAGCGCTCGATGAACCAGAAGATGTGTTCCAGCATGATGATTCAGCTAGCGAATCTCACAACGGAGGGGATAAAACAACCTCAGTTCACGAAGGACAATATCCTCGGCATGTGAGGAGCCCGAACCTGATGACGCAAAGGATCAACATATTGTGAAAACAGCCAAAATCTTGAGAGAACAATAGAAGGTGATTATGAATTACCTCTCGAGGCAAGATCGTGTGATGATGAAATTGAAACAGGCGTTATCGGAGGCTTCCAATAATGCTAATGGAAGGGCTTTGGTTCCTTCCAGCGTTCCCACAAATCAGATGACTCAAAGAACCGATAACAACACGCCAATGGATTAAGTTGGTTTCGATGAAGCCCGAGGGACCGATAGCGGATTTGGGAACAAAAACTTGAATGATCATTTCAAAATCGAGCTCATGAGATTAATGAGAGAAATGAATGAACGAATGGACCAAAATGCGAAGGAGAGCTTGAACTGTCGACATCTTCGTGAAGAGGTGGCAACGCTATTGAAGAATGGACACCTCAGAGAGTTTCTAAGCAACTACGCCAAGAATAACTATGGTAGAAACCAGGATAACGTGCAACCATCTAAGTCGACAGTAGGGTCACCTTGAATGACAGTCAACACGAACTTCGAAGGTAGCGAAGTCAATAGGATGATGTTTTCAGCAGCATATAAAATGAAGACATCAGTGATCATGGCAAAAGGGTCATGGAAGTCTAAAAAGATGACATCACCTTCATATAAGAGGATGCTGATGGATTTCTTATGCTACACAATGATGCGTTGGTAATTTCACTTAATATTTTAGATTTCAAAATTAAATGTGTTTTGGTTGATCCAGGGAGTTCGGCCAACATCATACAATGGAGTGTTCTGGAGCAAGCAAAGTTTCGGAAACATCATCCTCGCAGCGAAACCTCTGGCTAGATTCAACTTAACAAGCGTGACTATCCTGTTACATCTCGTATTTTCGTACGTTAAAAGTTTCGTCTTTAGTTAATTGAAATAGACTCGGGGATGGATTATCTTGAGGTTAACGTATTTACGCTATTTATAACAAGTGATAAATAAGTGTCATGAAGGATAAAGGGTACACGAATTTAAAAAAACGAGTTTCGTTGAAAATGGTCAATTTGGGATAAAGTGCGGGTCGAGCGATACTGCCCGATAATTATGGACTAGTACCATACAAGGTACCATATGATCGTGATAATATGATATATATATATATATAAAGTATATTAAAAAGGAGTAGTATTTTTAAGTAATTTGGAATAATATTTTAAATTATGCGAGTAATTAATTAATTACCGGATAACAAGACATTGCCCAATTAACTAATAAGTGAATAAAATATATAAATTATTTCCCCAATACGCGGCAAGAAGCCACAAATCAAGAAGTGACTAAGTAGTCACTTATGCCTAAGTGGCAACCTAGGAATGAATAATTATCCAAAAACAAGACACATATACAAGTCTTATAATTCAAAGGATACAAAGTAACGTTACTCATTTAAGAAGGAAAGCAAGAAGGATTTCATTCTTAATTTGAAGGGTTGGAAGCTAATTCTTCAGAAAGGAAAACGTTGAAGCAGAAGCATTTCGTTTCAAAACAAAAGTTTCATCAGAAGCAATTTCGTCCAAATTTCAAAGAATCAAAGAAAGATTTCGTTCCTTATTTCAAAGCGCGTAAGCTTAATCCGATTTTTGGATTCTACGTTCAATCCACAAAGGTTTCCAACGGAATATTATACGGAGTTTTCCTACTCCAGGTATGTTAAGGTCATTCCTTCTTTCTTTTGGCATGGTCCAAATTATACCAAAGAAACAAGCAAACGCATAGTTTCCATAAATTACTCTATTCATAGAAATATTAGGGGTGTCTATATTCTTGATTCCCCATGAAAATTATTATCTTCTGTTCATGGTTCTTAGAATAATACGTCGTTGAAAAAGTTTATCCGGAAGGAATATTGAGATTATTACGTATTTTTCATGCATTTCACCCATTTATACATGTGCATTGACCCATGACTAGATGGTGTTATATACGCGTATATATGTATACTATATTTATATGTATATATATATATATATATATATATATATATGGGATATGGAAAAAAGGTTATGGCATTATATACGCACCACCACCTGATCAGTTGGTATATGTTGATGATGTTGCCCACAGTGGCCGAGACGATATGATGGGATGCCCTCAGTGGCTTGATGATATTATGTACACCCATACATATGCATGACATGACATTTATACGCATGTGCATGACGTTATAAACGTTTTAGAATTTACAAAGTTATTCAGATTTAAAGATGTGTTTCTTTATTCCATGTTTCATCTATGTCTTTTACGTACTAATTTTCATGCCTTACATACTCAGTACATTTTTCGTACTGACGCCCTATTTCACGGGGCCTGCGTGCAGGTGCAGGTAGGCAAGCTGACAGTCCCCTTTCTTAAGATCCCTAATCAGCAAGAGTTGGCGTGCTCCACTTGATCCGGAGCTGCTTTGATTTTGGTACGATACATTTGTGTGTGTGTGTGTATATATATATATATATGGCGTGGCTCATTCCTTTTTTTGTACAGTTATGTTTCTATTAGAGATCTGTAGACAGTATGTCTAGTTGGGTTGTATGTGGCCTTGTCGGCTTCCAGTATTGGATGTATAGGTGTCTATAGCAGCCTTGCCGGCTCGCCCACTGTATTCTGCATATATACATACATATGCCTAGTTGGCAGGTTTCCTTCATGTATGCTATTTTTGTAATTCAGTAGATGTTATTCAGGTTCATATCTTAGACTTAGGTTTAGGGGTGTTTGACAGGTTGGACTCAGGCACCCGTCGTAGTCCATCGGTTTGGGTCGTGATAAAAGTGGTATCAGAGCAGTTCTATCCTAGAGTTATCTACAAACCGTGTCTAGTAGAGTCTTGTTTATGGGTGTGTTGTGCACTACACTTATAAACAAGAGGCTACAGGACATATAGGATGTTATCCTCTCTTTTTATCTCAGATCGTGTGATATAAGAATTCATGTTCCTAACGATATGTTATATTTTCAGCGATGCCTCCAAAGAGTACGGCCCCCCCTAGAAGGGAAAGTCTGTGGCTGGTGAGACTACTAGTCGAGCGCCATGAGTTACCAGGGCTGGGGGAGAGTCTCATGGTGAGGTTCCATCTCAGACTTCACATACCCCGCATTTTCCAGAAGAGCTCCGAGGGGTACCAACTCCAGTGCCCTCCCCATACATTCAGCACCTCAACCGGATGTGCCAAGTCAGAAGTTAAGAGATGCTATTCAGTTATTGACCTGATTAGTAGCTGCATAGGCTCGGCGTCAGGAAGTAGGTATTGGTCACGCAGATAGGTCCGTGAGTGCGAGGGTTTGTGACTTTATTAATTTAGACCCTCCGGTATTCACTAGAGCAGATCCAAACGAGGACCCTCAGGTATTTATTGATAGAATGCAGAGGACGTTAAGGGTAGTGAAGGCCACTGTGACTGAGTCAGTTGAGCTAGCTTCCTATAGACTCCGAGATGTTGCAGTTAATTGGTACGAGTCTTGGGAATTGTCCAGAGGTGAGGATGCCCCTCCAGCACTATGGCAGGAGTTTACAGAAGCTTTTCTTTATCATTATCTACCACCAGAGCTTAGGCGGGCCAGAGTGGATAGGTTCTTGACCCTTCGACAGGAAAACCTGAGTGTTTGGGAGTACAGTCTTTAGTTTGATTCGTTGGCCAGGTATGCTCCCACTATTGTATCTAAGATGGAGGATCGGGTTCACTGGTTCGTGATAGGATTAGAGCCTCACTTGCTTAACGATTGTATGTCGGTCTCACTTCAGCCAAATATGGATATTTCTCGTATTTAGGCATACGCTCAGGGTGCAGAGAAGCGTAAACAGAAATAGAGAGCCTATCGTGAGCATGATAGGGCCCAGAATAAGAGAGCGAGGTCTTCGGGTCCTTCTGGTGAGTTTTGAGGTGGTTAGAGGAACAGTACTCGAGGTATCTAGCTAGCCATCGGCTAGCGCACCCCCTAAGTTTGGCGGTAAGAGATTTGATTGTTCCACATATTCAGGGTCTGGTCAGAATTTTAGGGCCTCATGTTCTCAGTATAGGGGTGAGTCAAATCAGATGAGGCCGCCCTTGCCACGATGTGCTCAATGTGGTAAGCAGCATACGGGGCAGTGTCGTATGGGATTAGGTGTTTGTTATACTTGTGGTTATTAGGGCTATGTTATGAGGTTATCCGAATAGAGGTGATGCAAGCATAGCTCAGGTAGCGGGATCTGTAGCTGGTTCGTCATCATCAGTATGCCCCTTTGGGCAAGGTCCACAACTACCAATGAGTCATGGCAGAGGCAGAGGCGGAGCATCTAGTTCGAGCAATCCTCATAACTGCATTTATGCATTAGCAGGGCGACAGGATCAAGAGTCATCACCTGATGTTGTTACAGGTATATTATCAGTCTTCTCATATGATGTATATGCACTGATTGACCCAGGTTCCACCTTATCATACGTTACTCCATTGGTTGCTAGTAAATTTGGAACAACACTTGAATTGGTTAAACCTTTTGAGGTGTCTACACCTGTTGGGGACTCAGTGATAGCTAAGCGGGTATATAGGGGTTGTATAATTGTAGTTCATGGTCGATCTACCATAGCAGATCTAATCGAGTTAGATATGGTAGAATTTGATATTTTTATAGGTATGGATTGGTTGGCTTCTTATCATGCCAACATTGATTGTAGAGGAAAGATAGTTCGATTTCAATTTCCAGGGGAGCCTGTTTTGGAGTGGAAAGGTAATACGGCATCGCCAAAAGGAAGATTCATTTCCTATAACAAGGCAAGGAAGATGATAAATAAGGGTTTTATTTATCACTTAGTTCGGGTTCAGGATATGGAAGTGGAGTCACCAACCATTCAGTCCATCCCTGTGGTGAATGAGTTTCCTGATGTTTTTCCCGAATGAGCTTCTGGGTCTCCCGCCAGAGCGAGAAATTGAGTTTGTTATTGACCTACTTCTAGATACTCACCCAATATCTATTCCTCCCTATAAAATGGCCCCCGCAGAGCTGAAAGAGTTGAAAGAACAACTAAAGGACTTGCTTGAAAAAGGCTTTATCAGACCTAGTACGTCACCGTGGGGAGCACCTGTGTTGCTTGTAAGAAAGAAAGATGGTTCCTTACGAATGTGTATTGATTATAGACAGTTGAATAAGGTGATGATCAAGAATAAGTACCCGCTCCCGAGAATTGATGATTTATTTGATCAGTTGCAAGGTGGCAAGTGTTTTTTAAAGATAGACTTGAGGTCTGGGTACCATCAGGTAAGGGTTAAGGATGAAGATATTCCGAAGATAGCATTCAGGACTAGATATGGGCACATTGAGTTTCGGGTTATGTCGTTCGGTCTGACCAATGCCCCAGTAGTATTCATGGATTTGATGAACCATGTGTTCAAGCCTTTTTTAGATCTGTTCGTAATTGTATTTATCGACGATATATTGGTGTATTCTCATTCAGAGGCTGAGCATGCAGATCATCTGCGTACTGTGCTCAGAGTTCTACAAAAAGGAAGTTGTATGCAAAATTCTCTAAGTGTCAATTCTGGTTAAACTCTGTAGCTTTCCTTGGGCATATCATTTCGGGTGGATACATAAAATGTTGATGTAGTAAAGACTTAGCCTAGACCCACCAATGGAGGTTCGTAGCTTTCTTGGTTTTGCAGGTTATTACAGGAGATTTGTAGAGGGATTTTCTTCCCTTTCAGCACCTTTGACAAAGTTGACTTATAAGGGAGCAAAGTTTCAGTGGACTGATGCTTGCGAACAGAGTTTCCAGGCATTAAAGGACAGATTAACGTCAGCACCGCTTCTAATGCTTCCAGAAGGGACCGATGGTTACGCTATCTATTGTGACGCTTCAGGCGTTGGATTGGGTTGTGTGCTGATACAGCATGGTAAAGTTGTGGCTTATGCTTCTAGACAACTAAGATAGCATGAGAAGAACTACCCAACCCATGATTTAGAGTTAGTCGCGGTGATTCATGCACTAAATATGTGGAGGAACTACTTGTATGCCATTCATGTTGACATCTATACAGATCATAAGATCCTCCAGTTCATTTTTAAGCAAAAAGAATTGAAGTTACGTCAAAGAAGATGGTTGGAGCTACTTAAAGACTATGACATCGATATTGTATACCATCTTGGGAAGGCGAACGTAGTAGCCGACGCCCTCAGCCGTAGATCTATAGGTAGCATGTCGTATTTACAGCCAGAAAAGAGGGGAATAGCCTATGAGGTTTATCAGCTAGCTAGTCTTGGAGTTCGGTTACTATACTCAGGTGACATTGGAATTACTCTGCAGGATACGACAACATCCTCTTTAGTAAATGAAGTAAAGGAACGCTAGTACGAGGATCCTGTGTTAGTTCATTATAGAGATACCACCCTTCAGAAGGAGAAGACGTCGTTTGAACTTACAGAAGATGGGGTCCTCAGATATCGAGGATGATTATGTGTGCCTAATATTGCAGGGCTGCATCGGCAGGTTATGGGAGAAACTCACTATTCTCGTTATTTTATCCATCCAGGAGCAACAAAGATGTATTATGATTTTAGGGAAGTGTACTGGTGGGACGGAATGAAAAAGGATATAGCAGAATTTGTTGCTCAGTATCCTAACTGTCAGCAGGTTAAGATTGAGCATTAAAAACCCAGTGGATTATTGCAGGCTATGGATATTCCGACTTGGAAATGGAAAATAATCAATATGGACTTCATCGTAGGATTACCTCGTACCCATCGTAAGTTTGATTCAATATGGGTGATTGTTCATAGGCTTGCAAATTCAGCCTATTTTCTGCCCGTTAGAACTTTATATTCCTCAGAGGATTATGCGAGGATTTATATTAAGGAGATAGTACGACTGCATGGTGTCCCTGTATCTATTATCTCTTATAGAGGAGCTCAATTTACAGCTAACTTCTGGAGGTCCTTCCAAAAAGGATTGGGGACTCAAGTAAGTCTTAGTACAACATTTTATCCCCAGACAGACGGACAGGCTGAGTGTACTATTCAAACACTGGAGGATATGTTACGAGCTTGTGTAATAGACTTTAAAGGTAGTTGGGATGATCATCTGCCGCTTATTGAGTTTGCATATAATAATAGTTACCATTCCAGTATTCAGATGGCTCCATACGAAGCTCTTTATGGACGGAAGTGTATGTCGCCTATAGGGTGGTTCGATGTTGGAGAATCTGAATTACATGGGCCAGACCTGGTTCAGCAGGCCATAGAAAAAGTAAAATTGATCCGGCATTGACGGTTGACAGCTCAGAGTCGTCAAAAGTCATATTCTGATGTGCGGTAAGAAGATTTAGAGTTCGGGGTTGATGATTGGGTATTCTTAAAGGTGTCACCTATGAAGGGTGTGATGAGGTTTGGCAAGAAAGGCAAACTTAGCCCACAATATATTGGGCCTTATAGGATTATTCAGAGATGGGCCACGTAGCTTATGAGTTAGAATTGCCCTCGGAGTTGGAGTCTGTCCATCCAGTTTTTCACGTATCTATGTTATGGAAGTACATTAGAGATCCTACCCTAGTGGTTCCCACGGATGATGTACAGGTTACAGAGGACTTGTCATATGAGGAAATTCCGGTTGCCATCTTAGATCGACAAATCCGCAAGCTGCGGAATAAGGAGGTAGCCTCCGTATAAGTACTTTGGAGGAACAATAATGTGGAAGAAATTTTTTGGGAGGCCGAGGAAAACATGAAGTCTAGATATCCCTACATATTTCCTCCTCCAGAGAAGGGTCCGACTGAGACGTCATAATCATAAGGTACGTGTACAAATTCTTTTATTGGTTATTGTCGTTGGCCGTCTGAGGCCATTGTCGTTATTGATAATTATGGTCCTGTGTGGCGTTGGATTATTAAACTTCTACAGGGAGAGTTGGTAGTGGTGTTGTTACAAAGGCGACCCTGCCAAAGTTATATAGATCACGGGGAGTTGAACATGCGAGGACGAATGTTTCTAAGAGGGGAAGGATGTTACATCTCGCGTTTTCGTACGTTAAAAGTTTCATCTTCAGCTAATAGACATAGACTCGGGGATGAGATTATCTTGATGTTAACGTATTTATGCTATTTATAACAAGCGATAAATAAGTGTCATGAAGGATAAAGGGTACACAAATTAAAGAAAAAGAGTTTCGTTGAAAATGGCCAATTTGGAATAAAGTACGGGTCGAGTGATACTACCCGATAATTATGTATTAGTACCACACAAGGTACCATATGGCCGTGATTATATATATATATATATATATATATATATATATATATATATATATATATATATATATATATATATATATATATATTAAAATGAGTAGTATTTTTAAGTAATTTGGGATAATGTTTTAAATTATGGGGGTAATTGATTAATTACCGGGTAACAGGACATTACCCAGTTAACTAATAAGTGGATAAGAATTTATAATTTATTTCCCCCAATACGTGGCAAGAAGCCACAAATCAAGAAGTGACTAAATAGTCACTTATGCCTAAGTGGCAACCAAGGAATGAATAATTATCCAAAACAAGACACATATACAAGTCTTATAATTCAAAGGACACAAAGTAACGTTACTCATTTCAGAAGGAAAGCAAGAAGGATTTCATTCTTAATTTGAAAGGTTGGAAGCTAATTCTTCATAAAGGAAAACGTTGAAGCAGAAGCATTTCATTTCAAAACAAAAGCTTCATCAGAAGCAATTTCGTCCAAATTTCAAAGAATCAAAGCAAGATTTCGTTCCTCAATTTCAAAGCGCAGAAGCTTAATCTGATTTTTGGGTTCTAGGTTCAATCCACGAAGGTTTCCAACAGAATATTATACGGAGTTTTTCCTACTTTGGGTATGTTAAGGTCATCCCTTCTTTCTTTTGGCATGGTCCAAATTATACCGAAGAAACGCGCAAACGCATAGTTTTCATAAATTACTTTATTCATAGAAATATTAGGGGTGTCTATATTCTTGATTCCCCAAGAAAATTATTATTATCTTCTGTTCATGGGTCTTAGAATAATACGCAGTTGAAAAAGTTTATCCGGAAGGAATATTGAGATTATTATGTATTTTTCATGCATTTCACCCATTTATACATGTGCATTGACCCATGACCAGATGGTGTTATATACGCGTATATATGTAAATATATGTATATGGGATATGGGAAAAGGTTACGGCGTTATATACGTACCACCGCCTGAGCAGCCAGTATATGTTGATGATTTTTCCCACAGTGGCCGAGACGATATGATGGGATGCCCTCAGTGGCTTGATGATATTATGTACACCCTTACCTATGCATGACACAACATTTATACACATGTGCATGACGTTATAAACGTTTTAGAATTTACAAATTTATTCAGATTAAAAGATGTGTTTCTTTATTCCATGTTTCATCTATGTCTTTTACGTACTAATTTTCATGCCTTACATACTCAGTACATTTTTCGTACTGACGCCCTATTCACGGGGCCTGTGTTTCATACCCGCAGGTGCAGGTAGGCAAGCTGACGGTCCCCCTTCTTAGGATCCCTGATCAGCGAGAGTTGGCATGCTCCACTTGATCTGGAGCTGCTTTGATTTTGGTACGATAAGTTTGTACATATATATATATATATATATATGGGTATGATATGGCTCAGTCCCGTCTTTGTACAATTATGTTTCTATTAGAGGTTTATATACAGTATGTCTAGTTGGGTTGTATGTGGCCTTATCGGCTTTCAGTTTTGGATGTATAGTTGTCTATAGCAGCCTTGTCGGCTCGCCCACTGTATTCTGCATATATATGTACATATGCCTAGTTGGCAGGTTTCCTTCATGCATGTTATTTTCGTAATTCAGCAGATGTTATTCAGGTTCATATCTTAGATGTAGGCTTAAGGGTTTATGACAGGTTGGACTCAGGCAGCCGTCACGGTCCATCAGTTTGGGTCGTGACATATCCGAGGAGAATTATTTCTACCCCTGCATGGCGAAGGAGTAACAAAGACCATCCTGTTTGAAGTGGTAGATGGCGATACGGTCTATACTGTGATCCTCGAAATACCGTGGATACACGAGATGAATGTCATTCCCTTGACCTATCATCAAAAAATTGAAGTTTCTGACACCAGAAGGGGTCAAACACATAAAAAAGACCAATCGATAGCAAGGGAGATGAATGATGTAAGCATTTCGAACAGCAGGGACAAAGAGTCTAGCAAATAGCAATTACAGGAGCATGTGCCTTCTCTCATCCCAATCGAAGATGATAAAATGAGGAGTCTTTAGAATTGTATCAGGTACCGAGATCTTTTCAGGTACCGGATGAGACAAATGCAACCAAATCAACCGCGAAAGAGCCCGAACAAGTGGCCTCGCTCAAGGAATTTTTGGGGGAAAAAACATTCCATTTAGGGTTGAGTCCCAGACTCAGGTTAAAACCTATAGATTTTATTAAAGTTAACGTTAACTGCTTTGTATGGTCACATTCAGATTTGACAAGTATTCTATTAGAGGTGGCAGTCCACAAACTGAGTTTGGATCCAAAATTCCCACCAGTGAGGCAAAATAAATGCCCGATAGCAGAGGTCAGAAACATATTTGTTAAGTAAGAGGTAACCTGATTACTTAACATCGGTTCGATTCGAGAGATAAAGTACCCCGAGTGGCTAGCTAACGTAGTAGTAGTGCCTAAGAAGAACAACAAATATAGGATGTGTGTAGACTATAAGGATTTAAATAATACGTACCTCAAGGAATCATTTCCATTGCCAAACATCTATCAAATGATTGATACTACAGCCGGGCACGAGCTAATGAGTTTTCTTGATGCTTATTTCGGGTATAATCAAATTAGGATGAACTCGGAAGATCAAGAGAAGACCTCTTTCATCACAAACTTTGGCACATATTTCTATAATGTGATGCATTTTTGGCTTAAGAATGTCGGAGCCACTTATCAAAGGCTCATTAATAAGATGTTCAAAAAACAGGTAGATAAGACGATGTAAGTCTATATTGATGACATGTTACTTAAGTCTCTTAATGCAAGTGAATATCTAGAACATCTCTAAAAGACATTTGCCATTATGAGAAAGTACAACATGAAGCTCAATCCGGAGAAGTGTGCCTTCGGAGTTAGCTCCAATAAATTCTTGGGGTTTCTGGTCTCACAAGGGGTATCGAGGTGAAACCCGACAAGAGCAAAGCCATCAAGTATATACCGGACCTGCTAACAAGTGTGAAAGAGGATCAGAGGTTAACTGGTCAGTTGGCAGCCCTAAGTGGGTTCATCTCAAGGTCCTAGGAAAATTCCACCACTTCTTTTAACTTTTAAAAAAGAAAAATGACTTCATGTGGACTCTGGAATGCCAATAGGCACTGAAGGACCTAAAAAGGTACCTATCCAGCCCTCCATTATTATCAAAATCAGGAGAAGGCGAACAACTGTTAATTTACCTAGCGGTCTCGAAAGTAGCGATAAGCGCCATCTTGATTCAGGAAGAACAAGGTACACAATTTCCTATTTATTATTGATCACGCCCAACTCTAATCCTAAAAATGATAAACGATCACTACAAATATAATCCGGTCTAAAAGTCCAAAGTCGAATCCCACAGAGAACTAAGGTTTCACTATAACTGTTCAATATCGCTAAGAAATACAAGTCCAAACAATTTCCTAATTATAAAGATTATAATGTTTATTTTTATCTAATTAACTAACAAATACTAGAAAGCAGTACAACTATCAATTAATAATGATAAGGATTGAAGGCAAGACTAAGGAGGTCTAGAGTTATGGTTTTCCCAATTATCAGAATCCTTCCCGCTGTGTCTTTTATAAATTCGCCTAAGTATTCTCTACCGATCGTGAGTACTTTAGTTGTTGTAATTCTCTCTCGAGAAACTACCGCAATTTACTAGATATATTCTCTCAAACTACACTAGTTGGCACTCAATTCACCGCCCACTACGATCGCACCAAGGTTTCGTTATCTCTAATCCCGCCTTTAAACCCTCCGTATTGATCTCTCACATACATTACGAGTGATGTTGTTCAAAAACTACCTAAATATATACTCTCTCTCGAGCAGTACATTCTAAATAGGCACAGTAAGTTGATGGTCATTCAATCAACAACAACAAACACATAGTTGAATAAGTAGAGAAATCCAACAACTCAATTATATAAAATCATAACAAGAATTCATCCTCCAAAAGGTTCCATCAAAACCCTAGATAACAAATTAGAATTTCATAATAGTATGAAAAAATATAATACTAGAATTCATAACCAATAATAAAAATAGGAAGAAAGAAGTTAGAAATTTGAGAAGAATTCTCCGTCTTGCTCCTAGTGTGTTCTTGCCTTCTTAGGTCGAATCCCTGGTCTCCTTAGCCTCCTTAATCTCTCTAAAAAATAGCTATATCTCTTCTAGGCGAATTAGGCTTCATATAGGCTTAGGTTAGACGCCTTGGAAATTACATAATTGACCATGGGTTATGGGTCTCCTTAAGCCCGTCCGTGGCCGCGGATCTGGCAGATTTCACCCAGTGTTCTGCCTCACATCCGCGGCCAGTGGGCGGTCGCGCACTTGTCGTGCATTTTTCACCCTGTTCTATTTGGAGTTTGGAAAAGCGTAAAACATAAAAGTTGTATCCCTTTGAATTATATTTCCAAAAATATATTTTGGAGCTCAAATGGAGTTCTGAGCAAAAAGTTATGTCCATTTTACTAGACAGTGCACAATATGCCTACTCGATTCTTCATACGTTCTTAACTATCCTCTGTTGATCCCTGAACATGATCTCGGCTTAATTTCTTGGGATTTTACTCAGACTTCAAAGCTCCAAATCACTTAAATTTATTCCATAACATCCACATAGCTCGAAATCACTCCTACAAGGCATAAAACACACAATTAGTGCAAAACACTAGCGATTAAAGCTCAAACTTAACTGAAGTGCAGTGAATTGGAATGTAATAATCGACTAAAATACATAATTATAGCCTATCATCAATTACGTTAGTAAGATACTATCAAGAGCTGAGACACGATAATCACACCTTAAAAAACTTGCCTTAACTCTCGTAGTTGCCTCTCGAAAACTTAAGACTTATTTTCAATGTCATCCAATAGCCGTTGTGACAACCTTTCCCTTAAGGAGTGTCCTTCATAAGCCCGGTTGAAGGGTCAGTTGGCTAAATGGGTAGTCGAAGTTAGTGAATTCGACATAGAGTACAAGCCTAGGGCTGTAATTAACTAAAAAGTTTGGGCGACGTCGTGACTGATTTCAGTCGAGGATTAATGCCTTTGGCTGCTAAAGAAGTAGTTTTGGAGTCGGGAACGGTATAGAGATTTTGGACCTTATTTGCGGATGGAGCCTCCAACGTAAAAGGGTTCGGCCTCATAGTGATTCTAATCACTGCTTCGGTGGAAACCCTGAGATAGGCCATTAGAGTTGTACCATTAACTAATAATAAAGTCGAGTGCGAGGCTTTAGTTGCAGGACTCGAACTAGCTCGGGGATTGGGTTCTAAGGTAATCAAGATAAAATGTGATTTCCAGCTAGTGTTAAACCAAGTGTATGGAATTTTTGACACAAAGGAGGAGCACATACAACAATACTTGATTAAGGTTCAAGCACAACTTACACGATTCAAAGAATAGCCAATCATCCATATCCCGAGGGAGAAAAACATAGATGCAGATGCATTGTCTAACTTAGTATCATCCATAAAGATGAAAGGATCTGATTTTGATGCGGTCGTCCAATTGCTGCATTCAGTGTTGGATGTGGACGACTACTTCGAAGTAAACTCAATTAACTTGATTTGGAACTGGAGGAACGAGTTCATTGAGTATCTCAGATACGGTAAATTACTCGAATACCCAAAAGCATCCCGGGCACTACGGACCAAAGCAGCTCGCTACTATATTGTTGACGGATAGTTATGCAGAAGGTTATTCAATGGACCCTTCGCTCGGTGTCTAGAGGCCCCGGAGATTGATTACGTGATGAGAGAAGTTCATGAAGGAGTTTGTGGGATTCATTTGGGCGCATATTCATTGGTATTCAAATTAGTCATGGTCGGCTACTATTGGCCCCAAAAGGAACATGACGCAAAAATATTCATACAAAAATGCAAAAAATTCCAACATCATGCACAGTTAGTTTATCAACCAGCGGAATTGCTGCATTCGGTAGTGTCATCGTGGCCATTTATGAAGTTGGGGATGGACATAGTCGCTCCCTTACCATAAGGGCCCGAGAAGGTAAGATTTCTTTTGTCTTTAACTGATTATTTTACTAATGGGTTGAGGCAGGTCCTTGCCAAAATATCGGAGAACGTGAAGTGGGTGATTTCATATGGGACCACATAATCTGCCAATTTGGAATACCAAAGGAGATTTCTTGTGACAACGGGCCACAATCTGTAGGTTCTGAAGTTATAAAGTTTTTGGAAGGATTAAAGATCGAACGAATTATGTCTTCTCCGTACCACTCGAGCACTAATAGATAGACGGAGTCAACCAACAAGGTAATCATTCAAGACCTTAAAAATAAGTTAGAAGATGCCAAAGGCAAGTGGCGAGATGAGCTTTTGGGCGTGCTATGGGCATATTGGACCACGACGAAGTCGAGTACGGGTGAGACACTCTATTCCCTTGTATACGGTTCAGAGGCTTTGATATCGGTGAAAGTCGAGGAGACGACCTTAAGGTTTTCCCCGGCAAACAAAGAAGAAAACCGTAACACTTCGTAAATTTAGACTAGGTATGGATATGTTAAATGAGTATTAATATAATATTTTAGACATGTGAAGTCCTATCGGGATGAGTATTGGCAGAAATAGTTGTTTTGGAATCAAGGCGGAGAGTGAGGTACATAAGACCTGATAAAATCGACTAAGTTTATGGAAGGTCATTCTTCATAAGGATTTCATGCAAATTCGTAAAAAATTCGGGCAGATACAAAATAGGAAAGGTGTAGACCTTTGAAATATCTTTCCGAAAATATATTGTGTAGCCTAAAAGGATCTATGTAAAAAAAGTTATGTGCATTTTATTGGACAATGCACAGTATGCACGCCCAGGTGCGCGCCCAGATGGTCGCGTGCATGGCCGCACACTTGTGGCAGTGCTACCGCCCTACTACGCGTCTAGGTGTACGGTTGGGCCTTCAGGTGCACGGGAGAGCACCCCGTGGGTCATTTTAAAAGCACTACTTCGTCCCCTACACCCCAAAATACAAAAACTTGCTTTAGAAAGGGAAGCTTTCAAGAACCTAACTCCTCAAAGGTCCCTCCACCATCCAAGGTAAGTTGTAATGGTGATCCTAAGTTTTTTTCAATTCTCCAATGCCTTATTAACATGGTTAAACCCTTCAAATCATTAGATATTTGATTGGGACATTAGTTGACGAAATCCTAGAACTCGAATTCAAGAGGATTTAACGTAAAAAGGGTAATATCTTCACCCTCTACTTGATTATAGTATTGGATTAATGATTATAGACTCTAGTTCATGAGATATGAGTCGATGGGTTTGATAAAAACATGAACGATTATGGATTTGGGTTGTTGATTGTTGATTATTGGTTAAGGGTGTTGTTTATCTTATGATTGATGATGAATGATATTGATTATAAGAAATTTGAGATTTTAGAATTTATCTTGGAGCAAAAGAATAGGTTGTTGGGTGTAGAAACATCATTAATGAGGGTTATGAGGCTTTACACCCATAAAGTATTTGATGAAATGTCTAAATGACGAAAACATGAGTATTATTACTAATATGGAATCCCTTTGACTTGTATTGATATAGATTAAAGTTGAAAGGGTTGGCGAACATTGTATTATGCTCAAGAGCAGGAAGTTAAGGTATGTGAGGCTAACTCTCTATGTTTGGAAATATTAATGATTCTCTCTACACCACGTTTCTTTTACGACGCTACTACTTGCCTCAGAAATATAGTTAAGCCTAGTTCCTTGAATAGTTACAGAACTTCTATTATCTAACTTCATAACTCATTCATGACTTTCATTCTGAACATTGTGAGCTCAGTGCGTAATCAATATAGACTTGGTTTGACCCCCATGAGTCTCAGTCTAGATTATTCAGCATGTCATAAACAATTGAAGTTTCAGTTTTCATAATTAGTTCAAGAATACATGTCTCAATCTAGTCCTATTTAGTATTCCAGTATCATGTAACTCAATATGATTCAGTATTTCAGCATCACATATTGCAATATGATTCTTAGTTCCTGAATTTAAATCCCTGAATGTTGAACACCTATATTTGGGCCTGAGGCTGTAGTTTATATGTTTTATGCATATTTGAGCCTGAGGCTACATTTTATGCTTTATGCATGTTTGGGCATGAGGCTGCAGTTTATGTTTTATGCATGTTTGGATCCGAGGCTTTTGTTTATGCTTTATGCATGTTTGGGCCTGAGGCTGCAGTTATGTATATGTATACTTGGGCCCGAGGCCACAGTTTGTGCACTATATATTGGGCCTAAGACCGCAGTTTATTTATTCAGATAAATAGGTTGTTCATCATTCAGAAGAGGGAGTATTCATATCCTTACTTTCTTTGTTCAGTTTAGTTATCAGTTATCATTTCAATTATCAGTTATCATTTCAGTTTTAGTTTCAATAGTTATCATTGCAGTTATTAATTATCAATTCTCAATTATCAGCCTAGTATCAGTTTCGACATTTATAATTCTTTCTTTCAGTTGCTTTACATACTAGTGTAATTCAAATGTACTGACGCCTCTTTTGCCCAGGGCCTGCATCTCATGATGCAGATAATGATTTACAAGTTGACAATTCAGAGCGTTCGGATTCTCGTACCTGCTATTTGGTGATCCCCAGTTCTTTTGGGGCATTATAATTATCTTACAATCTTCAGTATTTTTAGACAGTCAGTATTTTCAGTACTTCATTAGAGGTTTCATAGAGTAGAGTAACAGTTAGACAGAGTTGCAGGCTTTTCATGTTAAGAAATGTCTGCTTCAGATCTGTTCCAGAATTATATTAGTGTTTCCTCTTTTTGATTTTATCATTCAGATTTTCAGTATATCAGCATGTTCTAGTTTATGTCTGCATTCCGTATGTTATGATATCACATGTTAATTCAGCCAGCTAGTTAGTTCGCTCGGTCACATGTAGTTAGACACTGGGTGTCGGGTTACGTCCAGGCCCAAGTTCGGGGCGTGACACAAACAATAAAGCATTGCTGGTCAAGTTGGATTTGCTCGAGGAGCACCAGATCTGGCATACATGAGGATGGTAGCACAAAAGCAAAGGATGTGAGGTATTACAATCGCATGGCAAATCTCCGTTATTTCAAAGTTGGAGATTTGGTTCTGAGGAAGGTTACTCAAAGCACTCCGGAAGTTAATGCTGGGAAGCTAGAACCAACATAGGAAGGACCTTACCGTATTTCAGCTATAACCGGTAAAGGCTCATATGAATAGGAAAATCAAGATGTGGTCAAACTGCCAAGCAATTGGAACGTGACTCACCTCAAAAGGTATTATAGCTAGAGATCCTTGCTAGTACTAAAAGTATGTGATGTACTCTTTTTTCCTTCAACCAGTTTTTGTCCCATTCGGGTTTTTCTAGCAAGATTTTTAATGAGGAAGCAACGTAAATCATACTACGAAGGGAGGATCATTCGCAAAGGCAAGACCTTTAATATCAAGGCACTAAAGTTCCTCCACCGGTGGTTCGACGACCATAAGTTCGTGTGGCAAACAGCCTGTGGATGGTTAAATAATCCTTGGTTCGACTTCTTGCCTCCCAAAACTCAAATAGATTATTTAACCGTCCACAAGTTGACTTAACTGATGAAGCAAGCAGTATAAAGTATAAAACAAAGGAAAAGACCTTCGGTAAATACTAGACTTCCAGTGTTCGAATTCTCATACTTAGCAATCGAACACTGGGGGGGATAATACATGATACGACACCAAGATTACCACGTAAACCGGGGACTATTAGAATCAAGGTCAATGTCTTATCAGGACAAGGGACTTCATGATCAGCTCCATAAAAATAAGGTGTACAAGTTAGCCACATGTATTGACATCTTTTATGTAAATGTACTTTTAATGATAGAGTTAATAAATCAAAGTCCTTTTAATCTTATCTTGTTTCTTGTCCGAATGATAAGTTAATCTATTGTATCATTGGAAAGTTAACAAAAACTTCAAATACTTGTGCTGGAATAAACAAGATACGTCCTCTTCAAAAGCACCGTAAATATAAGGGCCCTCTCTTATGAAACTCTCATAGTAAATGGTAGATTCTGAAAGAATTTATGCCCGGTATTGAAGGCTATGGGATGCGAAATTATTCCCGAAGCTTTCTCAATAAAATAAAAAGTAATGTTTTTGTACAACACTTAAGCAAAAAGTTTCTTTTATTAATTAGAGTTCCAAAACATAGTAAAAAGTTTTGACATAATTACAAAAATTAAAAGAAAAAAATTAATGCATCATTTTTTGCTGTCAGAACCCGAAGGGAGAGATGTGTCTTCATTTTCTCTAGTGGAAGAAGACTGTTCTACTGCTGGTTCGGGGCCTCCATCTTTTTCGGTTTCCCCTTCGTATCCCGAATACTCAAAATTAGTATTTGAGGAGTCATATGCAGTAGGCCGAGCAGGAAGGTTCTCATGAGTGGTTAACTCCAGTTCCCGGGCCTTGGCAATGCAGTCATCAATATTGACAATGCCTTCTTTGGCCTCCTCCAAAGTCTTCCTCTGCATATGATACATGGCCTAGGTTTTCTCGAAGATGAGGGATTCTTCTTGGTCCTGGAGTTTTACTCGGGTCTTAATAATTTTTGGCTTGGAGCTCTTCCTTCATTGCATTGATTTTGGAATCAAGCTCAAGTTGGTGGCTGAGTGAAGTCGATTATGCTCTATGACTCTCTTAAGTATTTCTTCCATTTTGGCTCTCCTCTCCTCAACAATATTGTCCTCCTTGGTTTTGGCACGTAAGCTAGCCTCCAAGTTATTAACTTGTCCCGTGAAGGTAGACTCGCACTCGACGACAGCAGTCACAGTATCATGAAGCTCAACCCTCTTAGATATGAGCCATCGTATCTTGTTCATGCGGCTGCAATCAGTCCTTGAGATCATCCATTTGAGTTATTTCGGCCTCCAGCACCAGGAGACACTCAGCGATCTGATTCCTCTCAGCAAACAATTGATCTTATTCTGAAGCAAGCTCTTGCTTGTCCAGAATAAACCTTAGCAGGCCATCAGAGGCAAGAAGGTTGGCCTGAAAAAGGGATAAAACCAAAGTTATGACTTTGAAATGTAAGTTGAAAGAAAATAGAAAGAAGTGAGATTGCTACTCGCACCGAGCAATGCATGTTGTTGTTTATTAGGCACTCCCCCGAAAGGGAGTCCATCTTTTTCCAATCCTTCACTAAAGCCAGCGGCTTCAAATAGTTAGCAAACTCCATCGGCTTGGAAAGAAAATGGCACCCACTCAAGACCGAAAGAACAACACTTCTTCTGTGGGGGTCCTGAGGTGGAACCGAGTAAGTACTTCCCAAATTTCAGTGATCGGGAGACCGTGGGGGAGAGGCATCCCCCTCTTGTTCGACTGATGCCGGCGGAGGAGAAGCAATTTGTAGAAGGTGTGGCAGTTGTGGCTGGCTCAGTACTCAGCGATAGAGGAAGGTTAGAGGCCGAACTCCTCATATCGAGGACATCAGTAGAGATTGAAAAGCAAGAATCAGCATTTTCAACCAAACCCATTTCCCCCAGAGTGCCTGAACTTCCTCTGAGGATGGATTTTGAAGCTCTACCGGCTGAGCACCCGGTTGAGCTGATGAAGACCTTTTTCTTCTTTGAAGAGGGGTGCCTTTATCATTAGCCCCTTCTTCATTATCAATGACCATTGTGACTGGTTTAGTTAATGATCTTCTCACTCTCTTCTCCTAAGCCCCACTAAATGAGGTACACTTCCTCTTTGGTTTCTTGCTTTTAGATTGAGGACTCCAAGAGGAGGCACTCTCACCGAGGCTTGAGCAGATCTGCAAGTCCTACTCCGGCTAAGGGCACTTTACAATTACCCGTTTGGCCTCTTCGGGGTCTTTGAGAGCCTCGACGTCGGGGCACATGATGGAAGCCTTTGGAAGTCCTGTGTGGAAAAAAAAATAGTTAACAAATTGCTCCTAAGTTGTTGATATTGAGATAAAGAAGAATTTTTTGCATACCGTGGTTCTTGGCTCTCCACCCATATTTGGGAACCATCTCTTTCCACCGACGAGATTCTAGTATAGTAATATCTAGAATTTTCTGTACCTATCGGTCTAGGCCTTTAACCAGTGGTGGTCTCCAACGAGTAGCTGGAATGAAGAAAATAAAATGTCACCTAAGGAGAAAGTTTTTTCACGAAGAAAAGAAACAAGTATACAAAGACTTACGGGGATGGTTGGAAGAGGTATGCTATTGTATGCCATATGGATGGGCCTGCATGTGCCAACAAAACCTAGTACCAGTGTCAAAATTCTGAAATATTGGGTCAATTCCTTCACTCTCTCCCAAGGTGAAAGGACCCAAAGTAAAGGGGTATGCGTAGACATACATAAACCGCAATTTTGAGTAGGTAACTCGTTCTATCGCATCGGGGATAATAATTTTGATGTTACCCTAGTTACATTCCTCCTTAACAATAGGGATGTTAGAAGGACGAATGGAGAAAGGGTATTTGCGGACAGGCCAAAACCTATCACTTTTTGAGTTCGGAGGTGGCTTGTTCTTGGAGATAAGATGTCATGCTAAGATGAAGTGGTATGATGGTGTTTACGATTAGAGTTTCATACTCAACGTCAACCTCTTTGGTTTTGTTCTTCTTTAGGCCTCCACCGAAGAGAAGGAGCATTTTCGGAGATAGCAGTACAAGAAGACATAGTGGTAAGAGATATGTGGAGAAGTTTTACTAGGAAAGTCGAGTGTTGCACAAAAGTTCTAAGTAAATGCAGAGAAGAAGCAAGAGTTATGAAAATAGTGAAAGTAAAGAGTAAAAATGATGAGTATCAGAGAAGTTATAGGCCGCAAAAATCGTGGTCATGATTACCTCAAAAACTGGCGAAAGTACTTGCTGAATCATGGAGCAACACATGTTCGAGTTATTAAATGCGAGAAGACGTGCGTCCTTTCAAGTGTCAGAGACCGTTCAGGAACTTTCCCGCCAAGAAAAGGATTCTTATATACTTCCTGGTAACATTGAGTTGCGTCACTGAAAAGTAGGTGGACTATCTATATGGGGTAAAATTGGTTGATAACAGTTGGTCGAATGATGAGGTGACACGTGGAACCGAAGATAGGTGAAAAGTGAGTCAGCAAATAACTGGCACCGGATGCGAAATGTGTGACCGGTGCTAGATGGATCCCGAAGGAAGTATAACTAGCAATAAAGATTCAAACATTTGATATCGGATGGCATTTAACAGTACAGAGAATATCAACATTCAAAGCCAGCCGTTATGAGCCCATTAACAACGATTCTATTGTCATTCAAGAGGAGCTTGATTTTAGGATCTTGTCTTCCTAAGTAAGGCTATAAATAGGAGGATTAACATCCATTGTGGGACATGAAACATTCTACACACAAAAGGCCATAATTTATTGTCTTATTTCATTCAACTTGAACATCTGAATATTGCTTTCACTTTTGTCATCGGAAAGACTAAGTTCTTGGTTAGGCTTGTTTTTTTAATTTCATTCGTTAATCTTATTTTCATTCTTATTTATTTATCATTCTTGGGTCAAATCGATTAGTTTGTATATAAACCATGCTATAAATTTAACCATACCATTTTACGGGTAATCAACCTAACCATTCAGAAAAATAATATTAATGACTGCATTTTCTGTCCTTCCTGTTATAAAGTAGACTTAAAGAAGCATGTTGATATATCACATTAAGTATAAAATTTTATATCACGCCCCCAAAATTCCACTTTAGAATTTAGATAGTCGTGATGGCACCTAGTCTCTAAGAGGAGGTAAGCCTAACACTTGAAGAAATCTAACAGAGATAGCTAACTTAACTATATAAAAATTAAACTGACAACTGAAATATCGTAACCAAAACTGGAAAAATGTTACAAAATTCCCAGAACCGGTAGTATAGAGTATAAGCTCCATTGAAATATACTAGAATCTCTAAAATATAATATTATTTTAAAATAAAGGTAATAGTGAGATAATATCAGAGGGTGACTATGAGTCCTGCAAATGTCAAGTAGGAATATATTGAAGTTTCCAACCACATAAGCATCATTCACAAAATTCACACGATCCGAAGTACCTGGATCTGCATAAAAATATGCAGAAGCATAGCATGAGTACATCACAGCGGTACCCAGGTGGAGTGGTGACAAGGTGAGTCAAGACACCCACTAAACAATGACATGTATAAGCATATAAATCTAAAGCTAACAATGGAAAGGACATCAATATAAGGCTAACAATGAAATAGTGGAAACAACAAATGACAATAAGAAATAAATAGGTAATAAAATGGTAAAGCAATCGGAACACAGCTAAAAATATGAATGAAATTAATCAGGGGAAATCAATGACAATTCAAGTAATCAAGTCGTTCTAACACATGATTCAAAATAAGATTTACTTCGAGGTACCACGCCTCACAATCACAAATCATAAGTCACAATCACGACTCTGTCACCCATAGCACCTCGTGCCCATATTATCTATCACCTTCGCACGACAAGGCCCATGTGCTACCACGTACATTGAATCCATGTTAATTGCCAAATAAATATTCGAGAATTATTTAAATAAAATGAGGCATAAAAAAATTCCGAATAATGTAAAGCGTCAAATAAGATAATTAGTTTGTTTTAAAATCAAATAAAGTAAAATAAAATGTAGTTTATACGAAATAGAGTATCAAATAGAAAAATGAGCTTAGTTTAAAAATCAAATAAGGTAAAGTAAAATATTACTTTTAAATAAAGTAAAACATCGGATAAATTAACAAAAATATAGAATCATTTAAAGTAAAGCGTGATAACAATTTGAGTAAAGTAAAACATCAAATAGGGTAATAAGTAATTTGAGAACCATTTAAAGTAGGCATGATAACAATTTAAATATAGTATACTGAGTGAGATGACGAGTTTATCTTAAGAGCCACATAAAGTAAAGTGTGTTGATAATTTCTTTATTTAAAACCATTATGTTACCAGTAATTCAACAGAATATGATGATTACTCCCCGCAAATAAATTCATCTTGACAATCAATTCGCCAAGTAACAACGGAGGCATAAGTTGGCACATTAAAGTAACATAATAAATCACGTAGAATGCATGGCTCACACAAAAAGTCACTATTGTTCCAGTACTAGAATAACAACAACTAACCAAATACGATCAAAATACAAGTGAAATGATTCAAGGAAAAAATAATAACCATCCAACCAATAAGTCGTTCCAACATAAAATGTACCATGAGAATCACAACCGAGGATAAATCTACAGTCATAAATAATAATAACATATCAAATCCGTTGCAGCGTAAAATCCAATCCCAATAATAATATTAATATCTGTTGTTGCGTGCAACTCGATCCCCACCTATATAATAAGATTATATTATCCGTCATTCTTTCTTCATATCATATCATTTCCTATTTCGTAGCGGCGTGGAACCTGATCCCAATAATATCAAATTATTAACATAAACAACTCAACAGAATATTTATGAAATATCAACACAAAAAAGAAGATGAAACATACGAAACCTAAAGAACCACCACTATAACGGAGAATATCCAATACCTCAAAATCCCAAGAATAGCTAAACGACTCACGTATGCAAAATAATATAATAGTATGCATCGAGTAACATAGGGACAATAAAAGCAGGTAAAACATGTGACAATAAAAGAGGTAACAACTTCAATTAAGTCATATAAGAGTAAACTTGAAAATAAAAGATAGAACATGTACGAATAACTTCAATTAAAGGCTTGAAAGAAGCCTAAGAGTCTAGACCAGTCAAATACCATATATAAGTCCGTGTACACACTCGTCACCTCGTGTACACGTCTTTCACATAATTCAAATAGTACAATCAACCCAATCCTAATGGGTAGTTTCTCCCACACAAAGTTAGGTAAGATATTTACTTCAATTAGGCCAAATCAACACTCAAAAATAGCTTTCCCTTTAAAATTCGACTCTGCGCAGCTCAATCTATCCAAAATGACTTAATATCATCAAACAATGCAAGAGAAACCAATTACGATTAATAAAAATATCATCTTGCACAATTTTTTAAAAATCAACCTCGGGCCCGCTCAGTTAAAACCCGAGTCCAAGGCTAGATCTTGACTACCCATAACCCACGAGTCCATATATATGTTTTGTTTTCAAATCCAAGTCCAATTCGATTCTCCAATCCCAAATTTTTATTTTTCAAAATATAAACAAAATTTCCCCAAAATTTTCTTAGAAATTAATGAATTTGATGTTAAATCTCATAAATAATCATGTAATATAATTAAAAAGAATCAAAATTATTTACTCAATAGTTTGGTATGAAAATCTCTTTAGAAAATCACCCCCTTAGAGTCTAGGGTTCAAAATATGATAAAATAAAGGTAAGTCCCGATAAGTTATAAACCAACTGTATATGTCGTATTTGCGATATGGAGTTCACAAATGCGACCCTTGACAGACCCGGCAAACATCGCAATTGCAATCAAAATCCTAGCAAATGCGAAGCCACAACCAGTTGCAAAAGCGATACAGACATCGCAAAAACGGACAGTCCCAGAGTCACAAATATGACTCCAATATCGTATTTGCGATAAATGTCCAACTTTCACCAAGTTCGCAAAAGCGAGAAAAGATCGCAAATGTGGTGGTCGCAAATGCGACCATTTCCTCGCAAAATGTGATGGAACCAGCACCAACACACAAAATAATAACAAAATCAATCTGAAACTCACCCAAGCCCTTGGGGCTCCACACCAAACATCCACACAAGTCTAAAAATATCATACGAACTCGCTCGCGTGATCAAATAACCAAACTAACATTTAGAACAACGAATCGGATACCAAAACACATAAAAATCATAATAAACTTCAAGAATTGCTGGAAACACAATCACGCGTCCGATTCCTATCAAACTAATTGCGAATGATGCCAAACTTTGTAGGCAAGTTTCAAATGATAGAATGGACCAATTTCAAGTCCCATAAAATTAAAATTTGAGCCCGATAACCATAAAGTCAACATACGGTCAAATCTAAGAAAATTTCTAAACCTCAAATTGCCAACTTTTGGCAAAACAAACCAAATCAATCTAAGGAGCTCCGAATTCAATTCCGGGTATATGCCAAAGTCTAAATTCACCGTCCGGACCTAATGAAACCATTTAAAACTCCGATCCGAGATCAAATAAGCAAAAAGTCAAACTTGATCAACTCTTCCAACTTAAATCTTCCTAGTTGAAAATCATTCTCCCAAATCAATCCTGAACCACTCGAAAACCAAAACCAACGTTACACGGAAGCCATAATACACCATATGAAGCTATTCGCGCCCTCAAACTATCGAACAAAGGGTAATTGCTCAAAACGATCAGTTGGGTCGTTATATTTTATATCTCTTCTTTCCTAATAGTGGATGAAGGAGAAGATAAATGCCTTGGATAAAAGGAATTTGGGAGATTGTGGGTTTTTGTTAAGGTTGGGATAATTTTTAAAAGTTTACTAGCAGTAGGGATAAATTTGACCGAATAGTATAATAGTAGGAGTAAATTTGATCGGATAGTATAACAGAGGTTAAATGTAGAAAATATTAGAAAGTAGAGGAATAAATTTGACCTTTTTTCCATTTATGTATATGACTAAAAAAAGCAAACAATAAATATGACCAACTATTTGTATAAAGATCCCTATTTTCATACTTTCACTCTGTTAGAATAATTTAAATTAAAGTCAAACTTTATGAAAGAAAATGGCTTATTTTTGGTAGAAGCTTTATGCAGAGAATGGAGGCTTATTGTCCGCATCACTGGGTTATTTAAAGAGACAAAAGTAGAGTCAAGACATGTAAAATTAAGAGATCGTAAGTTGTATCTGTATCATTAAAAGAAATAAATTCATGAGTTCATGGATAATATTTATAGAAAATTTAAGAGGATGACATTGGAAAGTAAAAAAGAGATACAAAAGTGGTACTTATTTAATTAAAACACGTAAAGGGCATGAAAATAGAACCATTAACCTGCCTGCAAAGGTACGCACAGTTATCAGTGCACCAAAGTGTTCCCTAGTTTTTCATATAAACAAAGTATAAATTTAATCCCACATCTTATTTCAAGATATTCCTCTTATCCCATCTTATCTTATCAAATGTATTTTATTCCATCACTTATGTGGTATAAATTAGTCTTGGGATTATAATCCCGACATAATTTAGTCCGCGTACCAAACGATCCCTAAGTATAACGCAGTAAGATCACAATTATCGGCACTAGTTAGAGCAAAGTGAAAATTGGACATTAAAATAGGTGACTAAAGTAGAGATGCATGTTAATCGCAATAGCAATTATGTCAGATTAACAGCAAAATTTGAGAGAAGATTTTTCTGAAATATTTTGATAGCTTCTAAACAGTAGTACTAAAGTTGAACTTGCATAGATCGTGGATTAATTAAGAGGAATTTGTAGTCTATGCTTGTGACTTGTGAGAGAGATTGCAACGAGTGTTTAACCAAAAATATGATTCTTTGGTTAAAGTTAAAGACAAATAGAAATTCGGGCTACTGATAATCAGGAGACGAAAAAGAAATAATAGACTTTTTGAGAATGACAAATAAGCAGTAGATAAGTTTGTATTTTAATGTAATGTTGATGGTATCCCCTGTCCTTACAAATGACCTGACCTCCTCCTTTTATAGTTGATCCTAAATAAAGGAGTAATACCTTAGCCTTAATGAGACAGTTATGAGTAATAAATGACATTAAATAAGACGTTACACAATCATTCCTATTTAATACCAATTCTCTAACGTATTGGGTATTTAATATTGAATTTGGACTCCTTTTTGTCATCATATCCATGTCTTCAATGCCTTCTGATCTCTTGGCTTTAAATGACCTAAATAGGTACGAAGCTTGTATTATTCGAATTGCCTCTCGTGCCTATTTAGCTTTCCTTTCCCCGTATATGTTGTCACTCGTGCCTCTTAACTGATCATCATGTTTTGACCATTTGACCAGTCCTCGTGTCATGCCACGTCACCTTTAATGTAAATTCAATTTTTTCCCAATACAGATAGTCCCCCAACTTTCCATTTATTTATCAATTAAATATCTGGGAAGTTGATCTTCATAAAAAGGGAATTTTTGCTGTAATTAATACTATGACAGTACTGATGCTTCAATTGTCCATTCTAATTAATGTTTTACATACGTGTCACCTTTTGATTGGTTCGGCAATTTTGTGCCCTTTTTTCAAGGCTTCTTCATTCCCACTATTCACGAAGTGTTAGTTGCCTTTATTATAGGCTTTCCATCATTACACTTCTAATTTTGACGATTGTCATTATAAACATGTTTAACCCTCTTTCTTTTGTTTTCTTCTTCGTAGATCTTCAACAAGCAATTTATTATTCACTTCTGCTTTTTCTCCCCTTTAGTTCATCCTTCTTCAACAATGTCATCTCCAAACCCTAACCCTAGAAAAGTTCCAATTCTAGATCACTTCCCCAATGCCCCCGTAAGACATAGGAGAGGCAGAGGAGGTAGGCTTCGGAGCTTGAGCCTAGGATCCACTCATGGTGGTTCATCTGGTTCTGCTTCTTCTTCTTCTGGTATTAGGAGTTCTATCCCAAAGACCCCCTCTTCTAAAGGTAAAGAACTCTCTGAACCTACTCAGGAGCCTTTAGTTGAAGAAATCGTACCCAATGATTTATCTTTTGGGAATGATAGAAGATCTCTCCAAGAACAAGTTAAAAATTTAGAAAAAGCTGACACCTATCCTTCTTTAATAACTGAACTTGTGATTCCCACTGTTAGGAAAGATTGTAATTGGAGAGATAATCTTCGTATGATGATTCCTGCCCCAAACCAAAGAATTTCTTCTTTCAGAATTGGATTCTCTTTCGTTTATACTTATCCCTTTACTTTGGGATTTAATCCTGCCATTGACCCAGTTATTCTTGAATTTTGTCGCTTTTTCAAAATTTGCTTAGCTCAAGTAGGGCCTCTTGTTTGGAGAGCTGTGGCTTGCTTAAGGTATTTGTCTACTAAAGCCAATGTTAATTTTACCTTTTCCCATCTTATTCACCTATACCACCCGAAATTGTTTCGCCACGGAGTTTTTACCTTAACTGCAAGAAGCAAGAAGGTTTTAGTAAACCCCGAAGATGATAAGGATCGAGGGTGGTATTGTCGTTACGTTGCTGTACGTACGGTGGATTTGTTGGGTGAAACAAACATTCCCTTCCCTGAGAAGTGGAATTTTGCACGTAAGTTTTTCTTTTTCCTACCGTATCTTAGTTTTTAAGAATTTTGGTTTCTTTTCTAATCTCATCTCTTTTTGGCTTTTTATAGCAACCATGGGAGATGTGGAACACGTTTCTAACTTCTGTGGTTGGGTAGATTCAATTTTGAAGATTGCGCCTATGGAGGCGAGAACTTGGAAATCAATTTCTCTTTTGAATGGTTGAAAAGTGAAGACCCATGGTATGTATTTCCTTATACTTTGCTGTATATTGAATTCTTTATTATTTCAATTCCTTATCCCTCTTTTTATCAGGATTTGGTATCAGGGGTATGACAGCTGAGGTGTCCGTTGCCATTCGAGCGTCTTCAACCGCTTCACTTGATTTGGAAAAGACTCGGGCCACACTACCAAAAAGAAAAGTTGTAGAAGAAAGTTCTGAGAATGAGGAAGAAGAGAATACCTCTTTGATAGCTAGGCCAAGAACCAGGAGACACGTCATTGATGGAGATGAAGTTGAAGATACTCCTGCTCGAGCCTCTATCTCCGAGCCTGTTCAAATCCTTTCTGATGAGGATACCACTCCAAGAGGCTCTAATGAATCAATTCGATGTCTCTTTGTTAGTGGTTTTGAGAGTGGAGAGTTTGGACCAGTTCTTGATGAAACTCCCCTTTCATCTTCTATTCCCATTTCTTCTATTCCTTCTATTCCTTTGACAACCACGAGTATTTCTTTGCCTTTTTTATCGACTCCTGTTTCTTTACCTGTTTTGGTTTCCATATCTACTCCTACCATCCCTGCTTTGACTCCCACAGCTCCCATTGTTTTTACCACTTCTACTACTCCTCCTTCCATTGTTCCCCCTCCCTCTGTTCAGCATACAGAGGCGGGTTCTAGCTGCAGAGGCATGGCTATGAGAAGTGTTACTCTTGAAGTTCCTGCCAATCAGAGCCTTTTGAGAAAGACTGGTGGAGATGATGTTTGGCTCGAGCCTTTAATCGGAGATATTGAGAAGAAGAAGATGGAGAGCCACAGTTGCTTAACTCTGATGAATGACATAGTTCATTCTACCTTGAAGGTACTTTACAAGTTTTATATATATATATATCTCTATATTCTCACATTTGATTCCTTTCCCTTGTAGGCTAATCTTATTGGTACTGAGTTAATGGGAAGAGTCTCCACTCTAGAGAAGAAGGATCGAGAGTCTGCGAAGGCTATCTCTGAGGCTAGGAGAATAGCCAAGGATACCCAGTTTGAGAATGCTCAGAGGACCATAGAGGAGTTGCAAGAAAGTAGAAATTTCCTGGAGCAGCAAAAGCGTGGTTTGACTTCTGAGCTAGCAATTGCCAAGGCTTCTTCAAGCCAACTTGAAAAAGATAAGGAGCTTTTGGAGGACTCATTTTCAAAACAACTATCAAAGGCTAGTGAAGAAATTAGGGAGCTTAAGGCACTTGTGGAGAAGAAAGAAGAATATGCAGGGGAGTTGGTGCAAGCTTGACTCAAGCTCAGGCTGACTTAAGGATCTCCTCTGACGAAATACGTGCTTTGAAAAGTTCTCATGCCTCCCTTGAAGCTTCCCTTGACTCCCACTTAGCTGAACACCAGATATTGAAGAACGATCTTGCTATGTGGGAGAGAGAATATGGACTTCTTGAGGAGAACTTCAACATAGAGGTAAGTTGGGCTTTTCTAAAATCTCGCCGTGATGCTTTGATGGAAGCTACTCAAGAAAACTTTGATTTGCAATCTGAATTAGCCAAAGTTTTAGACACTATTGAAAAAAGCCAACAACCAGTTGATACTCCTTCTCCTGGACTTGGAACTCCTGGGGCAGAAGAGCTTTTAAATGAAGAAGTAGCTACAGCGGCAATTGGAGTTGCAATTCCAGCTCCTGAGGGTGAAACTTCTATGACACAGTCCATGGAAGCTGAAGTTCCCGTGACTCTTGCTTCCCTCAGTGATTTTAACATTCCAGACTCAGTTGAAACCGCTTCTATTGCTGCTCCTTCAGAAGTTGTTACCGTGCCTGTGACTGCCCCTGAAAATGAGATTGCAACTTCTGATGTTCCAACCCCTTCAGTGACTAGTTGAATGTATTTCAAACTTTACTATTTTTTTTATTAACTGGTGGTGTTATCCCTTGGTAACTTTAAGGGATCTTTTGATGAAGTCCCCAGTTATCGTAATGGGGCATTTGTATAAAACAAATATTTTGCTGACTAAGTTTGTACTTAGTCTTTTATATTAAGAAGTTTTATCGGTACTTCTATATATTCTATTCTTGCCTATTTATCTAAGACTTATAGAATAACTTAGCATTTTTATCCTTTGAAAATGCTTTATGATTCTTCTCATGGATTATCAACATGAGACTTATAAAAGAGGGCCCTTTTATTTTATCGACACTTAATGAAGAAGACGTCTCAACTTCATAATGGTGTTATAATACGATGAAAGAAATAGGAATACACATGTTTTGTATGAAACAACTTTGACAAGTTTTTATTCATGAACTTTAACAAGTTTTTTTTACTATTACATGTATTAAAATACATCTATAACTTTCTCGTAACTATTTTTCTTGCAACAGATTTTTACATAATATAAAATAAACAAGGTTTTTCTTCATAACCTGTTTTAGTACATAGTCATGACCCTATCTTTATATATTAGGAAGGGTTTGAGAGGTGACTTCGTTTATGAGTTTGAGAGATGACTCTGTTGTTCCCTCTGGAAAAACACTATGATGAATGTCTTGTGTTTGCTGAACACGATGATGAATGCTGAAGACTTCGTAACTTTTTCTCAACACTCGTCTCTTTGTGGTCGACCTTTGTTCGATATTCGTATCTGTTTTTATGCACATATATGTATATGATATGTAGTCCCCCAAGTGTTGGAGCGGTGAAGTATGAAGCCTCGAGCACTTGTTTATTTCTTTCAATTTGGTCCTTTTTCTGAAACAGAAAAATATACGGGACTCGAATGTGCGATTATAGATGAAGACTACCTAACTCGTGTGTACTTCCATCAGATTAATTGTAACCCTGTGCTAGGAATTTTAGAATACTCCATTTTGCCTTGCAGGTCGTGACTCATCATTTGGCATGAGTTAGGATTTTTGCCTAGCATCTAAAATCGTTAGTAAAACGTTAATAATTCAAAAGAAAAATTTTAACATGGCGATACATGACCGTGGGTACTTTCTCAGAAGTAATATCTCTTTAAATGGACGGCATTCCAATGTGAGGGCAAAACTTTGTCGTCCATTGTCTCCAACTCGTATGCTCCTTTTCCTGCAATGTCACGAACTTTGTATGGTCCTTCCCACGTTGGACTTAGCTTTCCTGAATTAGCAGCCTTTGCAGATTGGAACACCTTTTTAAGCAAGAAGTCCCCAATTTTGAAAAATCTGAGGCGTGCTTTCCTATTGTAATATCATTCAATTACTTGCTTTTGTGCTGCCATTCTTATCAATGCAGCTTCTCTTCTTCCTTCAAGCAAATCAAGGTTGACCCGTATCTCTTCATCATTAGATTCCTCCGTTGCCTGAAAGAACCGTGTGCTTAGTTCACCTATTTCAACTGGAATTAAGGCTTCCGCACCATAAACCATTGAAAATGGTGTTTCTCCAGTGCTTGTTTTTGTCGTTGTACGATAAGCCCATAATACTCCAGGTAATATCTCAGGCCAATTACCTTTTGAATCTTGTAACCTCTTCTTCAAGTTGTTGATAATGGCTTTGTTAGTAGATTCCGCTTCTCCATTACCCACTGGATGGTATGACGTAGATGTTATCCTTTTGATCTGCCAACTTTGAAGAAATTCTGTGATTTGAGCTCCTATGAATTGTGGTCCATTGTCACACACGATCTCCTTTGGTGCTCCAAAGCGGCATATTACATTTCGCCATATAAAGTCTTTAACTTCCTTCTCTCGCACCTGTTTAAATGCTCCTGCTTCTACCCATTTAGTGAAATAATCTGTGAGTACAAGTAGAAACTTTACCTGACCTTTTGCTTGTGGTAGTGGACCTACGATATTCATTCCCCATTTCATAAAGGGCCACGGGGCTATAACAGGGTGTAGTAACTCAGCTGGTCTGTGCATATTATTGTCGTATCTTTGACATTTATCACATTTGGACACGAAACTGTTTGCCTCTTCTTCTATCTTAGGCCAATAATATCCTGCTCGAATCAATGTTCTTACCAATGTCCTTCGTGCACTTCCCTCATCACATATTCTGTTTGAGAGGGTCCGAGACACCGTGCTAGTGGTCTACCAAACATCTTTTGATAAAGATTTCCTTGATATAAACAATATCGAGCGACTTTTTTGCGAAGCGCGTGAGCCTTCCCTTTGTCAATAGGCACGGTTCTGTTCTGTAAAAAAGCAATAATTTCGTTTCTCCAATCCCATATTAAATGATTAGAATTTACCTCATTCTTATCAGGTTCAAGAACGGAATGAAATAAATGTATGACTGAAGCATTTGCGTCGTTTGCTACGTCAGCTGCAGATGCGAGATTAGCTAAAGCATCTGCCTCCACATTCTCATCTCTTGGGTTCTGCATTACCTTCCAAGTTTGGAATTGCTTAATTAGTTCCCGTACCTTTTCGAGATATTCTTGTATTCGAGTTTCCCTTGCTGTATAAGTCCCCAGCACTTGATTGACCACGAGTTGAGAATCACTCTTGATTATAATTTGTGTTATGCCGAGTTCTCTTGCCAATTCCAAACCTGCAATTACAGCTTCGTACTCTGTTTCATTGTTAGTTATAGAATGACATTTTATAGCTTGCCTAATAGTTTCACCCGTAGGTGGTATGAGAACTATACCCAGACCTGCTCTTTTTACATTAGATGAACCATCAGTGAATAAAACCCAAGTCCCCGGGTTTGCACCATTAAAAACTTGTAATTCTTTTTCTACTTCTAAATGCATCCCCTGACTAAAATCAGCCACGAAATCAGCTAGTACTTGAGATTTTATAGTGGTCCTAGGTTGATAAATGATTTTGTATTCACTTAGTTCTATATCCCATTTTTCTAATCTTCCTGACAGTTCGAGTTTATGCAAAATATTTTGAAGCGGAAAAGCAGTAACTACAACAATGGGATGGCATTGAAAATAAGGTCTTAATTTTCTAGATGTCATGATCAAAGCTAATGCTAACTTTTCTAGCTGTGGGTATCGTGTTTCAGCATCTAGTAAGGACTTACTTACATAATAAATAGGAGATTGTTTACCTCGGTCCTCACGGACTAAAACAGCACTTACCGCAACTTCAGACACAGCCAGATAGATGAGAAGATTTTCTCCCACCTTTGGTTTTGACAAATAAGCTTTCAAATTTCTAAAATTTCTAAGGGCTTGTTGACAATATTAATTCAATTCAAAACAATCTTGTTTTTTGAGTGCAGAGAAAAACTTAAAACATTTTTCTGAAGATTTGGAAATAAATCTCCCCAAAGTTGCAATTCTTCCCGTTAATCTTTGAACTTCCTTTTTATTAGTAAGGATATCAGGAATTTCTTCTATTGCTTTGATTTGAGAAGGATTTACCTCAATACCACGGTTAGAAACAAGAAAACCCAAAAATTTACATGATGAAACTCCAAATGCACATTTTTCTGGGTTGAGTTTCATATTAAATTTTCGCAAAATTTCAAATGTTACAGATAGATGAGAAATATGATCATGAGACTGCTGGGTTTTGACAAGCATATCGTCTATATATACCTCCATTGTCTTTCCTAAATGTTCCTGGAACATTTTGGTGACCAACCTTTGATAGGTTTCCCCAGCATTTTTGAGACCAAAGGGCATTACTTTATAACAGTACGTCCCCCTGTCTGTGATGAAAGAAGTTTTTTCTTCATTACTAGGGTCCATTTTAATTTGGTTGTACCCTGAATATGCATCTAAAAAATTTAAAAGTTCATGTCATGCAGTTGCATCAATTAATTGATCTATATGTGGTAAAGGAAAAGAATCTTTTGGACAAGCTTTATTAAGATCTATATAATCTACGCAGACTCACCACTTACTATTTTTCTTAGGTACAACAACTGTGTTGGCTAACCAATTAGGGTACTTTACCTCGCGGATTGACCCAATTTTTAATAGCTTTTGGACCTCATCTTGAATCACCTAGTTTTTGAAAACCCCTTGCTTTCTTTTCTTTTGCTTTATTGGTGTAAAGGATGGGTCTTCGTTTAACTTGTGAGTCATCACATCCGGTGGTATTCCTGTCATGTCAGCATGGGACCAAGCAAAGCAGTCCATGTTAGATTTTAGAAATTCAATTAACATACCTCGCATGTTTGAGTTTAAATTAGCTCCAACATAAACTTTCCGTTCAGGCCAATGCTCAAATAATATCACAGCCTCGAGTTCTTCGATGGTTGTTTTGATATTTTCATTCTCCTCAGGTTCTTGAATTGTATCAGGTCTCGAGCCTAAATCTGTTTTCTCTTGCTCAGTTGAGGTTTGATTGCTGGCACCTTCAACTGTTTCCTGTAATTGCTATTTTTCTTTGTTTACAGTACTCGTATTTGTTATAGCGTTGATACTCCTGGCTGTTTGTTGATCCCCTCGAATTTGACAAATCCCCCACGGTGATGGAAATTTAACAACCTAATGTAGAGTTGATGGAACAACATCCATATCATGGATCCAAGGCCTCCCCATGATTATATTGTAGGCCATTTCCATATCAACTACCTGAAATTTAGTTTCTCTAACAACACCTGCAGCAAAAGTTGTTAGAATTACCTCTCCTTTTGTTACCACACTTGAATTGTCGAAGCCTGACAATGTATGCGCCTTGGGTATCATTTTGTCTTCAGCTTGAATTGCACGTAATACCCTTAGTAGTATAATATTTACGGAACTCCCTGGATCAATCAAAACTCGTTTTACATTAGTATCATGTACAAGTAAAGATATTACCAGTGCGTCATTATGTGGAGTTCACTCCTTCGGTATCTGCATCATCGAATGAACTACTTTCATTTTCTAAAACCTGCCGTACTCGTTTCCCGTGTGTAATTGTTACTTTAGAAACCTTGTTGGAAGCTGTGTAGGTTATGCCGTGAATATCTTCTCCCCCACTTATCACATTCACTGTTCTCTTGGGTGAAGGAGGCTTTGGTGGCTCTTGCCTATTTTTCATATAGGCTTGTTTACCTTTTTCACTAAATAACTCAGTGAGGTACCCTTGCTTCAATAGATGATCCACTTCACTCTGCAAGAATCTACATTCTGAAGTTTTGTGCCCGTGATCATTGTGGAATTCGCACCAATGATCTGGATTGTGTCTATTTGGATTTGACCGCATCTCTTTTGGCCACCGTACCTTATCTCCCATGCTTCTCAAAACAGCCACGAGCTCGGAGGTAGTGACATTAAAGTTATATCCGCCGAACCGTGCCTTTAAACTTCTGTCATCATCTCGCGACTCTTGTCTGTTCCGATCATTTCTGAATTTCGATGAAGAACCAGAGTCCCTGTTCCTCGATTTTTGATCATATTGTTGGCTATCTTGTTTTGACCGTGAGTCTTTTCCTGCAGGTCCCATATATGGATCGTACCTGTTTTTACCTGATTTTTTTTCGGTTTCTGATCTTCTGGAACCGCCCCTTTCTTCATGATGAAACTTAGGTACGATATCTTCTTCAATTTGCAGCTTCGTACTATACCTGTTATAAACATCATTCCACGTGGTTGCAGGGAATTCTCGAAGGCTTTCTTTGAGTCTTCTCGTGGCTTCAGAACTTTTGTCATTTAAATTACTTGCAAAAGCTATTGCAGCCCAGTTGTCAGGAACACGGGGTAGAGTCATTCTTTCACGCTGGAATCTATCAACAAAGTCTCTGAGCAACTCTGAATCCCCTTATTTGATTTTGACAATATCTGTCATTCTTTTCTCAACCTTTTGAGCTCCCGAATGTGCTTTAATAAAAGAATCTGCAAGCTCAGCAAAAGAATATATAGAATTTTCAGATAAAAGAGAATACCAGGTTAATGCACCCTTGGTGAGTGTTTCTCCAAATTTCTTGACCATTATTGATTCAATTTCTTGTTTGGTCAAGTCGTTGCCTTTCACGCTTGTTGTAAATGCAGTCACGTGGTCACGTGGGTCTGTAGTACCATCATATTCGGGATGTCAGGCATTTTGAACTTTTTCGGAATTGGAAGGGGAGGAGCACTTGGCTTCCAAGGTTGTTGTGAGTATTTGTCCATGTCAACTCTCTTTATTACAGGCGGCACTCCAGGGATTTGCTCAATACACTCATTTTGTTCCTTAATCTGTTTCTGCAAGGTTAGTACTAAATTTTGCAAATAGGAATTATTTGAATTACCTGGTCCCCCTTCCTGTGGTTCACTGGTGGTTCCTCCATTCCCAGAATTAACAAGACCAGAACGCGGATTCTCCAATGTATTATTATTAGGAGTTGGTGTGGGTGGTGCAACAGACAATCGACTAACTAGAGCCTGAAGAGCTTTGCCGACCTGTGCATCAATTAGCTTTTGTAAAGCTTCATTTGTACCTCCTTCAAAGTGTTCAGATTGTTCTTGTTGATCAGCACGGGATTCAGTAGCTGGAGTGCCTTCACGAGATTGACGTGGTGAATCTGGAGGGGAGGGAACCACGTCACCTTGATTTTGATGGATTTGGTTTTCATGGTTTCCCAATGTGTTATTACTGTTATTGTCGTTGTTGTTTGACATGTTGATAAAAGACGAATAAAACGTAGCTTCAAAGAAAAGATTATCAGTTTTCCGGTAACGGAACCAATTTGTTTAACCAAAAATATGATTCTTTGGTCAAAGTTAAAGACAAATAGAAATTCGGGCTACTGATAATCAGGAGACGAAAAAGAAATAATAGACTTTTTGAGAATGACAAATAAGCAGTAAATAAGTTTGTATTTTAATGTAATGTTGATGGTATCCTCTGTCCTTACAAATGACCTGAGCTCCTCCTTTTATAGTTGATCCTAAATAAAGGAGTAATACATTAGCCTTAATGAGACAATTATGAACAATAAATGACATTAAATAAGACGTTACACAATCATTCCTATTTAATACCAATTCTCTAACGTATTGGGTATTTAATATTGAATTTGGACTCCTTTTTGTCATCATATCCATGTCTTCAATGCCTTCTGATCTCTTGGCTTTAAATGACCTAAATAGGTACGAAGCTTGTATTATTCGAATTGCCTCTCGTGCCTGTTTAGCTTTCCTTTCCCCGTATCTGTTGTCACTCGTGCATCTTAACTGATCATCATGTTTTGACCATTTGACTAGTCCTCATGTCATGCCACGTCACCTTCAATGTAAATTCAATTTTTTCCCAATACAACGAGACTTCTAAGCTGGTGTATTAATCTAATAAAAAATGTTTTCTTTAGTCATTTTCAAAAAGTTTTTCTTTACATATTGTGGCTTTGTGTGTGCTTTAAAAAAGTCACTTTGTATGTTTAACTTATTATCTTGTGTGCAATGCAAAGCATACTGTATATTTTTTAAAAATAAAATTGTTATTTGTTACCAAAAAAGAAATAGTTGAGAAAATAAAATTGTACTATTCTTATTTGTTACCGAGATTCATTGGAATATAAACATGACATAATGATGAAAACTGAATTGAGAAACGATACAGGAGCCTAATTTTTTTCGACTGCTGAGTTTGAATTTCTTTTTGAAGAGACAAAATATTTATTGTTACAGATAAAAATATAAATACCTCTCTTTTGGACTAAAGAAGACTCGCGACGCAAAATCAGTCGCCAAGTGGCATCCTCACAACCGCGTTCTCAAATGCCAATTCTGACCTTACGAACTTATGGGCAGTATCGAACACGCGCTCTTCTCGGAGACACGCGTTCTTCAGCAAAATGCCACGTCATCTAGCAGGTCCCACAATGATTAGGTGGAGGCACTTTTGCTGCCTTTTTTCATGACTCGGCGAGTTAACTCACTCACTTTGCCACGAGTTCTGTCTACCGAGTTTGTGGCTGAGATTACAATTTGTACCTTGATCTCGAAAAAGTGCAAGGTGGGACCCATGAGGGCTTCCGTACCAAAACTTCACCACTACAATTAGGACACGTGTAATCTATTTCTCTCTTATTCAGCCATTAGCACATTCTAGCCTCAAATATATATCCTCTATTTTTTCAATTTTCTAAAAAATAAATCCAGTAGCAAAAAGAGTAGTGGCTGAGAATTTTTCTTCTGATTTATGAAAAATCAAAAACTTCCTTTGGCTCAAACCTCTTTTCTTCTACAGTTTCTTCAACTTTTCTTCTTCCTACTCTCCACTCTGTTTTTTGCTCCTTTTTTGGGCTAATTCACCAGCTGATTTTACTCTGTATACTTGTTTTCTCGGATCCACCATTGTTACACATAAACTATGTGTTTTTCATCAACAAATGGTGGATGAGTTTTCACTTTATGCATGAGCGGAAAAACATCTAGACTCTTCTTTCAACAACATGGCTTTCTTCGAAGGTACTTCTTAAATCTCTAGGGTTTTCAGATTTGATTCGGCTTTAAAGTTAATTTTGTTGCTAAATTGCTTAGTTAATTTGGTAAGTAGCTGATTGAGTTCACTCTTTTTTCTTGTGTTTATTTGTTTTTGATTGATTTGTTAAAGGTTTAGGCAACATGCGGTTCGTTTTGGTGAGCAATTCTGGATAAGGAATTTTCGTCTATCCTGGTGGACTCTGATTTAATTTGAAGAATTATTTTAGAAAAATAAAAAATTAGTTAGCAGTTATTACTTGCATCTTTTAGAATCTGGAAGAAGGTTTGAGATATTTATGAATTTCAATTTAAATTTATGCTTATAATTGATATGGGGAAACACAGCAAGTGGATTATTATCCAATGTCTTTTTGTTACTGGTTCTACCTCTCTTTTGCAGTAGTGTTACAGTATCAGGTTCTTTTGTACTACACCACCACGGCTAAACTATATTTGCTAGTAACTACTGATGTTGTGGGGAGAATTGGAAGAAGAAGATTTGTTCTGTATCCCCTGTTTGTCCGTGAGGATTTGAAGCAGCGCTAGCTAACTGCGGTCCTCCTATTTTGATGGACCCTTATTCCTCTGGAGAGGAACTTGTTGTTAAGGTCCCTATATTTTGTATATTACTCTACTTTGGTTGATTAGAATGGGAGCCTTGGAGCAACGGTAAAGTTGTCTCTGTGTGACCTATAGGTTACGGGTTGGAACGGTGGAATCAGCCACTGACGCTTACGTCACGTTAGGCTACCTACAACACAACCCTTTGGGGTGCGGGCCTTCCCCGGATCCTACTTGAACGCAAGATGCTTCTTGCACTAGGGCTTCCCTTTTAATCTACTTTGGTTGATAGGCTATTTATACAAGTCTGATGGCTTTTCTTTTTATGGCAGACAAGGAAACCTTATACCATCACTAAGCAACGAGAGCGATGGACAGAGGAGGAACACAATAGGTTCCTAGAAGCCTTGAAACTCTATGGGCGTGCTTGGCAGCGCATAGAAGGTTAGATATATGTTACTCTTTCATTTTATTAGTTGAATCAAACTGTTAGGCTAAGTATTGATAAGGACTTAAGATATATACACTGACAATGTAATGAATTAACCTATGATAGCAGGTTACTTACAATCTTTGGCTGATTACCCATTAATCCTTATTAGGAGATTACCTGTAATTACTTAATAAGTACCTGATCGTTCAAATAACTTTTACACCATCCCGACATAGAATTTATACTCTTCTGATAGATACTATTGTGACAACCTACCTATGTAGGTAACTGATTAGTCCATGTATTTGTGAAAAAATGTATTTGTCTATGCTCCGAGTCAACTTAATCCAGTAACTCATATGGTGTTGTTCTTTTATCAACTTACAGCTGAATCCACTGACTATCTCGTTTCAGAAATTGGGGTCAACATTCTATCTGTTATGCATTTATGTATTTTCTTACCTTGAAGCCTTTTTGTGGTTGTTTAGTTATTTTATACTTTTGCTATTGTGCAGAACACATAGGAACAAAAACTGCCGTGCAGATCAGAAGTCATGCGCAAAAATTCTTTACAAAGGTCATTAGCTCCTTTTCACCTTATGCTTATTTTTCTTGATGGTTCCAGGATTTAATTTATTGTACCTAAAGCTTACTTATAGGCTTAGTTATCATTGTTTTCTGTCAGCTAGTACGTTTTCTTAATAAATAGATATCTTTCTCTGTGAGTCATGAGTCATATAAATAACACATGCTAATCGTGGCAATGATTTTCAAGTTTGATTGCCACCTACGATAGAAAAACTTCCACATGCTTGCCCCACAATTATTTTGGTCAGGCATAAGGGGAGTGTTTGAAAACATGATATAAAAAGGAATATGAATGAATATCTCCCGTATAAGCTTGAAGCTTTTAAGTATAGGTGAATTCTACTATTTCAGATGCTTTGGCCAATCCTCTTGGTTTGAATATTTCTATTCTACGTATGTACATCACATTGCCTAAACTACTTTTCGGATTAACTTGCTTTATATGATATTAGAAGTAAAATTCGGTCTGATATTCTGATCCTCTTTTCTTGGGTCTGTAATGTGCCTTGTCATGTAACAGTTATTTATATATGTATGTGCATGCAAATATTTTAAAAATTAGAAGAGTAGTCATGCTCTAAAGTACGTCAATGCTGAATTAACCATTCTTTTGCATTTTGTAAAGCAATTGTCTGTTTTAATTTTCCCTCTTTGGAACTATATTTGTGTTGATTAGATTAGTGTGATAGACAGATAGTGTATGAACTTTACCACTGGAAACTGTAAGAATAAATTCAATTCATGGAAAACTGAAAAAAGACAATCTATTCAAAAGAAGTTAATGAATTCTAAACCCCCCCCCCTCTTCCCTCCCTCCCTTAATGTGCTTGCTTCATGATTCCAATCATCTCTTAGGTACACAAACTTCTCTTTAGGGAGTGACTTGGTTAGTATGTCAGTTAACTGTTTATAAATTGTGCAATGCTTGAGTTAAACTAAACCATTTTGAGAAACTTCTATGATGAAATGATATTTTATGATTATGTGCTTACTTCTGTCACTATCACTTGGTTTTCACTCATGACTATGGCAGATTTGTTCTCACCATGGATCACACTTCCTTCGTCGTGTTTATACCCAATATCTTTACGCAACCCTTGAACCAAATAACTCATGGAGTTTTTGATACAGCAGTATATTCTGCTTCAGAGAATGATTGAGCAACAACCTTTGCTTTTTTTGGGATAGCCAAAAAAATATTCCTCATCCAAGTGCAATAAAAATTTAAAAGTTCTTTTCATGTTCTTCTGACTTCCAGCCCAATCTTTGTCTGCATAAACAATCAAGTTCACATCATCGACACTTAAATAAATATTCCATAGTCGAGTACCTTTCAAGTATCCATGAATTTTTGTTTGGTTCTTGCATGAATTTGGACAGCAAATTTGCTGCAAATGTTAGGTAAGCTTTTGTAGTATTAGATATAACTTGTCTGTCAGTCTTTATGCTGACGTAACCACATTCTTTTCACATTATTCTTTTGTTCCCGTGAGATCTCAGCTGTGTTCCACTTCTCCTTCTTGAATTCATAAGGATATTGCTTCATATTTCTATTGGCGAAATCAATATCCTCTCTTTTCTTAGGGGCACTTCAATTACTTGGAAATATAATGCAGGAGTCATGTATCTGTCATCTCGTAAGTACTCCTTGTGTCACTTCTACATTCGTTCATGAGGCTTGAAATAATTTTGAAACCAATCATCTGCATAGACGCAGAGAATAACCACCAAAACCCATTGATCAAGACACAAAAATTGCATTCAGATCTACTTTACTGAAAGCTTTGGTAAGATAACGATTAATCTCATCATATCAAGCTCTAGGAGCTTCTTTTGACCCGTGATTGCCCTTTTCAACTTATAAATTCTATTTTCTTTTGTAGTAAAAAAATTCTATACTCTTCTCTTGTAAAAACCTTGTGGTTGGTCAACATAATTTTTTTAAAAAAAAATTCAGTATAATTAATTTCTTAAAAACATAGATCTTTTAGGAGATCTAAGATCAAGTTGAAAAGTCTACCATTTCTTTTGAGTAGCAAGAAATCAACAATCTTATAGCTTCTTGCTGCAATAGGTGTAAATGCCAAAGTACCTTGTTTTTCTGTGAATTCGCCTGCTACCAACCTTTTGCTTTATAATCTGCACAGAGCCATTTTAGAGCCTGTTTCAAAGTAGCTGATATCCCATGGAATTAGTCGAGGTGTACGCAAGCTGGCCCGGACACCACCGTTATAAAAAAAAAAAAAAAGAACTTCCTATTGTTCTTGACAATGGCAGACGACATTACTACGTAGTAGTGTTAGGAAATGCGAAAAGTGCAAAAAAGCTCTAAGGTCCATTGGGGCTTTAAGCGCAAACCGCAAATAATGCATGGCCTTTAATGAAGAAAGGCGCAAATGGGAAAAAAAATCAAATATGTATGTGTAGTCCAAGACTAATAGATTTTCTTTTTGATAAGTAGTCCAAGACTAATAGTTAAAAGTTTGAATAACAAATATATGGAAAAAGAAATTGAAAAAGAATTACGATAGTGAAATATCAATTGTTTAGTGTCGCTTCTTTAGAATTACGCTCATTGGCAAGGAAAAGTATGCCTTACAGACTTAATGACAACGTTGAAGCGCCCGCAAAGCGAGGCGAAGCGCTCAACACGTTTTGAGCCTCGCTCTAGGGCTTAAGCGCGGCTTTGACAACACTGCTATGTAGTGAGAAAAAAAATCTGAAAATGATGACTAAGTGAAGTTAAAAAAAGATTAGGCTTTTTGTTTCAATAAAGGTATTTCATATAAATAGCATTAGGGATAAATAATAAAAGTCTGGGTGATTGCAGTATATTTTGGCCTGTAGTTAGCTCCACTTAAGGTAGTGAAGTGAGCCATTAGCTCAGATTCCGCATCTAAATCATTAGCTCAGCTAAGGAATCAAGCACCCAATCCGATAAGAGCATCAAATACGAATCACGTCCGAGACGGGAGAAATAGCATAGTAGTAAAGAAAGCGCATAAACCCATTCCTTCGCAAATGGCGCCATAGCCAACGCTCTATCTAAAAACCATTCTTTCTTTCAGGCCGGTAGGGGGAACCTTCCGCATGAAAGCGAAAGGAAGCGGCCGATCAAGAAATGCAAAGAGAAGGGGAATGGTTAATGATGATGGCATTGGACACAGAAAGTTCCTTCTCTCTCTTTTGAATCCTAGGGATTGCCTTAGGGAAGAGGCCAGTCCCTGAAAAAGCCATCTCGATTGGTATCATTCAAATGCGAATATAGGCCTGATTGCGTTGGGGGTGACCAACTTAGGGCTTTTAGTTTTGGTTTTTAAGCACTTGATTTATAAGCACTTTAGGTGTTTATCAAACACGTATATAAGCCAAAAGGTGCTTATAAGCCAGTTTGACCTACTTATAAGATTAGCCAAACATGCTCTTAGTCTAACTATATTTTGTAGATCCATTACAGCGCACTCAATATCTCTTTGTTGAGGTAGATAAATAGCCACATGTTTTGTTTTGGTCAATCATGTGTATCCCCTTGCATCGTCTTTAGTAAGTCTTCTTCTTTCACTACTTCTGCCACGTTTCCAGTTTAATTTTTATAAATTTTATCTCTTTGTTGGGTTTTCTTCAACTGGGTTGATATTTGAAGTTGAAGGCAATGATGATATTACTTCAACTTTTGCTTCTTTGGTTATATATGGCATGATTTGCAGTTTACATCCAATTCCAATTATCATCTTCTTGAAAAATGATGTCTTTGTTAAATATTGGATTTTTACTGTCAGCATTAAGCAAGGAATACCTTTAGTTTCATAGAACTATAGTTAACATGAAGTAGGGCTGGGCATATATCGGGTATAACGATAGCCCAAATCGAAAAAAGCTTATTGAGGTATCGATATCGGGTTATTGGGTTAATGGTTTGATAACGGTTTAAAAAAATTTCACTGTTAGGTTATCGGTTCGGGCCTCGGTTTGCCTAATTTCTTAATGGGTTAACCGATAACCCAATAAGAATTAGTACTATTTTAGTTGTGTTTGGACAACTGTTGAATTACTGGTACTCTTGTTGCTCTTGCTACAATTAGACTCTGAAAAAAGACATTGATCTCTTGATTATGGTTTGGCAGGAAACCAAAAAATTGTTATTTATGTTCCTGTTAACTGTTATTTCCAGCGAAGTGGAGATGGAATGTTTGTGGAGTTGTAGTATCAATTTTTGAGATTGCACAGGTGTTGAATTTGTCAAAATAAAGCATGCTTCAAATATTAGTTGTGGCCATAACGCAGAAATGGGTAGTATATTATATGTGAATTCTTCTTCTTTTTTTGCTTAACTCTAGTGGATTGTCGTTTTTTTTTAACTGTAGATTGATTTATCTTATCGGGTAAACCGATAATGGTTAATAACCGATTAACCGATAACGGATATCTTATTGGTTCGGTTATCGATTTATCATATTTGTAAACCGATAACCGATATGCCAAACCGATAATATTCACAACCGAACCGAACCGACCGATGCCCACTCCTAACATGAAGGCATCTTTTTTTTTTCATCAAATTTGCTCCTTTTTTTATAAGCATAAAATAATGCTGTCAATAATTCTAAGATGACGTATTGATATTGAGAAGAAACAGACCTTGAGCCAAATTTAACCCCAAAAGCTAGCTCCATAGGTGACAATTACCCAAGATCATATAAGGAGATAACAACCCCTTTTCTCCATCAATGTGGGACACTTAACACCCTCACGCCTAGAATTAGACATTTGGAGCATGAACAATATAATATGTGGGCCCATCATTGGGTAAGCCAAGAACAAAAATGGATTTGGCTTTGATACCACGAGAAGAAATGGACCTTGGGCAGCTTAATCCAAAAAGCTGACTTAAGAGGTGAGGATTACTCCAAAACCATAATAAGAAGACAACAATGCATTTCCTTCATGAATGTGGGGCACTTAACATGGAGTTTCATGAGGCTAACCAACTGCTACAGTAAGCTATGTAGCGATTATTTTTCTTATACGGCCAACCTAAAATTGTTTGCTAAATTTTATATGGTGATTATTTTTCTTAATGCGGCAAACTAAACGACCCTTATAAGCTACTTATACATCTAACAATTCTAATTACTTGCATAACTATTTGATATTATTCCCCAAGTGGGTGCATGGATATCATTTTTACTTAGCTTGCAACATATATAATTGCGTTCGAGATTAGCAAGGGACTAAAGAATTTGAAAGAAGGCTCAAGGCGTCCTTCATAGCCATCATATCAAAAAGGAAGGAGCAACAAACATCAAAGACTACATGTCTAAAAATATAGTGGGAAGCATATATAGATAATATCTAAGGTGTTTTCTAGTAGAATAAAGAAGGTATTGGACGATTAAGTGTCTAATTCTCAAAATTCATTTGTCGAATGAAGACAATTTTAGACGAGGCTTTGGTGGCAAACAGAATGGTCCTTGAACGGGGGGAGTTCATGAACTTTATAATGTTGAAGATGTGATTTAGGGATAGGTGATGGAAGTGGATCAAATTTTCTGTATATAAATGGTCAAAGGTCAAATTTTCGACCCTAGTGAATGGCAGCCCATGTGGCTTATTTGGCAGCTCGAAAGGTTTGTGACAAGACGATCCATTATCTCTCATGATATTCATCGAATAATGGAAGCACTGAGTAGAATGATAGGTTGTGATAGGTGGTTATCTGAGGGGTTTCTCTGCAGCGGAGGTAATTGATAGTGAAGGTTCCACACCTCTTTTTCACAGATGACACTTTAGCTTTCTGTAAGCGGACATTAACCAACTAAATTAACGGTGATTCGAGGAAATGCCATGCCTCGAGATCAATTTTAGGAAGTGCGAGATTATTTTGATGGGTGAAACGGACAATATTGAGTATATAGTACAGGTGCTTCCAACAAGGTCCAAACAACATGAAGGCCGCTGGTTGGTAGAGTTCAGAAAAGTCTAACATGATTGCAAAAGAGGTATCAACCGAAGGAGGGAGAGAAGTACTAATAACTAAGAGTAGTCAGTTGAGCATCCCTACTTCATGTCATTGCTTCACGCATTCACAAATAAATCAGAAAGGCTCCAAAAGAATTTCTTTCGGGATTCAAAAAATTGGGGTTTGGAAGTTCGACTTCACCCGTTAGGACGTTAGGTTTCCAAACAAATGGGGGATCTTGGGGTGAAAGATCTCTAGATTTTCAATAAGGTTGTATTAGGGGAATGGTTATAGAGATTCAAAATTAAGAAGCACGTTTTATGTGCGGAAGCAATAAAGTATGTCGTATGTGATGTAGAGTGGAGATGTTGGGACTCATACTCCCGATCAATTATAATATCTCGAGTCCGAAGAAGAAGACAGTCTGACAAACCTAGAGGTTTCAAGAGGGGGAATTCATTGGGACATAAGAGTTAAGAGGAACCTTTTAGACTGGGAAGTGTCTGAATTCTAAGGCTTGGTATAGTGTTGAAAAAAAGCAATCCCCGAATAGTTTGATGCATGAAGTGATTGCAACATGCAAATAAGAACTACAATCCGCTTTACAATTATTTTTCGCTCCTTTAACTGATATTACATAACCAAAAACTATACTCCCTCCGTCCCAATTTATGTGTCATACTTACTCTGTCCCAGAATGAATGTTATACTTCCTTGTTTAGAAACAATTTAACTTTAAACTTCACATTTTACCTTAATGAAATGATTAATAGTCATACGAATTTCTATAGTTTGTTTTAGACCACAAGTTTCAAAAGTATTTATTTATTTCTTAAACTATGTACCCAGTCAAACACCGCCTTAAACTATATACCCAGTCAAACACCGCCACATAAATTGAAATGGAACGAGTAAGAATATTAGTGAAGAATTGCTACGTCTTTACGTTTTCAGATAGATCCTTTGATCCCTTAAAACTTGAAACACTAATTGAAGGTGAGACAAACACTCCTCCTGATGTCTGCGTACATCAGAACATCATTAAAGTAGAGAACCACGAATGTTCCAGTGAAGACATGGTTCATCAAATCAAAGAAGGTGCTGAGCAATAGACAGGGCAAATGGCTTAATCAGCACTCATGAAGCCCATCGCTTTTCTTACGTGCATTAGTCTTCCCATCTTATAAACCCAAAATGCCGAGAGGTGTGGGTTCAAGAGAGAGAAACTCTTCCTTTTTGCTAGACTTATCTTCCCTTTTGAAAATAAAGAAAAAGAAAGTCATGAATACCTTGTTATGAAGGATATTTTATGTTGAAGTTCACAATGAAACAATCTTCTTGATTTTGAGAAGGGAAATGGAGGAAAGATGAAACGACTTTGACTCTTGGTCGGATTATCTGATTCGCCTAGTCCGGTGAAAGTAATAGCTGATACCGTTGTTAGGACTTGGAAAGTGGCATCATGGTCTAAAGTTGAAAGTTTAAATGTTTTGTTGCCTTTTTTATTCCTTTTTACAGTAAAGGTAGATCGAGTTTAATCAATGGATAAATTGATCTTTTGTGTTGCTTGATGTCTAGTCTTTCAGATCCGGTCATATGGATTTAAGGAGGAAGAAAGGAGATTTTTTGAAGTTTGGTTATTATCTATTCTATGGTGTATGAGTCTTTTTTTGTCAGAATAGGGAATCTGTGGAGTATAATTGGATACCTGTCTTAATCTAATAAATATATCAAGGATAAAATTACTTGTAATGATTCAACGAAATTCCAAACTCAGGAGATAAGAAATGAACAACTTTTTTATCAGGGTTTAAGCTTATTCAAGATCCAAGATAGGTAAGTACTCGAATGGGACTGAGGAGATTTGAAGAGGGTATCTGAAGGCGAGAGGGAACAAAGACTAACATAGCAGGAACACAGTGTGAGGGAGAACAAATATGTGAAAATGAACATGAATCTGGATTCTCGAATTGATGATCGGGAAAAATATTGGTTAATTCGAAGTTCAAAACTAGGAGACCGGGGAACTGAGGCTGAAGCATGTCGAGCTAAAAACTTTGATGGGTCATCACTATAGCCCATTAACTAATCAAAGCCAAAATGGTTATACAAACCAAAGGGATTCTGGAGCCCCCAATCAGCAACCTATCTTGGATTATTATAAGGGAAATGCAGCATAATAACATAGATAAAATGAACTGAAAAAGAAGATAGTCATAGGGAAAGCTATGCCGAGAAAAACTTAGAATGTTCTAGTATTCTTCAAGAACTTGCTGATAGTTTGTAAAACTAGCTAGATAATGTGCTAGATATTTTTATTTCTTGCTAAATTGTAGTTTGATGGAAAAGGAGGAAAGGAAGAACTCTTTGAATCTAACTTATAAGTTAAACATAATGTCATGAGTCATTGCTAGTGTAAGTGGCAGTTACACCTAAAATTATTATTTGGTAGTCCTTTTCTACGTTACATCTCAAAATTGACTTAGAGCCCATTTAGATGGGCTTGTTTTAAGTGACTTTTAAGCCAAAATAGCTTTTAAGCCATAACTTAGGATTTCTAGCTTTTTGCTTTTGGCTTGTTTTTGTCATTTTAGCTTGAAAACAAGTGCTTAAAAACACTTTTTTAGTTTATCCAAACACTACAAAATGGCTTAAAAGCGATTTTGGCTTAAAAGCACTTAAAACAAGCCAATCCAAACGGGCTCTTAAAGGGATAAAAACAGACAAACTTGTTGGGCACTAAAACTAAACTAATCGAGTCTAAGATTTTTGACTTGTTAAGAGAAAAGATAAAATCGATGAAAAGAAGAGTATATTAAATAGTCATGGTGAGAAAATGGACGTTGGAATTAACTTATCCGGAAAGGTAGTTTAAGTGGTGAGGACAATCTTAGACCAAATAAGGAGTACAACTCATACATTTACTTAATGTGAGATTTAGCACACCCCTCACACACATGGTGTTGGACATCTAAAATAGAGTAGCATAACTTGCGTGGACCAACATTAGTAGCCCATCATCAGGGATAAGTCTGGGTGATACCTATCACGACCCAAAACCAGAGGGATATGGCTTGCACCTGAAACATAACATTGGTCGAGCTAACCCATATCCTATATTTCCATCGCACATCATCATCATAATAAAGGTTTTAAGTTTCTAAATCAAGACTACATGGTAAGTAACACGACACTTATAGTCCAAACATATATGTACTACTGCTACAAAGGTATCATGGAGCTTCTAAGAGATAACAACACACGGTCAGCACAGGGGTCGCAGCCTAGCAACACAAAAGAATCACATAGAAAATCCGCATAAGTGTCGAGCTCACGAAAATGAAAAGGTAGAGAGTGACATCTCCTAGCCCGTAACACCATCATGAGTGGAACGTGTATGTGTGGAAAACATACGTCTAGGGAGTGAGTACAGAAAGTACTCAGTCTTATCGACCTCCCTTCAAAAAGTGAGACAAGGCTTAAAGAAAAGTTGCATCACATTATAAACTATAACTTCATATATCCATCACTTAGAGCAAAACTATATTTAGGTAAAGAACATTTAACATTCCATATTTAACCACGAGCTTTCAACTCATATTCTTGTAGAAAACTCATTTGAGACATAGCAAATCCTCAGTCTTTATAGCAAATCCTAGTTTGCTCACTAGAGCCATACTTTCTTATAATCCACCCACGAGGGCCATATTTTCTTGAGCTATGGATTTTGATACTTCACCCACGAGGGCCAGTACTCAATTCAATATCACAACGTGGATCATAAGGCCTTAACATGTATCACATCATTATCTTGAACATAAGCACTTCATTATGACTTTTATATCAAGTATGCCATTTGGCCAAAATCGTATGCGGCCCCCTAAACTTGTTTGAATTTTCCTCTTAGACACCTTATCTAAGCTATGTTCCAATTGAACACTTCAACCAATTTAGATTTGTACCATTTAAACATTTTTCCCTGACATGGCAAGATGAGTGTAATACACCTACAATAGGTGCGTGCGATATATTAATTTAGCCTTTTTTATATATCTTCTCCTTCATTCTATCCCGCCATCACCATCCACCATCATCGCCCACTACCATTACCGCTGTCGCCACTACCTTCATTGGAAAAAGCACCGATTACACTTTAACCCAACCCAATTCTCTTGATCTCTCCTAGTAAAAAAAAACAAAGTAGCTCATTGGAAAAGGAAAATCAGATCTGGGTTTCAAAAAATTTCGGCGAAACTCCTTTTTTTTCCGGTAGGTTGACACAAATCTAAAGAGAATTTATAGTTGGATCTCAAAGTAAAGAAGGGCTGAGAGTCAATTTTCAAATGGAGTCTACCACAGTGTTGTGAAAGGCGAAAAGCTCGAAAAAGCGTTCCATATGTATTGGGGCTTTAAGCGCAAAGTGTAATTTAAGTGTGTGTTTTAGTAAAAAAAGGTGGAATGAAGGAAAAAAATAAAAATAGATATGTAATTTAAGGAAAAAGTAACAAGTTCATTCATAATGTTTTCCTTAATAACTAATACACTTATTTGCCAATTATATTTGTTGTTTAGTACCGTTCGATTCAAGATAGAATTCATGGGCAATGAGTGTTCATGCCTTAGTGCCTTGCATACAATAAAGCGCAGCTTAAGCGAGGGGAAGCACCCTCTGTGAGCTTTTTTGAGCTTCAGGGCTTAAGCGCGCCTTAAATGAGCCTTTGACAAAATTGGTCTACCAAAACTTTATTATCCCCATTTCCGAGCGGAGCCACCCACTGAATTACGGCAACCCATCGATTTTCGGCCACCTCCTAACAAACACCACCACACCATGTTAATTATTGATCTTATTCACTATCTGTATGATTCAGTATGAATGATAACAAAATAAGAACAAAAGAAGAGAAAAAACTTGCTGGTGGGTATGGGGATTGGAGGGGACGGCGGACAGGTGCAATTGCTCTAAGGGTGAGAAGAAGAAACGGGGGAGGGGTTAGGTGGGTGTGGGGTGTAGAAAATATTTTTTTTTTAAAAAACTCATTATTCATTTTCTATGATTATTTTGGACCCAAATGCCACATGTCCTTACTAATTGGTACAAATTTGAGTAGGTCTAAGTGTTCAATTGGAACATAGCTTCGATAAGGTGTCTAAGGAAAATCCAAACAAGTTTAGGGGGCCACATATGGTTTTAGCCTACGCCACTTTTTGCCTTACTTTGCATAACACAATCAATATTGATTTGTTGACCAATCTTACATTCGTATCATTCTCATTGTAAGCATTCATATTTTTTTATTCATAAAACCGAGTGCGTAAGTTTAAAGGTGCTCAAAACATATTTATAGGCATCTTCACAACATAAATGAATACAAACACTACTTCATATGGTGAGACTTGCAGATGCTTGTCCCTACATGCACAATTCCATGTTTAAATCATGCATTTGGGAAGACAACGCCTTTAGAAAGGTTAGGCCTCCACTTACCTTGATCCTTAGCTAGCAAAATATTTTTACGAACTCAATAAGGTGCTCAACCCGATCAATCTGAATCATCATAGCTTAACCAAGTCATTCATAGCGTATGAAGTCATTTCAACCCCTAATATATGTCTTAAGTTGATTTTCAGCTCAAACCTCCAAAGAAGGACAAATATCCACCATATTCAATCTGCTTATACTCTATTATAGCTAATATATCAAGTTAAAGTGAAGGGATTACATCTTTGTAGTCAAATTTCTAAGTTGGTGTTCTTGGTGGTTGGCTTGGAGTTTGAAGATCTAACCAAAAATTATGATTTTTTGTGTTAAGATTAGCTTTAAAATGTTGGGAATAGTATAAAATGGCTAAAGAGATCTTACCCTAGGGTGGGAGATAATCCCCGGGAGAAAACCCTAGTTGGAATCGTGTGGGGAGCTTAGGAAAATGAAGGAAATGGAGAATTCGCAATTTGGGGGATTTAAATATGTGAGTAAGGTTCTAGGCTTCTGCGATTGCAAAACCTAGGGCTTTATGTTCTCAAAGCTTTTACTGAATATGCTACCTGAAGCAAAATATTTTTTAGCAATCACAAGACCCCCTTTGTGCTCACAATGCCTTCTAGAGACCACTCTCTTCTTCCTCACTCCCTTTTGCGATTGCACATACTTCCTTGCGATCACAGAGTTTGGTTAAATGGCCATAACTTCTTATAGGAAAGTTCAAATGACAAACGGTTGAACATTAGAAACTAGAATTTCACAGGTTACAAATTTCTTTCAAAAACCATGTCCAAATTCTTCCTACATTGAGAGTTGTACTCGTTTGAAGTCAGGCCTTGTTTACCAACTCTTCTTCTTCTCAAAGTCCTCGTTTGACTCCCAAACAACTTTATTTCAATCCCAACCTCCTCAAACACACACTTAAGCATTCCACGCATCAAAACAAGTATTTTCTTCACCTCCCTAACACTGATTTGAGCAGTGTCGGACATTGGATCAAATTATGACTTAAGCGAGATAAAATTCTGGGCATTCCTGGCACTGTCTAGTGCAGTTGGTCACGGCAGGCTTCTCTCCTGGGTTGAAGCACTACTCCAGGCACCCTTCAAGTTGGTCATAATTGGCACCAACCTGGGTCCAAGGCACACCATGGGCTCTCTATGTTTGGTCCCAAGCCACAGTCACAAGTCGTGGTTTCCGCGTTGATCAACCTACTTCAATATCAGGTTGAACTGTGTAATCACCTCATTTACGTTGAATATCATTCGTGTATATGATTTTAGGTATCCCAAGTTTTCCAACAAGTCTTACAAGATGGAAAAAGATTGAGTTCCAAGTCAGAAGCTGCAAACGATTGAGGAAACAAAGTTGTCTAGATATTGTAATCTGTCTTGTCCAATCAGAAGCCGCAACATTAGAATAGTTTTTTAGCAGGGTCATTAATACACTTGACCTATGATCCATAATTGCACAGAAGTCATCCAGGGGATTGTTTTCTAAATTACAGCAGCAATTAAAGGAGAAGAAGACGAGAAAGATTTTCCAAAAGATTGAATTTTCTATCGTCATTTTCTTTAAAATAAGAACTATTTGAAAAAGGAAACTAAGATAAAAGCTGAAGAAAATAACAGACATTAGCCTGCTAGAGCAGGAAACAGAGTGACCTCAACACCAAGATGATGGCAAGATTAAGGAACAAGGAAACAACAAGAAGTTGAAAAGAAGGGTCAATAACTGAAGCATAAAAAAGAAAAAAAGAGAGAAGGTGGTGAAGAGAGGAACGTAATCCAAGAAGGTGTTCATTAGGTTTAACTGATGTTTTGAGAGTCTTAAGGATGACTGGTTAAGTGATAGCTAGCAAGAGAGGTCGTTGAAGTTGATGGCACGTGATAGAGTTTCCATCACCAACAAAGTGGTTGAGTTGGCTCGTGCGGTGCACACGTGCTTGTTCAGACAATTGGACGGTTGCTATTTGAGTCACCGGCATTTGGGTTTCTGTTCGTTGGGAGGTGAGACTCGAAATTTTGCTGGTAGTTACTAATTAAAGCATCGCATTCTGCTTCTTCACAAATCTCTGATCTGTATCCAATGTCTTTTGAATGAAAAGGAAGTTCAATGATGGACAAAACACCCTGTCCCTGATACCATTTTAAAAGAGAAGAAAAAGAATAAGAGGTTTTAAGTGAGTGACTTGTTTCATTGTTCCCTCAAGCTATTGAGGATTAAATAGTGTCTCTATTTTATCCCTAAAAATTTCCTAATGATGTATTTACAGAGTTTATTGGAAACAGTCTCTCTACCTGCACTAGATAGGGGTAAGGTCTGCGTACACACTACCCTCCCCGGACAGCACATGTGGGAATACACTGGGTTTGTTGTTGTTGTATTTACAGGGTTTAGAAAATTGGCCTCCTTATTTACATTATAGAGCTTTTTCCCAATTTTACATTCTTAACAGAATCATGAAAGTACATAGCTTTGGAGCTAAGTAGTTAAACCTTGTAGTTAAAAGAAAAGTCATAAGGGAACTATTAGAATTTCCTCTTTCCTTCGGGATGATATAGTGAGTTTTATTTAAGGAATGAAGAGAAAACCTTGTAAGATTAAAGGAAACATTCGTATAGGAATTCATATCTACAAATCAAATTCCAATCATTTACATATTGTGAATACCACACGTACACTAAATTCAACAACGAAGAAGACAACCATCTTTACTAGGACATGACTCTCCTGTCCTTCAAACACTTGATGATCCCTACCGTCCGTATGATCTCTTTTTCCGCTGCTTGTGCTCCTAAGTTTCAAATGTCCCAGCAATGTCTTAACAATATTAGGCATTATATAATTCACCCCAATAAACTTCAAATTTGAATCTCACTGTTTTGTAGGTAATAGGAGGCGATCCACATATTCCCTTATCCTTTTGCACATAAAGAATCACTTGTCCGGAGTCTTTTTTGCTTCATTAAGATTGGAACTTCTGTTATTGATTAAGGAAATAGAGCAGGTTGATCATAGCTAGTTCACATTGTCCATCTAGAAAGTAAGAGAGATAATATTAGCAGAAAGAAAGGGAAAACTTACCGCGAGAAATGAATTGAAAGGTAAGCAGTTTATGCCAAAACAAAATTTGCACTAGTAGATCCTGCATTTCTGATGGATTTCAGAGCAGCAAACAACTAGTGGTTTTTAGTTTGCAGGCCTAATAACATAGGCTGGCCCTCTCTTTCCCACAATGGTTTGCCTTGTCATCAAGTATCGGAAGGCTAAATGAGAAGTAAAGAAGTCAATTATCTTTATATGCTTCAGTTCCACTAATAAAATAAAGTTTATGTTGGCAGAGGAGGAAAATTTTAAAAGAGGAAAGTGAAATTGGGGGTTGTGGAGGCTGTGTCTAAGATTAATGGAAGGAATAAACTATTTGAAACCTTTAAGAGAAGTAGTATTGTTAGCCAATTGGACAAGTTAGTTACATATTATTTTAGAGGGGAAAGTTAATGGGGCTGGTTTGGTTGTGCAATCTGCTCAGCCAAACCGGCCCCATTTTTTTCTTTTGGATTGGGGTGGGGGGTTGAATAACTTAGACCTCTGCTTACCCTTTAGTTTAGCGACACTAAACATACAGTCAAGAGATGTCTGAGACCTCAGCTCTCCAAAGTGGAACTGAAAAATATCTGATTGTCTTATTATTTAACCAAATAGCTCCTCCCATCTCTTCTTGGTGTCTACATCCTTGTGGCTCAGAAAGTACCTTAGTTCACTGATAATTTCGAAGTTAGAGCTCAATTTTAGAAGCTACAATTGGATCTTCATCGTCATGTCTTCATGTCTTTAATTTCAGACATAAAGACTATCTCCCAACTTGAAACTTCAGCTTTAAGGTTTCAAATGTAATATGGCATGTCTTCATCAGTAATTGGAGCTCATTTCTCTAGGGAAAGCAAAATTCTTTGATGGCATTGAGTTCCCAACTTGAAACTTCAGCTTTAAGGTTTCAAATGTAATGTGTCATGCCTTCATCAGTAATTGGAGCTCATTTCTCTAGGGAAAGCAAAACTCTTTGATGGCATTGAGTTCCCAATTGGAATTTTCGCTGGTCAGTAGATATACTCTTATCTGGGTGAGAGTGACAGGTTGGAAAATGGAATAGGGGAGTGACAAGTAGTTGGGGGAGGAGTGGATAAGGGCCTGGGAACGGAATAGGTGAAGGCGGAATGAGGAGTGACCAGCTGGGGGATTGGGGAAGGGGAGAAGGGACAGCTCGTATGCGGTTTCTAATAGGTTGATATTATTGTCTCATCTTGAAGCCTGGTTCTTCTTTCCTTGCTTCCTCTTTTTACCCTTTGGTCTCTTAGGAGAATATCAGAACTATTGGGTTAAATAGGATATAATTGGCATTTGTTCCTAATATCACCGCTAATAACATTTTTAATATTGGAAGTTAGTGACTGGTGAGGTTCCTATAATGACAGTTAGAGGGGGAGGTGTTAAGTATTTTTCAAATTAGAGGGGAGGTCTATTTAGTTGCACTAAACTACAGGAAATCGAAATAGTTGGTCATTTCTTTTTTTCTTTTTCTGGTTTCTATTTGATTCATTTGAAGCATATAATCTGAATAGGAGAATCATCAAAGTAAATAGAGTTGCAAGGACAATTAGATGAAAATGATTTTTGGATGCAAACTCTCTTAAAAGGGTGATTTAGAAGTTGCATTTCATAGACATGATTGAAAGCTTCAAATGAAGGCAATAACAGAGAATCAGCTGTATGAGGCATCCAAGTTTTATGAATGCATAGTATGCAGATGGTAAGACCCTTGGTGAGACGTCATTTAGACATCTGATAACAGGTTTACCATCAAGAGTCAATTGAAGGACCATAAAACATTTTCACATAGAACTATAAAACTTATGAGATAGTGTTGATACTGATACACAAAGAGAACTATTGACCCATATTTCTGAAATATATTCGTGATGCTGTGCTGCTTCAGTTTAGGTTTCATTGTGATGGAACAACATATATGTCAGAAGGTAGAATCTGTGCCTCATTTAAAAAAAAATCATCGTTTCTCCTGCACAATTTTAAATATTATTAAGCTACTTCGCATGGCAGTTTCAGCACCTTGTGTACCACCCTATTGTCTTACCATAGAGAGACCCAGATCCTAGCACTCATTGTACCTTTACAGCTATACCACGTTACGAGGATTTACATTTTCCAACGGTTTGTAGTTTAGATAGTTATTGGATAGATTCTTCTGATGATTCAGCTATGCAATTCCAATGATGTAATAATCCTGATTGCTCCTCTTTTCATGTTGAACTTCTCCTATTACCATTCTGTCAAGGAACTAGACTGTAGGCTGATATTTTGGTTTCATAATCTGCTCCAGTTAGAAAAGGAGGCTGTTATAAAGGGAGTCCCAATAAGTCAAGCACTCGACATTGAAATTCCTCCACCACGACCTAAAAGGAAACCAAGTAATCCTTATCCTCGTAAGACCAGCGTAGCAGTTCCCTCATCACAGGTGGGAATAAAGGATGGAAAATTATCAACACCTTTTTCTTCCATCTGTGAGGATAGGAACTTATTTGACCTGGAGAAAGAACCGATTGCTGAGGTATGGGTTTCTCTTCATCTTGCATAGCTTTTTCTCTGTTTTCTTTGATGGCATAGTTGTATTCTTGTTCTTTATCAGAAACCTGGTAGAAACGAGAAGCTGGGCAGTGTACAAGAAGACCAGAACAAGAAAAATTGCTCCCAAGGGTTCACTCTTTTCAAGGAAGGTGCTTCTGCGCCCTCTCTGTCCCTAGGGAAGTCTTTGCAGACACTTGCAGAACCTGCAGGATCATGCACTTTAAATGAGTCTGTGCCTGTCACTCAAGGAGTGATTAACCATGATGTAACAGCTAAATCTTTTCTTACTGTTGAATCCAAAGAGCATCAAAAGTTGGATATACTCGACGCTAAACAGTCCTTTCAAAGTAACAGCTCTTGTAACACCTTCAACGGGGGGAAATCTTGTCAATCGAATGAGAAGTTGGTACAAGATGAGAAAAAAGATCAACCGAGTCAGCCAGATCATTTTGGGGAATTCTCAAGAAATGATATGCAAGTGCCACACAACTATCCAAGACATGTCCCAGTGCATATTCTTGATGGGGCCTTAGGGGTGAATGGTGCTCAAACAACCCCAGATATGTTTTATCCTGAATCCGTAAGTCACCAGATAGGTGGCGTCCAGGGACTCTCAAATTTGTATGCCAACCCTACTTCATCTGCCACATCTGAGCACCATAGTAATGCTGCAATGTCTTCCATTCATCAGTCATTTCCTTGTTTCCACCCTAACTTCACCCCTATTCGTGATCCAGATGATTACCGATCGTTTCTTCAACTCTCCTCCACTTTCTCCAGCCTTATATTTTCTGCGTTATTGCAAAACCCAGCCGCACATGCTGCAGCAAGTTTTGCAGCTAGCTTTTGGCCTTATGCAAATGTGGAAGCTCCAGTAGATTGTCCAACAGGTAACACTTCAAGCCAGATTAATTCAGCTCCTAGTATGGCAGCAATTGCTGCTGCCACTGTAGCAGCTGCAACTGCATGGTGGGCAGCCCATGGGCTCCTACCATTGTGTTCGCCATTTCATAGCAGTTCTACCTGTGTTCCTACATCTGCAACATCAATGCAAGTGGATCCTTGTCAACCTAGTGTAGAGAAGAATGAAGGAAGAGAGGGATCTCATAATTCTCCCCATGCTCAACAAGCCGTCCCGGATTGCTCTGAAGCTTTGCAAGAACAACATTCTGCTTCTGAGTTGCCAACTTCGCCATCATCAGAATCGGAGGAGAGTGAAGGTAGGAAGCTAAAAACTGGGTTAACCGCTGATAATACTGAGCAAGGAGCTGCAGTCACTGAAATTCATGAGCCAAACACAGGAAAGGGAAGAAAACAGGTAGACCGTTCTTCCTGTGGTTCCAATACACCTTCAAGTAGTGATTTGGAGACAGATGCTTTGGAGAAGGATCAGAAAGGTAAAGAAGAGCCTCAAGAACCTAATGTTAACCTTCTAGCTGGAGATGCTGGGAATCGGCGTGGTAGGAATTGCATCAGTCCAAATGATTCTTGGAAAGAAGTCTCCGAAGGGGTAATGGGAGCTTATGTTTTTTTATAAGTCCTTTGCTGTCATTTCTAGCTTTAATGATTGTTGATTCTCACCTTTTCCACAGGGACGGATAGCATTCCAGGCTCTTTTCACCAGAGAGAAGTTGCCTCAAAGCTTTTCTCCTTCAAATGATCCGAAAAATAAGGGAAAAATCAATCTTGAAAAGATTAAGCAAATGCCAGATGAGAAAGGTCTAAGTGGATCGCAGTTAGACCTTAATGATCAGGCATCCGATATCTGTTCCAGTCATCAAGCAGTGGAAGATAATGTGTTAGTAATTGGCAACAAAGAAGATGCTGAAAAATGCCTACCAATGATGGAACTTGGACAAGTAAGGTTGAAAGCTCATCGTACTGGATTTAAACCTTACAAGAGGTGCTCATTGGAGGCCAAAGATGGCAGGGTGGCAAGTTCAAGCTGTCAGGACGAGGAAAAAAGCGCCAAGAGACTTCGCTTGGAAGGAGAAGCTTCTATTTGATGCGTCAATGTGCAATTTTACGAGGGAACCTCTCTTGTTGCATGGAGTGCGCTATCTGTCATGTCATTATATTTTTCCAGTTATGTTACCTAGTTCTAATGTGTGTACCATATACTTTATGTGCTATTTTAATTAAGATTTATGCAAAGTAACCTTAAAGAACGAACAATGATAGCAAAATGAATGGACCTTGATTGGACCAGTTTCTCTGCAGAAGAATTAACGTGTGATCCCTCACGTTAACATATTCCATGGGTTGTTCTGCGCTCTTTTGTATTTTTTGGGTTTTGGGGATAATTGGCTTTTCCCATTGTTCTTCTCGTCTTCTCTTTTAAACCAATAATTCCTTTTTTCTATTGTAGAAATCATGTAGTTCTTAATTAATCTTTTTCTAAAAATAATATTCTTCTTTAACAGCAAACCATATGGTTATTAGAGTATTTATCACAATCCAAGGAAAAACTTTTCAAGTGTTTTGTAAAGATTTTGCATGCTTCTGATGATTTATAATGGACCAAATATTTGTAGGTCACTTTTTCCCCCCTTTCCCGTACCCTTTCTTTGGAAACACAATTTCGTAAAAATAGCACGGTATAGCTAGTTTTCGGATTGGTCATTCAAAAATAGTTAGCGTTGACGAAGTCGATGAAAAATAGCCACTATTTTGCTACAACAGAGACTGGTCCAGCATAATATACTGGAGTTCGGTGCACCTGTGTATGAACTCTAGTATATTATGTTGGACCGGTATACTTTGCTGACTCCAGTATAATATACTGGAGACTGGAGCACCGGTGCTCCAAACTCTAATATATTATACGGGACAATTATACTTGCTGGAACTCTAGTATATTATGCTGGAGTTCTAGTGTACTTATGCTTGAACTCTGTCATATTATGCTGGAGTTCCAGCATACTTATCCTGGAACTCCATTATAATATGCTGGAGTTCAAGCATACTTATGTTGGAACTCCAGTATAATATACTGGCGTATTTTCCGGGTTTTGAACAGTATTTTCATTCAGATTTATCTTTATATGAAAAGTGGGTAAATTTCGATTACTTTTGAAACTGAGCTATTTTTGAGTAACCAGATGTAAATCTGGCTATTTTTGAATTTCTCCCCACAATTTCGGGTACTTAGTACAATGCATGGGTTCGCTTGTAGAAAATTTCATGATTTTTGACTGATATTTATTTTCATCAAACTTGCTATACAATTCATTTGTCTATAAAAAATTTCATCTATATTAATGAATTTCTCACAAATTTCTGTGTCACAAATGCGTGCATTTCTGGTAATGAAATATAGAAAGTAGGCAAATTCATAGATGCCCCCTTAAACTTGATCATTTTTTTTATGGATTTTTTCCTTCCTATATAATATTTGAAATTTATTTATCAAAATTGTCCTAATTTTGTATATTATCCGTCCTAAATAAAGATTACTTACAAATTATATACAATTTATATTACTGCCTTAAATTAGAGGATTTAGTTACATCATTTTCCTATTTCCTCTACACTCCTCTTTCACGGCTCCTCTCCAGTTTCCCCCAAAAGAAAACAATTACGATATATAGATTTAATCATTTTTACAAAAGACTACTTCAAAATATAATCACTTCACAATTCACTTCGATTTCTCTTCCTTCGTTCTTCATCTATTTATGCTGGCGCACATTGACCACAATAGTAACCTCTTTTCCAACTTTTGCGAGATAAGCATCACATGTCAGGATCGAAAATTCTAAAGTCTTATTACATAATTTCGGCAAAATCAGATAAGAAACCAGAAATTAAACTTCGTCCATTAGTAACAAATCCTACAGACTAGGGATAACAAACCCCTTACATAAGGCACAACATATTTTTACAGAACTAAGAGACCCACCAAGACGCTGCTATCTAATCTAGGATGGGACTCAACAAAGAAACAGACTAAACTCAGTAACCCATAAAATAGCTTTAGCAGCATAGTATCTTTCATAAGCTTCTATCAGAAATTATTTGCTATTCATTGCTCTAACTTTCATATCATAAGGTTAATCCCAATTTAAGAAATCACAACATGGCTTGTTATAAAAAGTACTCTAACCAAAGCTCTGATGCCACTTGTTAGGACCCGGTGGCACTAAACATTACTGCACAGCGGAATAAAATAAATGATCAACGAAACCAAAAATAAATGACACAATATTTAACGTGGTTCACCTAAAACGTTTAGGCTACGTCCACAAATCCGACACCAACTTCCACTAAAACATTTAGCAGGCATACAAAGAGAGACTTCCCCAATAATTTGGAGGTACAACAATTCCTGAGTTCTACCCAAAATAGTGGCGCACACAAAAGTGTTTCCCGAAAAATACCCGACTAGTATTTCTACTCACTATTTTGTCACTCCCCTGTTAGGAAACATTCCTAAAGGAAATACATCTCTCTCCCTCTCAAACTCTTTCTTCTTAAGTTTTGATATATTTTTTTTGGTGTGTTATACAATGAAATGGAAGGGGGTATTTATAGTTTTGAGATAGGGACCAAAAGTGCAAATCTCACCTACCAAGAAGGATCAATTTGCAATATTCTCATCTCACCTACCACTCATTGCATCATTGCTTATCTCACTAAGGAGAGTTGCATCATTGCTTACCTCTCCCATACATCACCATAATTGTTGGAAAAACTAACAATTCTCCCCCTTCCAACTATATGGTGGATCCACTATCCCTGCAGCTTCTCTACAGAACTCAAACTTCCCTTTCGGTAAAGTCTTGGTCAACATGTCTGATCCATTTTCGTCTGTATGGATCTTTTCAAGCCGCAACATCCTCTTCTCCAACACATCCCTGATCCAATTATATCTCACATCAATATGTTTGGATCTGGAATGGAATGAGGCATTCTTCGCAAGGTGGATAGCACTTTGACTATCACAAAATAACTGATAACCGTCTTGCGAAAATCCAAGTTCAGTTAAGAACTTCTTCATCCATATCAATTCTTTGCAAGCCTCCGTTGCTGCGATGAATTCAGCTTCAGTAGTTGATAATGCAACACATTTTTGCAACTTTGATTGCCATGACACAGCTCCCCCTGAAAAGTTAATCAAGTATCCTGAAGTTGATTTTCTAGAATCAACATCTCCGGCCATATCTGCATCAGTATAGCCAACCAACACAGGGTTGTCTTCTCCAAAACATAAGCATAGTTTGGAGGTTCCTCGAAGATACCTGAGAATCCACTTAACAGCATCCCAATGTTCCTTACCTGGATTAGAAAGAAATCTACTTACCACTCCTACAGCGTGAGCGATATCTGGCCGTGTACAAACCATGGCATACATCAAACTTCCTACTGCTGAAGCATATGGAATCCGCTCCATCTTTCTTCTCTCATCATCTGTTGACGGGCTTTGCTTGGTGCTCAATCTAAAGTGGTTAGCAAGAGGACAGCTAACTGCTTTAGTTTTCTCCATGTTGAACCGTTGAAGTACCTTCTCGATGTACTTCTCCTGAGACAACCATAACTTCTTGGCTTCTCGGTCTCGCATAATCCTCATCCCAAGGATCTGTTTTGCTGGCCCCAAGTCTTTCATGGCGAAGAACTTGCTTAGCTGTTCTTTTAAGCTATTAATTCTGGAAACATTCCGGCCAACAATCAACATATCATCTACATAGAGCAATAGGATGATGAAATCATCGTCAGAAAACTTCTGAGCGAACACACAATGGTCTGAAGTTGTCTTCTTGTAGCCGTGTTGCCCATCACCGACTCGAACTTCTTGTACCACTGCCTTGGTGCCTGTTTTAAGCCATAGAGGCTTTTCCTCAATCTACAAACGTAGTCCTCTTTCCCCTTTTGCTGGAAACCGTCTGGTTGCTCCATGTATATCTCCTCTTCCAAATCACCATGTAGGAAGGCGGTTTTTACATCCATCTGTTCAACCTCCAGGTTGAGGCTTGCTGCTAATCCCAGCACCGTGCGTATTGAGGTCATTTTCACAACTGGTGAGAATATTTCATCAAAGTCAATGCCTTTCCTTTGATTGAAACCTTTGACGACCAATCTTGCTTTGAATCTCGGAAGGGAATTGTGTTCATCATGCTTCATCTTGAACACCCACTTATTCTTCAAAGCTCTCTTGCCTTTCGGCAACTTCACCAGCTCAAACGTCTTGTTCTCATGCAAGGATTTTATCTCGTCTTGCATGGCTTCTATCCACTTCTCCTTATGTTCATCATCAATAGCTTCTTCAAAGCTGTCGGGTTCTCCCCCGTCAGTGAGTAACACATACTCATGTGGAGAATATCTGGTAGACTGTTGCACAACTCTTCCAGATCTTGTGTGATAAGGAGGGTTATTGAGGATTGGTGGTTGAGGTTGATCCTCCTCGTCTGCATCATCATCACCATTGTCCTCGTTACCTTCAGTATCTGCTAGTTCATCTTCATTAGGAAGACCAGGGGCTTCAGGTTGATTATCCTGAACATCATCTCCAACTTGTCTCGGCACCACTGTTGGAGGCAACTCAAACTCAGCAGAATCATCAGTGGACTTCTCTACTTTGTCAATGTCTTCAATTGTTTGGTCCTCAACGAACACGACATCTCGACTCCTGACGAGCTTCTTTTCCACCGGATCATAGAACTTATAGCCAAGCATGTCTTGACCATAGCCGATGAATACACACTCCCTTGTCTTGACATCAAGTTTGCTCCTTTCATCTTTCGGAACATGGACATAGGCTTTGCAGCCAAATACCCGTAATTGATCATAAGAGATATCTCTTCCTAACCAAATCTTTTCTGGAGCCTTGTACTGAAGAGGGACACAGGGTGAATGGTTCAGCACATAGGCTGCTGTAACTAGAGCTTCACCCCAGAAAGCCTTTGGTAACTTTGAATGAGAGAGTAAACATCTGGTTCTCTCGATCAAAGTTCTGTTCATCCTCTCAGCCAAGCCATTCAACTGGGGAGTTTTAGGAGGTGTGAACTGATGTCGAATACCATGCTCTTTACAGTAAGCATCAAATTGACCCTGGTATTCACCGCCATTGTCTGTCCGGATGCACTTCAACTTCTTACCAGTCTCTCTTTCCACCAAGGTCAGAAACTGTTTGAAAACTTGAAACACTTGATCCTTGGTCTTCAGCGTGTATACCCATGTCTTTCGTGAATGATCATCAATAAAGGTCACGAAATATCGGGCACCACCGAGGGACTTCTTGAAAGGCCCACATACATCTGAGTGTACCAGATCCAACACATTTTGCCTTCTGGAAGGAGGGAATCTTTTGAACGAAACTCTGTTTTGTTTCCCAGCTAAACAGTCAGCACACTTCTTCAACTGGATCTGGTTTAGACCTGGTAAGGCGTTCTTCTTTACCAAACGCGCCATTGACTTCTCACTCATGTGGCCAAGACGTCTATGCCACAACTTGATATTGCTATCATTCTCCGCAACATTTATAACTTGTTGGGAGATGCTCGCCTGGGTCACGTACAACTTTGACTGCTTCGTGCCCCGCGCCACCACCAATGAGCCCTTCGTGAGCTTCCATTGGCCATTATGGAAGGTATTGCAGTAACCTTCCTCATCGAGCTTGTCTACGGAGATCAGATTCAGGCGCATATCTGGAACATGCCTGACATCTCTTAAAAGTAGCTTCATCCCATTCATGGTCTCTAGGCAAACATCACCTTTGCCTACAACTGTTGAGAAATTGGCATTTCCCATCTTTACACGACCAAAGTCTCCAAGTGTGTAAGATGAGAAGAGTTCTCTCCGTGGCGTCGCATGAATGGTAGCCCCACTATCAATCACCCAGGTCATCTCTTGGGTTGTCAGATTGATAATGTCGTCATCGTAGACAACGTTGAACTCACCAAAGGAGTTCGTTTCATCATCACTGCTTTCTTCGGGCTTCACCTTTTTGCCTTTGTTCTTCTTCTGGTCATTCTGGAACTGTCGGCAAAATCTTTTGATATGCCCCTTCTTTTTGCAGTAATGGCACTCAACATTTGCAAATTTGTTGGATTTACCTCTGCTCTTATCTCTGTTACTCTGGCTCTTATTTTGACTTCTCCCCCTGGTCGTAACAGCCAACACCTCTGACTGTGAAGAAGATGTTCCTTGTGATCGGCGTCTCATTTCTTCATTCAGAATGCCACTCTTGACTGTCTCCATGTTTACCACACCGTTGGGTGCAGAATTGGTGATTGAAACCTTCAAGGTTTCCCATGACTCTGGGAGTGTTGCCAGCACCATAAGAGCAAGTACCTCGTCATCGAACTTTATGCCCATTCCCGACAACTGATCGACAATCCCTTGTATTTCATTAAGGTGATCTGCCACAGTTGTCCCTTCTACATATTTTACTTGCATTAATTTTGTCAAGTAAAATAATTTGTTGTTACCTGTTTTAGAGGCATACAACTCTTCGAGCTTGTCCCATAACGACCTTGCATGTGTCACACCAGAAATGTGGTTGTACACATTGTCTTCAACAAATTGCCGTATGTAGCCGCACACTTGGTTGTGCTCAAATTCCCAGTCCTCGTCTGACTTATCTTCAGGTTTCTGAGAACTGAACACCGGCAGGTGCATCTTTGTCACGAACAGGAGATCCTTCATCTTGTTTCTCCATAAGTGATAATTTGTGCCATTCAGGTTGACCATCTTGCTTGTCCTCGCCTCCATTTAGATCAGAATTTGACAGACTTCTGCAATCTAAAAAAAATTCCGACGGTGAATAGTAACCGTGGATATGAATAGTGCCCGTATGGATGAATAGTACTCGTACGTATGAATAGTACCGTACGTATGAATAGTACTCTAACCAAAGCTCTGATGCCACTTGTTAGGACCCGGTGGCACTAAACATTACTGCACAGCGGAATAAAATAAATGATCAACGAAACCAAAAATAAATGACACAATATTTAACGTGGTTCACCTAAAACGTTTAGGCTACGTCCACAAATCCGACACCAACTTCCACTAAAACATTTAGCAGGCATACAAAGAGAGACTTCCCCAATAATTTGGAGGTACAACAATTCCTGAGCTCTACCCAAAATAGTGGCGCACACAAAAGTGTTTCCCGAAAAATACCCGACTAGTATTTCTACTCACTATTTTGTCACTCCCCTGTTAGGAAACATTCCTAAAGGAACTATATCTCTCTCCCTCTCAAACTCTTTCTTCTTGAGTTTTGATATATATTTTTTTGGTGTGTTATACAATGAAATGGAAGGGGGTATTTATAGTTTTGAGATAGGGACCAAAAGTGCAAATCTCACCTACCAAGAAGGATCAATTTGCAATATTCTCATCTCACCTACCACTCATTGCATCATTGCTTATCTCACTAAGGAGAGTTGCATCATTGCTTACCTCTCCCATACATCACCATAATTGTTGGAAAAACTAACATATATAATATGTGTTTGCATATTGACTTCTTTCATTTAACTATGATTTATGAAGAACCCAAGTTAAATACAACTATAACATCATACAACTTAAATACAATTTTCATATAAATTTTATATAATATGTCTTTTGTATGTATTTTGTATATGATTTGTATATATTTTGTAAGTGGTGTGTTCTTCTTCCTTTCTGAAATTCCAATCAAAACTTTATCTCTTAATACAACTTTGATACATATCAACAACTTTGTAAAAAAATAATATTTACAACTTAGATATAAATTTCATACAATGATTCGTACATCATACAACTATTTTTCAACTTTCATACAACATTCAAATAAAAAAAATTATATAATTACAACAGAATACAATTTAAATACAACTTTAATACAATTTCGTAAGTATATTGGATGTCATATATTCTTCTTCTTCTTCGAGTTTCAATCTGAAATTCAGCCAAAATTAAGCCTAATCTTCACCAAACACCCTAAAAATGAGATATAAACTCCAAAGAATATTTTCAATTATTTGCAATAACATTCAATCCAGCAAACAATAGTTTTTGAAAACCCAAGTTTGAATTCAAAGCTTCAGAGCTTTTTAATGGCTGTCAATGGTGGAGAATCAAACACCTTCAAAATTTACTGATTGACAATTTCAATTCGAACACCAATTGTGCAACGAAAGAAAATTGCTAAATTAAAACTCTATATTAAAATAATTGAAATTCATTGATGAATTTCATGGATAAAAAGAGAGGATAAAAAGCAGAGAAGAATGAAGGAAGAAAAATTGGGGAAAGAACAGAGAATGAGAGAAAGTGAGAGAGAAAGAGAGACGCATAGAGAGAAATAATTGATTCCCTAATCAATTCCTGATATAAAGAGATACTCATCAATATTATCTTGTATATAATTGATAAATTGTATATACTTATGTAATTAAGTTAAAACTTGATTAGGGAGTTTAAATAAGTTTTATATATAGTATAAATAGCTAAAAATCCTTTTTTTTCCATTCAGGCACCTTATCTAAAGGAGTGACTTATTAAACACTTAATATTGATTGAAAATGTGTCTATTAGACACCCGTTACACTCCTTGTGAGAGCGTGAAGAGGCATAAGTTTTTATCTTTTTATTTCTTCTTCTTTCTCTCTCATTTTGTCTCTTGCCACCACCATCCTAGCCACAAAGGCCGATTTAGGATTTAATATTTGTGGGTTCCTACAATGATCTCGAGTAAATTTTCAGTAGTACCTGAGTTCACATTCAAATATATATATAAGTATTTAGTAAATTTTTCGAACACTTTTGCACTGTATGAACAAAAGCTACTAGGTTTACGTGAACCCGTAGGTAGCAAGATGGATCCGCTCCTGCTAGCCACTGTTGCCGAGACTCAGCCACCATACTTCCCTTCCAAGAGAAATGCCAGTGCAACAAATCCACTAAACAAGAAAAAACAAATTGTAGAAATACTTCACCTTTGGTTTGTACATTCTTTGTTTAGAGAAAAGGTAAGCATGAGTTTTGTATACGGTGAAATCGGAGCGAGCGATTTCTCGCCACTAAGGTGCATTTGGGGAGTCATATTAGTATCTCGAGGCTGCAGGGTTACGATCAAGATCCCTCCCCCGAGTTCACTCACGACCCAACAAAGATTCCGAGGGTGGGGAACTCCCGAGGCAAGCAACTAGCATCAGCAGAGTCTAGTTTCGTGCCTAGCCGTCCCATCCCCGTGTCTTTACATTTAATACATTCTGTACTATATTGTATTCCCCCTTCTATATAAAGGGAATCCACACCACTTTGTAAGGGGCTGCTGTTGCTCCAACTATTCTACACAAGATCAATAATCTCTCTCTCTCTCTCTCTCTCTCTCTCTCTCTCTCTTCTCTCTAACCCATTTGCCCGAGGCTACTCTTTGCATATATTACTTTCATACTTGTTCTTCATTTATTGCTTGGTATTGGCCATAAAGAGCTTTCTTTAATTATATTCTAACTATTATCCCTTTCCCAGTTACCCCCGATAGCTCGAGCTCGAGCCGGATATCGACCTCGAGGCCATTCATCGACCAATTCGAAGCTCGGACAGCAAGACCCCCGGTTTGATTACTGCCCTGTTTTAACTTGCATCTCATCGTTAAACTTCATACTCCTAGCATAAACTGCTCTAACGACTAGCATAAAAATAGATCACGTGCCCATTTACAAATTTAATTATTGTTATCATTTTCACGGTAAACAGTTTGGCGCCCACTGTGGAGCTAAAAATAATAGTGATTATTGTCTTGCTAGTTTCATTGCATAAACGCGAGTTATCTTTCTCACTTTTTCTTGTCCAAGATCTCTTGATTTCAGGTCGAAATGTCTGGCTCGGTGAACATGGTTGGGAACGACTACCTCGAAAATCACGGCGAAAATGGTGTAGCTGTTCCAGTCGTTGGCGCGCCACCGTAAAACCCTAATAATGCACCTGGACCGATTCCAGCGGACGCAGTTTCGCAAGACGCGCAGCAGGTCGACGAAACCTCACACACCGGCGGAAGCATACAACATGGCAACCAACATGAAGCCCAAAAGACCACGGCTCGGGAAGCACAGGAAGTTAATCTTCACGATATTTTTGAAGTGTTGTAGGCATAGTAGTTGGCTATCGCTCAGCTGCAAAGCCACCCGAAGACTCCCAGCATAGTAGCGCCGGAAACTACTCCCCCAACCGAACGGGTACCCGAGAGGTCAAGCAACGATGGATCAGTGGTCGATCCTGCCATCGTGAAAATGCTGGAGGACCTCACCAAAAGGATCGAGTCAGGCGAGAAAATGATAGCAGCCAACGATAAGAAGGTCGAAACTTACAACTTCAGAGTCGACCAAGTCCCGGGCGCGCCTCCGGTCCTAAAAAGTGTAGATTCGAGGAAGTTTGTGCAACGGCCGTTCCTAGAGGAAGCGACTTCAAAGCCTATTCTAGAGAATTTTAGAATGCCAAAACTCCCAAAATACAATGTGACCTCAGATCCCAACGAACACGTCACTGCCTATACGTGCGCGGTGAAAGGCAACAACATAAAAAGTGATGAGATCGAGTCCATCTGACTGAAGAAATTTGGAGAAACGCTCTCGAAGGGAGCCATGATGTGGTACCACAACCAAGCTCCCAACTCCATAGATTCATTTGCCATGCTAGCAGACTCCTTCATAAGGGCACACGCCGGTGCCATCAAGGTAGCAATAAGGAAGTCCGGTGTATTCAAGATTAAACAGAGGGAGAACGAAATGTTGCGAGAATTCGTGTCTTGTTTCTAAACAGAACGAATGGAACTACCCCCGGTCTCCGATGACTGGGCAGTGCAGGCCTGAATGAACGAAGCTCAGTGGCCTCAAGATAGATAAAAGAGAACCTAATCAAGTATCTCGCCGTAACCTGGTCGGACGTCCACAACCGATACCAGTCAAAGATCAAGGTCGAGGATGACCAGCTGGGATCCCCTTCGGGATCAGTATACCCAAGCAGACTCTTAGCGAAGGAGCCAAAATCAAATAAAGAGAGGTACCAGTCGTACCCTGATGATAGGAGAAACGCTCTGAAATGCAATCTGCCTCGCAACGACCGATTGGTAAATCGAGGACAGAACCCTCAAGGACCCCTCAATAGATGTGTCTTCAACGGGGACACAGGGCCAATGGGGGCACCCCGCCTATCGAAGTACAACTTCAACGTTGATGTATCAGACATCGTGTTCACCATTAGCAAAATCAGGGACGCCAAATGGCCCAGACCTGTACACTCGGATCCTTCTCAAAGGAACTACAACTTGATTTGCGAGTTTCACAACTCACACGGGCACCGAGCCGAGAATTGCAGGCAGCTCTGAGAGGAAGTGGCCTGACTGCTCGATAACAGGCACCTTCGGGAATTTCTCAGCAACTGGGCTAAAAACCAGTCCCGAGAAAGAGAAACAACCAAAAAGAATAATGCAGACGAGCCCCAACATGTCGTCCACACAAATTTTTGATGCTCGCCCTAGACGTATTCAAATAGAGGACCACATGGCAACCGCCAAACGAACGCCAAAACCCGAAAGCGCCATCGCCACCAAGGTATAATCACCTCTCCCTTTTTCTATCTTTTACTTCACAATAAATCTTGCGCAGGTCAGTGACCAAGGCAATCAGGACGCCGCTCCGGCTCGAGACCCTGAGGTTTCAAAGCGTTCATTGCACTCTTTTCCTTTGATCAATTTTTTATCCCAAAACGGGTTTTTGCCGGCAAGGTTTTTAACGAGACAACATCCACGCACTTCCTGAGAAGAATTCAATCAGCCTACCGAACTTTCTTTGCAATCAACCCCCTTCCGGGAAATGACAAACGAGGTTCTAATAAGAAATGATGTACCGAGTCAAACGGTCGAACGAACCGTGTTCGCATGAGCCGGGCTTACAGCAACCCAATGGCATGTATTCATGCCAAGCAATCAAAGAATATCCTTCACCAAAAGCGTCTTGTACTCCATAAGAAAGTTCAGCATGCTCACGGTAGGGGTCCCTCCACCGAATACGTCCCGAACTACTCGGAGACTTAGCGTCAACAATTTGGCACCCGCACGACCTCAGGGTCGGAACTCCGGGCTCATAAGGCCCCAACGAGACAACTCCGAACTCACGAGTAACGGTCTCCGGGCCTAAGCAAACTCAATGACTCAGAGACTGTCGTCAATCGCCGTACACTGGAAAACCCGAGGCCGTAAGACCCTGAACGGCAGACTCGATCTAGCCAGATCTATTCTACATAACAACAAAAACTGTAAGACCTCAACAGGCATGACAAACTGTAAGATCTCAACAGGCATGACAAACTGTAAGACCTCAACAAGCATGACAAACTGTAAGATCTCAACAGGCATGACAAACTGTAAGACCTCAACAGGCATGACAAACTGTAAGACCTTAACAGGCATGAAATTTTGTAAGACCTTACTACAGGCATAAAACTCAATCCCGGAGTTTAGGCTCTATGTGTAGACATATGATTTTTGACCCTCCCCAAGATTTTATATATTTTAGTGTGTAAATATTTAATTTAGGCCTAATATAGCTATTTCAACTCATTTTTACTCTTTCACTTTTATATTATTATAAGAAAACAAAAATTACAAAAAATAGGTTCATTAATGTTTTGTAGTCATTTTTAATCTTGAAAAAATACCAAAAAAAAAATAGTTTTGTTTTAATGGTCAGTCTTATTTTAATAATTATTTTTACTTAAGTAGAGCTAATTAATATTTTTGATAATACTTTTGGTTAATTAAGCTAATTTTAAACATAGCTAGTCATAAAAACCCATATTTTTAGCCCATTTCTTAAGCTCAATATCCAATACCCATTAAGCTAATCCTAGGGACCCTTCTAGATTCTTCTTTGAAATAAAAAATAAATAAAAGACCCTAAGAACTTAACACAAAAAGACCTAGGGACTAATTGACAAACTACCCAAAAAAAAATAACCTAAACCTAGCCCTATACACTAAAGAGAGTAGCGTCATTTTCATGGGAGGAGATGGACAGCTCTAAAAAAGGGAACGGCGACCTTCATCAAAACAGGGGCAGCACCCCAATTTCCCATTTCCAAAAGAAAAATCCCTTTACCTGTACTAAAAAATAGCTACACCCTTAGGGATCGATGATCTCTTTTTCCATTCTGTGAAGGAAATTCAATTCGGAAATACCTTGGACATTCCTCTAACATTGTCACACTACTTTGGGTACTGAAGAGTGCAAAGGAAAAGTTCCTGCAAAGGTTTGTTCATATGTCTACTGATTTGGCTAGGCAAATTGGAATATGACTTGATGCATTCAGAATACAATTTATAGCAAAATAGCTAGGGAAAAGAGAAGGCGTGATGGAGTTTGAGTGAGGTCACTTTGGTTTCGAGTTTTCGGGTGTCGATTCGAGATTCCATCCGGGTTCGCGTTTGAGATTTCTGTCGATTTGAGTTCCGATTGTAACTGTGTTCTGTTTTGGTCCGTGTAATTGTTAGACGACTTCATCAATTGAAAATTCCAATTTTCAGGTTCAATTCTTTCCCTCTTACTTTATTAATGGCGTTGATTTCTTGTTTTAGGATATTTAAATACTAGTAATGAACTTTGATGTTGGTTTCCATTCGTGAAATATTATGTACTGCCGAGTTTCCTCCATGCCTTTGATTTAACGTATGAATCCATCCTTTTTTTTTGCTTGCTTTGTTTTGTTGAATGCCGAATTCGAACAAAGGCATGATATTTCCTTTACTTTTGGTTGTGGGTTCGAATATTCTGTTGGGTTTTAGTCTAAGATATATTGAATTGGTATTTGGTAGGATAATTTCCGAATCTGCTAATGTTTCTTTAGTTACTTTTAATTGTGTTAATTTTAACATGTTAAATGGTTTTCTACGGAATTTTTAATGCTATAACTTGTTTGTCTGTTTTAGTTAAATTAGTAGATGTCATTATCATGTTCTCATATTTCTTTTGTTAAAATCAAAAACAGTGAGGAAGAAGAGGATAAAGATTTGTTTAAATAAAAGCAGACATGTTCGTATGAAAAGTGAGGTTAGGTTTGATGATTTTGAATCTGGGCCAAAATGTCTGTTAGGCCCAACGTCAAATAAATACCAATTACCTCTATATCTTGGCCAATTAGTTTAACGATCTAAGCCACCTTTGCTACAATTGACTTTCATAGTCCTCTCCTGCTTCACAATAATCTCAACTTAGATTAGGAAATAAATCGCAAACATCGTAGCTTGCTTTAAACGCGCTATTTTAATAATATTACCTTCCTAAACTCGGTTGTGCATTTCATGTGACCCAAATCTAAATCTTAACACCGTTGAATAAAATGTGTTTCAGATTGCGGGAACATTTCATGTGGCGCGGTCCAAAGACATGTTTTAGATGGCGTTGAAATCTTCCCTAAAATAATTAAAGGCGGTTTAAAGTTAAACCATAGGCTAAAACATGTATTAAAATCATATAATAGGCCAATTGTAACAGTTGAGAGACCGTGCTAGAACCACGGAACCCGAGAATGCCTAACACTTTCTCCTGGGTTAACAGAATTCCTTACCCGGATTTCTGTATTCGCGGACTGTAAAACAGAGTCAATCTTTCCTCGATTAAGGATTTGAACCGGTGACTTGAGACATCATAAATTATCCCAAGTGGCGACTCTGAATTTTAAATAAAATAATCTCGTTTCGATTGTCACTTAAATTGGAAAAAACTTCCTTATATACCCTTCCCAGGGTAGCAAAAAGGAGGTGTGATAGCTCTGGCGACTCTGCTGGGGAACAGAACCCAGAACTTCTGGTTCAGGGTTCAAGAATTCGAGCTTAGAATAATTGTTGTAGTTGGCTTTATTTATTATCTGATTTTATTCACATGTTTGGGCCTAATGTGCTAAATGCTGCTTTTTACCGCTTTGACATTATCTGAACTGTATATAAACTACTACGAAACCATTCTCTTCTCATCTTCGGGGATGTGCACGCTGGCGTGACTCCATATTCTGTTAGTGTCATACCTTGAATAAGAAAGAGGCTCGGACAAGTTACTAAGCCAGATGGCCTTTTGGTTCCCGGTACGTAGCCCCCTTCTCGACTCGAGTTGTCCGCTCGAGTGCACAAGTCTAGAACAAAATACCCAGGTTTTGAAACTAGAATAACTCAGCCTCATGCCGGATCCCTAGTAGGAACGCTTGTTTGCATCATGGGCATTTGACTTTGGGGACTCAACATAGGGGTTGGGTCCGTCTAGGACAGGTGTACCCAAAATAACACACCATCTTGATGCATCCTATGTGCTACATGTTGCATTTCTCCAAGGGTAAAAGGGTCATTTGGCGGACCAATAATAGTTGAGGGCAAATGAAAAAAAAAAAGAGGGTGAAATGTGAAAATAAAGCAAGAAGGGCCTAGTTATATTTTTTGTTACATTTTTATTAAGAAAAAGACAAAAAAAAAACATGAAAAATTCAAAAAGATTTTGCACTTTTTCATCATTTTTCGAAAATCAAAAATCAAAAAGAGAAGGGAAAAGAAAATCCAAAAAAAAGATGTTAGCATGTTTCATCATTTTCAAGGAAAAGACAAAAAATATATTTTTTCTAAATTAATTGTTTTGTTTTCATTCTCGCCCGTATCCAATCTGCCCGAACTACGCATACCTGATTCTCGTCTGCTTGCTCCCCCAACATTCGTCTGCTTGCTCCCCCAACATGTATCTACGAACCCCTTGAGATGTTTGTAGGCATTTTGATTCACAGCGCCCGTGAAGTACCCACGCTGCTCAAGTAAGGTCAACATCATATTGGTTATCTGAAAGTTGCCCGCCTGGATTCTGGGTGGGACAATAGCACTTGCATAACCTTGGTTCGGAAGTACTCGGGAAGCCACTCTTGGAGGTGGCGGAGGAGGGTCTAGAATATTATCATTTGGATTAGCATTGGCATTGCGGCCTCTACGTTGTCCTTGAGGTACAGGAGGCACCTCATCTTGCTCAACATCATCTACCTCCTCCCCCGCAATCATGTTTCCAAGAGGGTCATTAGCATTGTTTAAAGCCATATTGGTACCTGAGCAGTGACAAAAACAAATAAGTAACAAAGAAGGAAAGAAGAACAATACACAAAACTAACTAAACAAATAGCCAAAACCGTTAGCTCCCCGGCAACGGCGCCAAAAAGTGATCACAGCCTACTCCACACTACTAAAAAGAAGGAAGAGAGGGTCGCAATAGCTTTTACCCAATTTGTGGGTCGGGATCGATTTCCACAGAGAGCTAGGAATGGAGTCGAGTATCTATTTAGGTTGGAATTGTGTATTTGTTCCAAATATCACTTCTAATCATTTTTGGGTTTTCTTTATATTCTACTATTATCAAACTACAAATTATAATTGCTACTAGATTAATTACGAGTAAATTGCTACAAGTTGTATCTAATAGTTTAAAAGGTACTAGGGCAGTGGCATCCTCCTAGGTGGCCAATTGACGGGTAATTGAACCTAAGGCACGATTGACATGATTGGGGAATATGCTATAACTGTTGCACAATTTACCCACGCTTACACCTCTCGGTAGAGAGAATGATTTTGCCCAATTGACTTTCTCAAGACCAATAGGGTAGGCAAATTTGCTCAAGCAACTAGGGTTCAAGTCGGGTATTACTCTCTCGAGGTTTAACCCTTTAATTGGGATTATTAATTCTCTTGAGTCCATCCCAATTCCTTGTTGGGTCAATTTCGGAGACTTAGGCTCTCTTTCTCAAGAAGAACCCAGGTCAACTTAGCACAAACTAGTGTTTGCAACGACTAATTCATAGATTAAACCATGAAATTGACCCAAATAATAAACACCCATAGTCAATCTAACCTTAAATCACAACACCCATCAATTACCCACACTAGGGTTGAGCCACAACCTAGCTAATGTGTCTAGCTACTCATGGTTGAAGAGAAAAGCAGAGAAATAGATGAAGATAAAAACATATTAATTAATTGCTAAGGTAAATACAAAGATTCAATGATAAAAACTGAGTAAAATGCCCAAAATGGCTAAGAAATCTTCTCAAGAGCGCAGCTAACGTCTGATAACATCTGATGCCCTAAAAATGGAAAAAGGTTTTATTTATACTAAGTTGGAAAAACTGGACAAAATTGCCCCTGTGGGGTTAGTGTGGACCGCACAAAATGGTGTGCGGCTGCACTAGGCTCTTGAACTTGCAATCTTGACTCTCTGAACCCAGGCTCCGTGAACCGCACAAAATGGACTGCAACCGGAGGAAAGCTTTAGGGAGTTTGGGCTCAGTTGGAGGGAGCAAGCTGCTCAAATCAGTACCCCGATTGGTGAAAAAGAAATGGTTGAGCTTTTCCTACAAGCCCAGGGGCCCACCTACTTCAGTCATTTGATCCCGGCCTTGGGTAAGCCTTTCAATGATGTGTTTAAAATGGGGGAGATGGTAGAAGTGGGAATCAAGTCAGGCAAAATCATGAGTTATTCGGCATTGAAAGATACTACGAAAGGCATTCAGAACATCCCAGTAAGTTTGGGTGGAAGAAAGAGAAATAGAAAAGATGATCCGATGGGCCTTCATGCTCAACACTTCCAGCCTCGACATCGTCCCTGTAGATATCCTTGTGCACCAGATAACCCTCCCCAATGCTACTTCTCTCCACAGAACTCCCAAGTCGTACATCACTTTCCCAGTACCCTGTCCACAATGCACCATCATATGCTCCATACCCACAAGGCCCGCGATGGCCCACACCACTTCCTCAAATGTCTTACCTGCCCCCACGAGCCTACCGAAACCCTCCTGGATCAGGTTTCCGGCCCAATCAAGCATTTAAGAACGAGAGGTTGCAGAAAAGGAAAACCTTCACTCCGTTGGGAGAGTCATATGCCAGTCTGTTCCAGAGGCTAAGAAAATTGGACATGTTGAAGCCGATTCAGATAAAAATGCCAAACCCTCTTCCAAAGAAGTTTGATTTTTCTCAAAGGTGTGCATATTGCTCAGATGCCCCGGGGCATGACATAGAGAAGTGTTGGCATCTGAAGAAAGCAATTCAGAAGCTTATTGATACAGGTGACATTGTCGTGCAAAATCCAAATGTAGTAGACACTAGCCAAGGGCTATCGCCTGTGCGTAATGAGACGCATATGGTGGGTATGATTTATTTTGAAAAAGAATATGATAATTCTTCTGAGATCCTTGGAGGTCCACGCGCTACGAAGCTTTCAACACTATCAGAGGTTGATCCTAAGAATGAGCAGGTATATGGAACCCAAAAGCAATTTGTTAAGAACAATGTGATGGAGACTTATGAAGGTCCTAGTATTGTTGATGCAGAAGTCAGTGGCTAAGATGCTGAGTTTGGTGATTGGAAAGACGCTCTTTTCTTGGTTAGCCAGGGAGGAGTTTTGGTGGTTTATTTTGTTGTCATTTCTATTGTCCGGGTTATTTCCAGGGTTGTAATCCGGATATTGTCGTATGACTCAAACTCTTCTATCCTTTTATTTTGCCTAGTTGTTTAGTTGTAGCAGCTCATTTAGTGTTGTCTAGGTTTGTTCTAGGTTTGTAACCCCAGTTTAGTTTGCTTGTTTTGTTGTTCAAATCCTTTCACCAGCTGTCTAATGCAATTTTTTATTTTCTGTAACTGCTAGTCACTTTTGTTTAGTTCTCTTTTCTTTTATAGTTCTTTTCCTGTTGACTCTAGTGACATGACATGCACGCATAATTCTCAGCCTGGTTTTAAAAGTCAATTTAGTCATAAATCAATGAAGTAATTTTGAAGATGTAGGGACATACGAGGGGAAATAAGCAAAGACATTTTGAGATCACTTCAAGCCCGAATTGTGTGAAACTGGGGCAGATAGAACCTAAAAAAACCCTATTGAAATGCATCCTGCCGCATCGGGTCGAAGCTAAAGGCAAGTTCGCCCCAAATTTGCAGGGGGCCGTTCGTGGTAATAAGAGTGAGAGTGTTGTCCAATGGTGCTTTGTATTTAACAGATGTAGAAGGCAAATGTGTAGAAATGACTATCAATTCTGATGCGGTCAAAAGATATTATGTATGATTTCTTTAGTTAAGTTGTATTTGTTTGTACTTAGCATGTTTTGAAGATTGGAATGACGAAAGCATTTTGTTCTGCTATCTAAACACTTTATCCTTTGTTACCCTTTTTGAGCCTTATTTTTTTCTTTTTCATACCCCTCTTTTGAATCAGTAGTGAAGTTCAGAAACGCAAGTAAAGGACAAAGAGAAAAAGAGAAAGAAAAGAATGAAAACGCAAGTAAAGGACAAAGAGAAAAAGAGAAAGAAAAGAATGAAAAGAAAAAGAAAAAAATAAAAAGAGAGGAAAAAACAACAAAAAGAAAAACAAAAAGAAGAAAAAAAGAGAAAGAAAAAGAAAAGAAAAATCACAACAAATAAAGTAATTCCTATGACATGAACTACGTTCGACCTGTTTCCTTTTAAGGATACGTAGGCAGCCTCACGGTTCGGTCCCGTCAAAATAAAAATCCAAAAGTCCCCACGCAAAGAAACTGGGGCAGAAGTTGTGGTTGTTGTGAGAAAATCTGGTTCCAAAAGTTGTAATTTTGAACCCGATTGAGTTTGTTTTGAGCCTTTTTATATCTTTTATTTCTAACCCCATCCAAAAGCCCACATTACGGTCCAGAAAAAGACCTTCCAATTAGTCTTCGAGAGATGCCAAGGCGAGCAAGTAGATGTGAATCATATCAGGGGCAATATTCCGGTCCAAACGAGAAAAATGAAAAATGAGAGAGTCTTATTGGTGAAAACCCTCACGGGCACCGTAAGGCGATGAAAGCTAAGAGAAATCAAAATGAGAGAGTCTTATTGGTGAAAACCTTCACGAGCACCTTGAGGCGACTGTAAGTTGAGAGAAAGAACAAAATGAGAGAGGCTTGATGGTGAAAACCTTCGGGCACTACAAGTCGAATAGGGATTGTGAATTAGATTGGATAATCAGAGCATTGAAGCCCAGTTTCACGGTTTGGGGGTATAACAGGAGTTGAACATCAGACTTGCTTGACAGAATATGCATAGGTGCATGTCATGGTTATTAGAGTTGGTATCCAGATCTGACAGGTTTCTACTTTGTAGTTTTCTTATTAGGAATCATCTCTTTCCATTGTCCTTTACTCTGTTCCTTTTGTCTTGTTTACTTCCTTTTCTTGAGTCTGTTTGGTCAGAACAGGTGAGAAATGACTTCAAAATTTGCCACCAGCTTTCCAATTGCACAAAACGGGATCTGGCTAGCACATCAAAGTGTCATAAGTCAAGAAAGAACACAAGTGCACTAAGTTGGTAACAATCAACATGCTTTGGGATCCATGTGAAATATAAAGGTTTGGTATATATCAATTCATGAACAATGCAACAGATGGAGGGTGTTAAGTGAACGGATCAAAGGTATTTTCTGTGATAAGATTGACAAAAAAAGTGGTTAGTCAATAAACAAGCAAGGTCTTCGAGTGAAAATCAAAGTTATCATGGGAAGTGAAGGAGCAATCGCCCTCAAAGTCAAGGCCACAAACCAACCACCATATTTTTAAACTGACAAGATTTTTCTTTGATTGAAACAGGGGCAGAAAATTTTGTTTGTTTCGGAGAAACCCTCCGTAAGGAAAGGCAAGCACTAGACAGGTTTGACCGTAAATTCTCAGGACCTTCCTGGAAAATGGGACCTAGTTTAAAATTCAAAAAAAATCATGAGTAGTAAAATCTAGCATAAATATACCCCAAGGAATATAAGATGGTTTCAAAGTTTGCATGTTTGAGATATGATTCAATTAGGAGATGTAGCAGGGTATATTTATGCTAGATTTCCATTAAGATTTCCATTAGATAACAAGATGTAGCGGAAGTAATACCTTTAGAAGATATAAGTTAGATTTAAAACTGTCATTTAACTAGGAGTTGTCAGGACCTTCCTGGATAATGGGATCTAGCTTTCAAATTCTTAGAATATTTAGTAACATTATTCAATTTAACCCTCACAGATGTGCCCAGCTACCAAACTGGGACAGAAAATTTTCTTTGTTTTGTCTATTTTGTTGAAATCAGGCGCCCACCTAGAGAGCACGAGAATACAGTTCAAGTTGAGCAGTCAGGCGCCCACCTGGAGAGCACGGGAATACAGTTCAAGTTCAGCAATCAGGCGCCCACCTGGAGAGCACGAGAATACAGTTCAAGTTCAGCAATCAGGCACCCACCTAGAGAGCACGGGGATATAGTTCAAGTTTAGCAATGAGGCGCCCACCTGGAGAGCACGGGAATACAGTTCAAGTTTAGAAATCAGGCGCCCACCTGGAGAGCACGAGAATACAGTTCAAGTTCAGCAATCAGGCGCCCACCTGGAGAGCACGGGAATACAGTTCAAGTTCAGCATTCAGGCGCCCACCTGGAGAGCACAGGAATACAATTCAAGTTCAGCAATCAGGCGCCCACCTGGAGAGTACGGGAATACAATTCAAGTTCAGCAATCAGGCGCCCACCTCGAGAGCACGAGAATACACTTCAAGTTCAGCAATCAGGCGCCCACTTGGAGAGCATGGGAATACAGTTCAAGTTTTGGCAATCAGGCGTCCACCTGGAGAAAAGGAAAGCATCTCAGATTATAACCATTCAAGACTCAAGATCAAGCTTCAGAAGACTTATAGATAGGAATCTTGTAACTCGTAGTTAACAGGCTTAGCTAGTCTTTTTCATCTTTTGATTTTTTGATGTAACATCAGGACCGCAGACCGGAACTTCGACGGAACGGCACCTCGACCGGCTCTCCACCTCGGCATACTCCATCATCTCACTCACCTCTGAACTAGACGTAGCCTGATTCCTTTATAGCCAAGGATATGTAGGCAGCTCAGATACCAGGGCTCGGTCACATTCCCCTTTCTCTTAGTTTTGGTCTCTCCAAATAAGGGTCGGGTCAAAAAAACCTGTCTAGTCGTTCTTTGCCTGAAAACTCTTCGCGTTCCCAGTCAAAGAGGGACAGCTGTAGACATGTGATTTTTGACCCTCCCCAAGATATATTTTAGTTTGTAAATATTTAATTTAGGCCTAATATAGCTATTTCAACTCATTTTTACTCTTTTACTTTTATTTTATTACAAGAAAACGAAAATTACAAAAAATAGATTCATTAATGTTTTGTAGTCATTTTTAATCTTTAAAAAATACCAAAAAAATAGTTTTGTTTTAATGGTCAGTCTTATTTTAATAATTATTTTTACTTAAGTAGAGCTAATTAATATTTTTGATAATACTTTTAGTTAATTAAGCTAATTTTAAACATAGCTAGTCATAAAGGCCCAAGTTTCTAGCCCATACCTTAAGCTCAATATCCAATACCCATTAAGCTAACCCTAGGGACCCTTCTAGACTCTTCTTTGGAATAAAAAATAAATAAAAAGACCCTAAAGACTTAACACAAAAAGACCTAGGGACTAATTGGCAAACTACACAAAAAATAACCTAAACCTAGCCCTATACACTAAAGATTTAGAGAGTAGCGTCATTTTCATGGGAGGAGATGGACAGCTCTAAAAAAGGGAACGACGGCCTTCATCAAAATAGGGGCAGCACCCCAATTTCCCATTTCCAAAAGAAAAATCCCTTTACGTATACTAAAAAGTAGCTACACCCTTAGGGATCGATGATCTCTTTTTCCATTCTGTGAAGGAAATTCAATTCGGAAATACCTTGGACATTCCTCTAACATTGTCACACTACTTTGGGTACTGAAGAGTGCAAAGGAAAAGTGCCTGCAAAGGTTTGTTCATATGTCTACTGATTTGGCTAGGCAAATTGGAATATGACTTGATGCATTCAAAATACAATTTATAGCAAAATAGCTAGGGAAAAGAGAAGGCGTGATGGAGTTTGAGTGAGGTCGCTTTGGTTTCGAGTTTTCGGGTGTCGATTCGAGATTCCATCCGGGTTCGCGTTTGAGTTTTCTGTCGATTTGAGTTCCGATTGTAACTGTGTTCTGTTTTGGTCCGTGTAATTGTTAGACGACTTCATCAATTGAAAATTCCAATTTTCAGGTTCAATTCTTTCCCTCTTACTTTATCTAATGGCAATGATTTCTTGTTTTAGGATATTTAAATACTAGTAATGAACTTTGATGTTGGTTTCCATTCGTGAAATATTATGTACAGCCGAGTTTCCTCCATGCCTTTGATTTAACGTATGAATCCATCCTTTTTTTTGCTTGCTTTGTTTTGTTGAATGCCGAATTCGAACAAAGGCATGATATTTCCTTTACTGTTGGTTGTGGGTTCGAATGTTCTGTTGGGTTTTAGTCTAAGATATATTGAATTGGTATTTGGTAGGATAATTTCCGAATCTGCTAATGTTTCTTTAGTTACTTTTAATTGTGTTAATTTTAACATGTTAAATGTTTTTCTACGGAATTTTTAATGCTATAACTTGTTTGTCTGTTTTAGTTAAATTAGTAGATGTCATTATCATGTTCTCATATTTCTTTTGTTAAAATCAAAAACAGTGAGGAAGAAGAGGATAAAGATTTGTTTAAATAAACGCAGACATGTTCGTATGAAAAGTGAGGTTAGGTTTGATGATTTTGAATCTGGGCCAAAATGTCTGTTAGGCCCAACGTCAAATAAATACCAATTACCTCTATATCTTGGCCAATTAGTTTAACGATCTAAGCCACCTTTGCTACAATTGACTTTCATAGTCCTCGTGCTTCACAATAATCTCAAATTAGATTAGCAAATAAATCACAAACATCGTAGCTTGCTTTAGGCGCGTTATTTTAATAATATTACCTTCCTAAACTCGGTTGTGCATTTCATGTGACCCAAATCCAAATCTTAACAACGTTGAATAAAATGTGTTTCAGATTGCGGGAACATTTCATGTGGTGCGGTCCAAAGACATGTTTTAGATGGCGTTAAAATCTTCCTTAAAATAATTAAAGGCGGTTTAAAGTTAAAATTGAACCATAGGCTAAAACATGTATTAAAATCATATAATAGGCCAATTGTAACAGTTGAGCGACCGTGCTAGAACCACGGAACCCAAGAATGCCTAACACCTTCTCCCGGGTTAACAGAATTCCTTAACTGAATTTCTGTGTTCGCGGACTGTAAAACAGAGTCAATCTTTCCTCGATTCGGGATTTAAACCGGTGACTTGGGACACCATAAATTATCTCAAGTGGCAACTCTGAATTTTAAATAAAATAATCCCGTTTCGATTGTCACTTAAATTGGAAAAAACTCCCTTATATACCCTTCCCGGGGTAGTAAAAAGGAGGTGTGACACTATGTTGCATTTGTAAGACTCCCGAAAGGGCATACCCTCGATATAGATGCCTAAACTATTACTCGAAATCAAAAACGGCTCCGACCAAATACATATGGCTACAGTCAAAACGGCTGCACCTGCCAAATTAAGGCGACTCGGGGACACTCGATCGTCGCTAACAAAATCGCAGGTCATTACTTCGAATCTACTTCGAAAAGAACCGATTAAAATAGCCTACCCTCAACAGGCAAACGAGATTCGACCATGTCAGTTCCAAATTACAAGGCTTCGAGCTACTCAACCTACGAGCTAAACCTTCCGAGGTGCTCGGACATTGCCGCTAACGACTTGAAATCGAGGTTCTTCCCGAACCGACGACGGGTCAGGAAAAATTATTTCAAAAAGACCTTAACGAGAGGAAAACAAAGCCTACAATATGCCCATGGGCAAAAGCGTAAGAGCCATTATTGCCAGCCAAACGAGCCTCAGGGCCGCACACTAAAAGGTCGCAACGACCAACAACATAAGAGCCACTATCGCCAGCATGAAAATTGAAAACTTGAGGATTAAAATGAGCTCGAGTCGTAACCCGATTCGGAGACCGGATCCAAAATAGTTAACTACACATGCCTAAGGGCACAACGTAAGTGCCATCGTCGCCAGGTCCACAAGCCTCAGTGCCACATACATAAAAGGTCGCTCCGACCCAAGGCGTAAGAGCCATTGTCGCCATCCTGTGCAGACGTAAAACTTGAGGGTGATTTGAGCTCGAGTCGGAGCCCGACTCAGAGACTAAACCCCAAAAATGGTTAAAGTGCATACGCCCAAGGGCAAAAAATAAAAGCCGTTGTCGCCGGCCTAATGAACATCAGGGCCATATTACAAGTTCGGATATTTCAACCGATCCAAAGGTCGAATCGACCCGATTGAGATCTTGATGAACAAGAGTACAAAAGATATAAATTGCGGGGTTCCCCCTCTTATTTTTCCATACTGGCGGTTGTGAGCACGTGATTTTTTTACCTATATGAATTACTCCCATAAATTCAAGATAAATAAATCTTTCCATTATTTGCAATTCTGTAGGTTTTTCATAGGATTTTTGTTAATTGCTTGCATTTGTCTACACATGTTTAATTTTATTTAATTCATAAAAATACAAAAAAAATATTGCATCTGCATTTAGGATTTGGTTTTTGCATTTTTTAATTAGTAAATTAGTGTTTTACAAAAGTGGAAAAATCACAAAAAAATAACTTATTTTTTGCATCTTTAATTTTAGTTTTGAATTTTGGCAATTTTCTTTTAATTTGGCATTTAATTAGTTGTGGTAATTATTATTTAGAGTTAATTAATTTAATTTAGTAGGATAATCTAGTTTTGAGATTTAATTTAGGTTTTTATTTTTATTTTTATTTGGAAAAAGGAATAAAAAAGAATTTGAAAATAAAAAGAAAAGGAAGAAGAATTGAGAAGATTCGGATTTTGGGCCAAAATTTAAAATCCCTCGAGCCTAAATTAATTCCACCCCTCAATTTGTCCAAAACCCGTTCGAAACAAGCCCAAAACCCGTCCCTTACCCGGTCCAGTCCCGTTGTAACCCCAAAACGACCTCGTTTCATGCCTGTTTGATCACAGCCGTTGGATTTCTATCATCCAATGGCTCGGAACTGCTCTGTCATTTACCATATAATGGTCGGAATTAGGGTCAAACCCCCTAACTCATCTTCCCCACTCTCATCTCACCCTCTCCAGAAGCTGAACCAAACATCAACCCTAGCGCCGCCCTAGCTTCCTCCGGTGGCGCCGCCGCCTCCAATAAGCCCCAAAATAACACCAAGGAAACCCCATGGCTCCCTTTTCCTCAATCCCTAACTCTTTTCCCTCAAATCCCTTTGAAACTCGTCGAATCTTGAATCAAAAATCTGAAACCTAAAATTCCAAAGTCCTACGATCGGCAAGCTTAGTGAGGATTGAGGCCGAAATTGACCTTGTTCATGTGTTTTCGTTTGAGAACACATGATTAAGACCCATTTCGGTCAAAATCGATGGCTCGAGGTTTAACTTCAAGATTTGGCCAGTCCGGTTTTAGGTATTTTCATTCTTTTTGTTGTTTCTTTTCTTGCATTTTTCTTCTTCCTTTTCATCTCTTTTCTACCTCCTTTTTTCTTTTTCTGCGTTATGTGTTCATTTTTAATTTTGTCCGTTGCATAATTAGATTAATAACCAAACATAGTTTATTTTGTTTTGGGTTTATTATTTAAAACTAATTAGTTCATTTCCTTTTTCTTTTGGGTTTTGGTTTTCATCTTAAAGGTTTCTCGTTTTTCCCTTAGCTCGTTAAATTGGGATTTTGGATTAGGGCTCGATTTGAATTCTGAAATTAGAAAGCCTAAAAAGGGATTTGACCTGGGTTATACAGACCCATAACAATTTGATTTGGGTCAACTTGACCCATACTTGTCTGGTCTCTGAAGTAAAAATGGGGCTCATAAGGGGTATATTAGGAAATTTAATAGGGGAATCTCTTGTAACTGACTAAGGGAAGCTTCATAGAAGCTGGCTTTGGGACTTTACTGAAAATACTAATTTTAAGCTAGGGATTGAATAGCAAAACTGAAAATATCAAAGGGTTTAAAGTGCAAATAAGAATCCCTTTTATGCTGCCCTACGACTTGCCTATAAAGGCATCTTTTCTTCTTTTACAAGTCAGATTGGAGAGATAAAAAAACAATAAAAAAAACGGCTAGATCTTTTCAAGCTCTGAAAACATTGAAATTTTTGCTGAAATTTGGTTTCTAGCTTCTGGTTCTTGCTTCCTTTCTGGTTCCTTAGAGTTTTCTAAAAGATCAAAAATCAATTGGCTGGATTTCTTTGGGTTTGGTATTACTGGTTAAAATGGTTTGAGCTTGGGAATTTTAAAAGGTTTAGTTTAAGTCGATGGGCTCCTACACTGTTACATTGCTAATTTCTACTACTGTTGTTTCCTCTTGATCTCCAGCTTGATATTCTGATTTTGTCTTGCTATATTCAGGTATTTTCCCAACCATTGTCAACGAGTGTTTAGGAACATGTACTTCGAGTTGAAGCCTGATTGAATACAAGTCATTCTGAGTTTCATTTCATCTGTTTTTCCTATGTCTCTGATGTTCTGTAATAGACCTAGTATTATATATGCTAGTTTAGTTGTCTTATGTCGTTTAGTATGCTGTAGGAATGAATCTGTGCTCCTTAAGAATTTGGGGTGTTGATTTTTCTGGATTCAAGTCAATGATGTTAATTTCCTAGATGTTGTTACTGTTGATAATGAGAAAGAGTTGAGTGAGTTAAGTTCAAGTTTGTTTGTGAGTTTAACTTAAGACTTAATTCAAGCATGAATGTTTGCGCAATTGGAGTCCAACATGTATTCTCAGTAGCTTTTGAAATTGCTTTGTGTCTCAATTACGTGTAGCGATGAGGCTTATCGGGTTTATCATTGGGTGTAAATGGTATTTTGTTGTTGGAATAGACTCGATATTGAGTCTTGACCCTTAGCTTTGGTTTCTTCCAAGTTTTGGGTTCATTAAACCTCAGATTCTAAGGTCATTCACAAGGGAGGACGTATGTCTTTGCTACTTGGGCTTGTTTCTTGAGCCCAGTAGTTTGTTTGTTTGTTGCTGGATTTTCTCATAGCAAATTTGACCCGAAAATGCATGCAAGATAAAATTGGAGTTTCAACTAGTTAATTTGTGTTGATTAGTTAAAATTCAGAAATAATCTGATTAGTTCGATTTCTTTGTTCTCGTATAGTCCTAATTGTTTGGCTTTTAATTGATTGTGCACAAATGTTCGTTTCTGAGAACTGGGCCTAATGCTGGCCCAGTTATTGAAAGATTAATTTCGAACTTGAGGCCTGCCTAGTTTATTCCGTGATTCCTCAAAGGATTTGGGCCATTCTTTGGGTTTTAGACCATGAGGCCACTTGAAACAGCATTGCACGACCTCGTCTTGTATGAGCCTACCTCTTAATTTCCGTCTGAATGCTGTTGTTGGCCCAAACCATTTCCTTCAAATAATCAGCCTTATCCCTATTTAAAGAAATTTCCCTTTATTTAGTTCAAACTTCAGTTTAGAAATGAATTTTCAATGCTCTTAGTGTTTAATTTAGATTTCGCTAGTAGTTGGGGTGAGCCATATTATATAACGCAAATAGTTTATGGCCCTTTGAAATCTAAGTTTAGAAATACTTTCGATAGAATAATTTAAGGTGCGCCGTGCCAAATTAAATCTCAAAATGCATGGCCCTCATTTAATTAATATTTGAATCCTTAGAAATCGAGGCGAGCCATTTAGTTGAATTTTCCATGACCTTCGCAAAGTTGAAAAATGCGTAGTTGCTTTAGGCGCGCTATTTTAAAAAATTACTTTCGTAAACTCGGGTGTGCATTTCATGTATCCCAAATCCAAATCTCAACAACGTTAGATAAAATGTGTCGCGGACCGCGGGTGCATTTCATGTGGCGTGGTCCAAGGCGTGTTTTAAATAGCGTTGAATCTTCTTAAAAATGATTAAAAGCGGTTAATAAAATCAATCATAGGCTAAAATGTGTTTTAAAATCAGATAAATAGGCCAATAATAACAGTTGAGCGACCGTGCTAGAACCACGGAACTCGGGAATGCCTCACACTTTCTCCCGGGTTAACAAAATTCCTTACCCGGATTTCTGTGTTCGCGGACTGTAAAACAGAGTCAATATTTCCTCGATTTGGGATTTAAATCGGTGACTTGGGACACTATAAATTATCCCAAGTGGCGACTCTGAACGTAAAAAATAATCCCATATCGAATAATGTCACTTTAATTGGAAAAACTCCCTTATATACCCTTCGGGGTGTAAAAAAGGAGGTGTGACAGCTCTGGCGACTCTATTGAGGATCGAACCCAGAATCTCTGGTTCAGGGTTCAAGAATTCGAGCTTAGAATAACTGTTATATTTAGCTTTATTTATTATCTGGTTTTATTCACATGTTTGAGCCTAATGTGCTAAATGTTGCTTTTTACTGCTTTGATATTGTTGAACTGTATATAAATTGTTATGAAGCCCTCCTCTCTCTGAGTCTTCTAAATCATCTGGGAAGTGTGCACTTCGTGTGACTTCTCTTCTGTTAGAGTCATATCCCAATTTTAGAACGAGGTTCGGACAAGTTGCAAAGTCGGTGAAGCTTCTGTATTCCCGGTACGCTGCCCCCCCCGGCTCGAGCTGTCCGCTCGGGTAAGCCAGGTCTAGAACAAACACCCAGGTTTTTAAACCTAGTATAACATAGTCTCATGCCAGATCCCTAGTAGGAACGCTTGTTTGCATCATGTGCAATTTTGACTTTGGGGACTCAACACAGGGGTTGAGTCCGTCTAGGACAGGTGCACCTGAAATCAAAAGACTATCTTGATGCATTTTGCTTGCTACTTGCGCATTTATTTGATTCGGATTGCATGTTGACCGGCTTCTAGAATAAGGGAAAAATTGATAAAAAACAAATTGAGGAGAGAGAGAGAGGAAAATACTTGTTTGTGAAAAACCTGGTGTCCAAAATACCCCAAAACTCTGCCAAAATTTTCAAAAAAAAGAAAAAAAAATATTTTTTTAAGGTTAGTGTTTTCGTTGCGTCAAAATGGGCCGAACTACACAAGTTTGATTCTCATCGGATGTGGGATACGTAGGCAACCCACATCGGGCCTAACTACTTTTGCAAAAATAACCAAAAAATATATATGAAGTTTCATTGTTTTGTCATAAGTAATTAGGTGGTGCCGTTCTTATCCCAAATAGCCAAAAATGCCCCAAAAAGCGCCGGAAGGCCGTTTTTGCAAAAATAGCCACTTAGGTTTTTTTTAAAAAAAAATTGGTCGACTAATGATCACAACCTACTCCACACTACTAAAAAGTAGGAAGAGAGGGTCGCAATAGCTTTTACCCGATTTGTGGGTCGGGATCGATTTCCACAGAGAGCTAGGAATGGAGTCGAGTATCTATTTAGGTTGGAATTGCGTATTTGTTCCAAATATCACTTCTAATCATTTTTGGGTTTTCTTTATATTCTACTATTATCAAACTACAAATTATAATTGCTACTAGATTAACTGCGAGTAAATTGCTACAAGTTGTATCTAATAGTTTAAAAGGCACTAGGGTAGTGGCATCCTCCTAGGTGACCAATTGACGGGTAATTGAACCTAAGGCACGATTGACATGATTGGGGAATATGCTATAACCGTTGTACAATTTTACCCACTCTCACACCTCTCGGTAGAGAGAGTGATTTTGCCCAATTGACTTTCTCAAGACCAATAGGATAGGCAAATTTGCTCAAGCAACTGGGGTTCAAGTCGGGTATTACTCTCTCGAGGTTTAACCCTTTAATTGGGACTATCAATTATCTTGAGTACATCCCAATTCCTTGTTGGGTCAATTTCGGAGACTTAGGCTCTCTTTCTCAAGAAGAACCCAAGTCAACTTAGCACAAACTAGTGTTTGCAACCACTAATTCATAGATTAAACCATGAAATTGACCCAAATAACAAACACCAATAGTCAATCTAACCTTAAATCACAACACCCATCAATTACCCACACTAGGGTTGAGCCACAACCTAGCTAATGTGTCTAGCTACTCATGGTTGAAGAGAAAAGCAGAGAAATAGATGAAGATAAAAACATATTAATTAATTGCTAAGGTAAATACAAAGATTCAATGATAAAAACTAAGTAAAAATGTCCAAAATGGCTAAGAAAAGTCTTCTCACGAGCGCAGCTAACGTCTGATAACATCTGATGCCCTAAAAATGGAAAAATATTCTATTTATACTAAGCTGGAAAAACTGGACAAAATTGCCCCTGCGGGGTTAGTGCGGACCGCACAAAATGGTGTGCGGCCGCACTAGGCTCTTGAACTTGCAATCTTAACTCTCTGAACCCAGGCTCCGCGGACCGCACAAAATGGACTGTGGCCGCGGAAGCTTCTAGCACGGTCCGCACAAACTCGATCGCGGACCGCACAAAGTGTAGTGTGGTCACATTGCTTCGAAGCCTGAAATGCTGAGTCTCTGAACCTTTCTAGTGCGGACCGCACAAAGTGTAGTGCGGCCGCACTAGGCTTGTTTTTCCTGAGTTTGTCTTGTCTTTGGTACTTGTGATGATCTTTGACATCTTGTCACTTTGTTGATCTAACCTGCAATCAAGCACAACTTATAAGCCTTTTGGGACTATTTTATATGAATTTATAATCAAAGCGCAAGCAAGAAGGAGCATAAAATGCGTTAAAATCCCTAGTTATCAACTCCCTCAAACTTAAGCTTTTGCTTGTCCTCAAGCAAACAAAATAAGACCCACCCCTTAAGGGAAAATCCAAGAAATTTGCAACTATCCTAAATCAACCTAAACTAGCATCAATTGTGACTAACAATTGCCCTCAATACAAATGAATCATTAACAACATTCAACCTTTGAAAAACCATGGATCAAGTGCGATACAAGAGCATCAAGAGTTGACTCAACACATCAAAGAACTAACTCAATTACTTTGGTCATTGTGGAACCCAAACTCACACATCCTCAACTCTCCCTAAGCAAACCTCACCTTTTTAGAATATTAGCATACAAACTGAGGTTAATGGAAATTCACTCATCTCTCTCAAGAAAAAAAAGTCACAAGTCTGGCTCTAAGTACCATATGCTTGCCCCTTATGTGAGTATCCACTAATGTAAGCTTCATTCAACTCAAGATCATATAGGGCTTTTGTGGAGTCATTGTGAAGGCTTTTGGTTCAGGGTAGGAAATGTTTTGGTCTAAGTGGGTTCCATCTTCCCTTAAGCACTTCTTTTGATTCATTTGGCAAATATTCTCTTGACTCTTTGAGTCATTTCACTTCTTTTCTAAGGGGTTAGAGAGACACATTGTCACTCTTTCTTATGCTTTTCAAACCTTTTATCGTTTTTCAACTTTTCCACACCTTTCATTATTTGCTTTTCTTGAATCCCTCTTTATTCCTTTTCACATTAATCATTCTTTTTGTCTTTTGCTTTTCTTTCCTTTTCATTGCCTTTTCTTTTCTTTGTTTTTTTGTGCCTTTTTACCACTTTGTTTCCATCCTCGTCTCTCCCCCAAACTTATACTTTTGTCATGTGCTAAAGGAAAGATTGGGCGCTAAGAGAGGGTATCTTTTAGAACGGGTATATGCTTGTATCATGGTTCTTGAAAGATGAAAGTCTAAGGCTCAAGAGGGTTAACTAGGGATCATATCATTGGTAGGCTATGGATTTGTTCAAACTATCATTTGGATCAAGGAGAGCCTATAATCATGCCTCAAGTCAAAATTCACTTATGATTTCGCCTCAACAAACATTCAGGGCAAGTTCTAGACCAATGGCTCGGGACTTGGAGTTGCAATTTAATTACTCACCACACAATCTAAGGGATTGCTAAAGACATAGAGTTTGGGGGCCCACAATGACCTTAGATACGATTTGAGCACACAATGGTTCCAAAAAACCACTTGATGATTATCGGTCAACACAAGAGTCTCAAGTTCACGACTTTCACCATCCTAAACACAACAGTTTGTCTTTGACCATGGGATCAAAGGCAAATGTGCTAGGCCTAAGTGAAGCTTTGCTTGAGGTACCCTTAACTACAAACTACTAAAACAAAAAGAAAAACGGACTCAAACCCTTAAGAAGGTTGTCATGCCATCTATCATTGGGAAGAGCCACCCGGTTAACGCAACACTCCACCTTTGGAAAGAACCATGGCATTAAGAAAACCAAAGGCTTATTGAAAACGTCCAAAACAAAACAAAAAGCTACGAACATAAATAAGAAGCTAAAAACAAAAAAAATTGCGAAAAATAAAATGAATATATACAATAGGGGATTTGAATATACAATAGGGGATGAATATATACAATGTGATGTAACTTTATATACAGACCCAAAAAAAGATAAAAAGTGCGATAAAAGTAACTAAATATCAAATTATATACAGACCAAATGTGAAAAATCAAGAAAACATAAAAACAATTATCAATATATACAGTCATCCAAAAAAATGTAGGGCTCACCCCCTCAAATGAAAGCTGGCATTGTCCCCAATGCAAACTAGTCTAACTAAGCACCAAAAATATAGAGAAAAAGGATATAGAAGACTTACTAAGCCGTGTCTGTCTGCATAGGATCATGGGTGGTCCCTGGGTCCTCTATGTGCTCGGGAACCTCAAACTGGTTCCTGGTGGTCTGCTCTGTTTCTACTGGGACCGGGGCTTGGACCTCGACAAGCTGTGGAACTGGTACATCCGGTGGCTGACTGGAGGAAGTCTCTGGTGGGTCCGCCAACTGGATGATGGCATCATCTGCTCTAGGAATCATCCTCCTATTCGGAGGCCTCTAGGTCTGCTCCGGCTATGGATGAGCTTCTGGTACTGGATCATCAAGTAATAGGTCCAAAGGCAGCTGGTCTACCTTCAGTCTATCAACATCTGCCCGAAGCTCCATCATGGACTCCTTGGAGGCCCGTGTCTTCCTAAGATTCTTGTGCTCCCGAGCAAGCTCCTTGAGAGCCTTGCTGTGTGAATCAACTGCCTTGGCCAATGCATCCTGAGTGGTGAGGATTTTCTTCTGGTTCTCAAGTATCTCCTTCAAAGCATCCACTGTCAACTCTGGGACCTATGCTGGCTGAGGTGTCGACTAAGCCTCTCTACAGTAGTAGTCAATGTGGACAACTTGGATGAGGCAGTCTGCATCCAGTTGTTTATACTCAACAGGACCTGGCTCAGCTGGTGGGTAATAATGGGATGGGTCCGGGTAGATGGGATCTCCGGGCCTGCTAATGTGGAAGGGCTAGGAGGAATGGCTAAAGATGTAGAAGGTCCAGGGGGTAAGTCAGCAAAAGAAGAGGTAGGCTCAGCAGGGACCTCTACCACAACTGGCTCTTCAGACTGGCCAGTTGGGGCAAAAGCAGGGGCTTTGTAGTTCTTGTCCTTGGGGTTGTCATTCCCCTTCAAGCTATACCAGGAAAATGGGGCTGTCGCCTTGACCTTGATGTCATATGTCCTCGGCTCCACCTCTAGATCTGTGAAGTACTCAGTGAGGTAGCTGGGGAAAGGGTAGTTCCGGTCATGCTCTGCTCCCACAATGGTGATAACTATGGATATCACATTCCCCACGTTGATGGGGTACCCTGCCATAATGGAAGCAACCAAAACAGCCTGGTGGAAAGGAAGGGTCTGGTCATGAGTGGTCAGGTCCAACCGACTGCAAACAAAGGTCTCCCAACCCCTCACCTCAAAGTTTAGGGTCCTCCGCAATATTTTGACCCCAACCGTCAACCAATCAGGAACGGTACCTGGGATTGCCAGGTACTGAGCTAACCATGGATGGACCTCCTCGCCCATCTCCATCTTCGCGATATATAGAGTCTCATCCTCCTCATCGAAGCCCAGATATTCATTAATCGACTTCCCATCAAATAACACCTTGAGGTTCTGAACCTTGGTCACTTTGGAGCCCTTTTTGATGTGGGCTACATTGCAATAAAACTCCTTGACCAAGTGTTCATTGGCATCCACACAAGCATCTAGGAAGTGCTCCCAGCCCACTCGAGTCCTGAACTGTCTCTGCACATCGGGGTTGTGGGGTAGTAGGTCTCTATCTATGAAGCTCCTCTACGGAATCAATTTTCTCACCGGCCACCACTGCCGAAACTTATGGTACGCCACCTCGCTCACAAACCTATCCTCCCAGACATTAGGTTTTCTTGTTCTGGCAATACCTCCCACCTGAGGCTCACCACCTTCAGCTACTCCCTCATCTCCCTGTATATCATCTTCACCTTCTCCTGCACCCTCCCTGGATAATGAAGTTGTGGAAGAGGTGGAGTATTCCCCACTACCTTCACCTGAGCCCTCAAACGACCCCGAAGAAATATTCACTGATGCTTGGGCATCGGGGGAAGAGGGAGGAGTGTCTCTATGTCTGGCCCTCTCTGGATACGGGATATATTCTGGGACTGAGTCCGAAGAGATCTCCCGAGAGGGCTCGTACTCACTTCCCGATATGTCAATGGCTCTGTCAGCCACTTTTATGGCCTTCCTTATGTTCTTGATGTTTTGCTTAGCTTGGGGAGTGAGTTTGACCATTTTCTGTTTTCCACCCCGGGAAGATTCACCTCTGTCGGGTTGTTTTGATCCCTTGCCTCTTTGTTTTACCATTGTCTGCAATCATCATTCAATATATTTGTTAGTATCAATCAAGGCAGTTCAAGTTATTGCAGAACAGAATCAAAGTGTTGCAGACTGTCCTCAGAAGCTGCCCAGTATGGACCGCACAAAATGGAGTACGGCCGCACAAGGACCAGTGCGGTCCGCAGAAAATAGTAGGGCGGTCTACACAGGGGTGGGGTTCAGAATATCCACCCTCTGAATCTTGACAGTGCGACCCACACAAAATGGTACTACGGCCGTACTGGGCCAGTGCGGACCGCACAAAATGTAGTGCGGCCGCACTGCCCAAGGGTTATCTTTCAGAAGTTCATCAGTGCGGTCCACACAAAGTGGTACTGCGGACCGCACTGGGGCACCGCAGACCGCAAAAAAATGACCGTAGTCTGCACAAAGTGTAGTGCGACCGCACTGGCAACTTCAGAGACTGAACAATTTCTTCATTATGTCTTGCATTACATCAACACAATCCCTGCAACATCTCACAACCAGTTAGCCCAAAAATCAATCCTATACTACAAAGAAAATCAAAGAAAATAACAAGAAGAAAAACACATGGGTTGCCTCCCAAGAAGCGCTTGATTTAACGTCGCGGCATGACGCATGTTACCACAACATCATTTGCGATGAAGAAGCGCCACCACGTGGCTGTCATCAAACTTTCCAAGATAATGCTTGACCCGGTTCCCATTAACTCTAAAGACTTTTCCATTTTTGTTTTTCAAATCAAGAGCACCAAAAGGGGTCACAAACACAACGTCAAATAGTCCACTCCATTTGGATTTGAGCTTTCCCGGAAACAGACGTAACCGAGAGTTGAATAAGAGAACCAAATCACCAACTTTGAACTCCTTTCCACGAGCATATTTATCATGAAGGTACTTCATCTTGTCCTTATACAAGGGACGAACTGGAGTAGGTATGGAATCTAAATTCATCAAGTTCATTGAGTTGTTCAACACGAAAATTAGCTACAACATCCCATTCCAAATTCAACTTCCTCAAAGCCCACATAGCCTTGTGCTCTAACTCAACCGGAAGATGGAAAGCTTTCCCAAACACCAACCTATACGGAGACATACCAATCGGTGTCTTGTAAGCCATCCGATAAGCCCATAGAGCGTCATCCAACTTTTTCGACCAATCGGTCCTATTAGCATTGACCGTCTTTTACAATATACTTTTTATTTCCCTGTTGGAGACTTCCACTTGACCACTTGCTTGGGGATGATAGGGGGTAGAAACCTTGTGATTGAAACTGTACTTGAAAAGCAATGTGTCGAAAGCTTTATTGCAAAAATGAGACCCCCCATCACTAATAATCGCGCGAGGAGTGCCAAACCTTGTGAAAATGCTCTTTTTAAGAAATGCAACAACACTCCAGGCTTCATTGTTGGACAGAGCCACGACTTCAACCCACTTTGAGACATAATCAACCGCCACAAGAATGTAAGTATTCCCACAAGAGCTAACAAATGGACCCATGAAATCGATGCCCCAAACATCAAAGATATCCACTTCAAAAATGGTATTGATAGGTATCTCATCCCTTTTTGAAATTCCACCCACTCTTTGGCAATCGTCACACCTCTTCACAAAATCACCCGCATCTTTGAACAAGGTTGGCCAATAGAATCCACAACTAAGAACTTTCGAGGCGGTCCTCACCCCACCATGATGGCCACCATAGGGTGAAGAATGGCAAGCCTCTAAGATACTCAATTGTTCTTCCTCCGGGACACATCTACGAATCACACCATCCGTGTAAATCTTGAACAAATATGGCTCATCCCAATAAAAGTCCAAACTATCCCGCCTGAGCTTCTTCCTTTGGTTTGAAGAGAACTCATACGGGATTATTCCGCTCACATGGTAATTGGCAACATCGGCAAACTATGGCATATCATTCATTGACACCGGAAGGAGTTGTTCATCGGGAAATGAATCATTGATCTCAAGGCCATCACAAGGCCTCCCCTCCTCCTCTAAACGGGACAAGTGGTCCGCCACGTGGTTCTCACTACCTTTCCGGTCCACAATTTCTAGAACAAACTCTTGAAGTAGTAACACCCATCGCATCAATCTTTCCTTGGAGTCTTTCTTTGTCATCAAGTACCTAAGAGCAGCATGATCGGCGTGCACTATGACCTTGGCCCCCATACGATACGACCAAAACTTTTCCATTTCAAATACTATAGCCAACAACTTTTTTTGGTAACCGTGTAGTTCCTTTGAGCCTCATTCATGGTCTTGCTTGCGTAGTACACCGGATGAAACATCTTGTTAACCCTTTGACCCAAAACAACCCCAACCGCAACATAACTTGCATCACACATGAGCTCAAAAGGTAAGATCCAATTTGGTGCGGTAATGATCGGGGTAGTGGTCAACTTAAGCTTGAGAAGCTCGAATTCTTGCATACATCCCTCATCAAACACAAACTTTACATCCTTTTCTAGCAACTTGCACAAGGGGTTTACCACTTTTGAAAAATCTTTTATAAACCTCCGGTAAAAACCCGCGTGCCCAAGAAGACTCCTTACCCCTCTGACAGAAGTAGGGGGAGGAAGCCTTGAAATCACCTCTATCTTGGCTTTGTCAACTTCAATCCCTCGCTTTGAAATTTTGTGACCCAATACTATACCCTCTTCAACCATGAAATGACATTTTTCTCAATTGAGTACGAGGTTTGTGTCTTCACATCGGGCCAATACTCAATCCAAATTTCTCAAACATTCTTCAAAGGAATCACCAACCATACTGAAATCATCCATGAAGACCTTCAATATATCTTCCACCATGTTGGTGAAAATAGTCATCATGCATCTTTGGAATGTTGCCGGAGCATTACACAATCCGAACGGCATCCGAGAGAAAGCGAAGGTTCCATATGGACAAGTAAAGGTGGTCTTCTCTTGGTCCTCTGGGGTAATTAAGATTTGATTATACCCTGAGTACCCATCCAAAAAGCAATAAAAAGCACGCCCCGCGAGACGATCAAGCATTTGGTCAAGGAATGGCAATGGGAAATGGTCCTTTCGGGTCACCTTGTTTAGCTTTTGGTAGTCCATGCAAACCCTCCATACGGTAACTGTCTGAGTGGTAATAAGTTCATTGTTGTCATTTGTTACCACAGTCATACCACCCTTTTTCGGTACACATTGCACCGAAAAAGTCCATGAGCTATCGGAAATGAGGTACATAACACCAGCATCCAACAACTTGATTACTTCTTTCTTCACCACTTCTTGCATTGCCTCGTTCAATCTTCTTTGATACTCCAAGGAAGGCTTTGCATCATCCTCCAAAATAATTTTGTGCATACAGAATGCGGGGTTTATTCCCCGAATGTCAACCAAAGTCCATCCAATTGCCCTTTTCTGTTTTTGAAGCACCGCTAAAGTGGCCTCAACCTGCATGTTAGTTAGGCAAGAAGAAAGAATAACTGGTAAAGTAGAATTTGAGCCTAAGAATTCATACCTGAGGTGTGGAGAAGTGGTTTCAACTCTAACACTGGTGGCTCCTCAATTGATGGTTTTATTGGTGGAGTTTTCCGGTTTTCAAGATCCAAAGACAATTTTCTAGGCTCATAAGAATAACATCCCATTCCATGTAAACCATTCACGCACTCCACTCGGCTTGCATCCTCATTGACATCAAGATTTAACAATACAGCTTCCAATGGGTCCTCCACATTGATCATTGCACTGGTATCATCAATTATCACTGCTGTGACGAGGTCAACAAAAGAGCACACCTCGGTACTGTTGGGTTGCTTCATAGATTTGCACACATGAAAGATGACTTTTTTATCTCCCACTCGGAAAGTGAGCTCACCCGCTTCAACATCAACCAATTCCTTCCCCGTTGCAAGGAAAAGCCTTCCCAAGATGATAGGAACCTCATAGTCCACCTCACAATCCAGAATCACAAAGTCGGCCGGCAATATAAATTTGTCCACTTGGACAAGCACGTCATCAATAATGCCCAAAGGTCGCTTCATCGATCGATCTGCCATTTGAAGTCTCATTGAGGTTGGCCTAGGTTGACCGATACCCAAAATTTTGAAAACCGAGTAGGGCATCAAATTGATACTAGCTCTCAAGTCACATAGAGCCTTGGCAAAATCCGCACTCCCAATGGTGCAAGGAATGGTGAAAGAACCGGGATCTTCAAGCTTCGGGGCCATTGAATGCACCATAACACTAACTTGGTGGGTCATCTTTATAGTTTCACAATCCATATAACGCTTCTTTGTAACCAAGTCTTTCATGAATTTTGCATAACCCGGCATTTGTTCAAGTGCGCACATTAATAGATAAGCTCTTCATCATGTCAATGAACTTTTTAAACTGATTATCATTCTTCTGCTTCGCGAGCCTTTGAGGATAAGGTGGAGGTGGCCTTGGCAAAGGAGCATTGGCACAACCGGCTCTGGCATGTCAATTATGTGTTCCCTAGATGGGTTCACATCATTTTGAGTTTCTACCTCGACTTCTTGAATATCAATCCTCACTTTATTGTTCACATTTTCATCAACCACATCTTTAACTACCAAAGGGACTTCGTCATCTTAGGGACTTCGTCATATTGCAACTCAACATCATCATCCATGACTTACTTTTGCTTAGAGGCATTCACATCACCGCCTCTCCCATTTCTTGTTGTGACTGCCATAACATGATTGTTCCCACCCTTTGGGTTCACTACCGTATCACTTGGTAGAGCACCCTTCGGGCGCGTATTCAATGACTGAGAGATTTGGCCTAATTGCACCTCCAAGTTTCGGATAGAGGTGTTGTGAGAAGCTAACTATGCATCAGAATCCGCATTCCTCTTCATCATCTGCTCAAACATCATTTCAATTCTACCCATATCATTACCAGAAGAACTAGGACCTTGAGAAGGGAAATGGGGTGGATTGTTCGGTTGTTGGTACATTGGGGGTCTTTGAAAGCCTTGCCACCGGTTGCCTTGGTTTCCATTGTTGTTCCACCCGCCTTGATTGTTATTGTTGCCCCAATTGTTGTTATTTCCATTCCAATTGCCTTGGTTGTTGTTTTGATTACCACAATTGTTGTTTTGGTTGTTGTTGTTCCAATTACCACAACCTTGTTGTTGATTGCCCCAATTTTCTTGGGGTCGCCATTGTTGGTTTGAAGAGTTGTCTCTATTGCCTTGATAGTTGTTGACATATTGTACCTCTTCACTTTGATCATCATAACCATCATTTTGAAACCCATCACATGTATCATCATATTGCTCAGAATTCCCTTGATTTTGTTGCCTCCTTTGCCTTCTCTTGTTTACAAGCATACTAACACCCTCCATGGCATTCACTTGGCGAGGATTCTGAACTTGTTGCAACTGCGCCTTAGCCAATTGGTTCATAGTAGTAGTGAGCTCAGCTATCGCTTGCCCGTGTTCATGTAATTCCTTGTGCAAATGGATAACCGTAGGGTCACCTTGAGGCACATTTGCTCTACTCTGCCATGCTGAAGAAGTGTCCGCCATTTCATCAATAACATGCCTCATCATAAGAAAGCTTCATAAAATTGCCCCGGCCAATTGGTTCACAATGCATTGATTTGTAGTATTTATGCCCCGGTAGAAGGTTTGTTGGATCATGGCCTCGGTCATATCATTATTTGGGCACTCCTTCACCATTGTCCTATACCGCTCCCAAATCTCATGCAAAGGTTCCATTGTCTATTGCTTGAAGGCTAATATTTCATCTCGAAGTGTTGTCATATGACTAGAAGAGAAGAATTTGGCAATAAACTTATCCGCCAACTCATCCCAAGTTGTGATGGAATGGTTGGGGAGTCTCTCGAACCAGTCTAATGCCTTCCCCCGAAGTGAGAACAGGAAAAGTCTCAATCTCAGTGCATCCTCGGATACATTCGTCTGCTTGCTCCCCCAACATGTATCTACGAACCCCTTGAGATGTTTGTAGGCATTTTGATTCATAGCGCCCGTGAAGTACCCACGCTGCTCAAGTAAGGTCAACATCATATTGGTTATCTGAAAGTTGCCCGCCTGGATTCTGGGTGGGACAATAGCACTTGCATAACCTTGGTTCGGAAGTAATCGGGAAGCCACTCTTGGAGGTGGCGGAGGAGGGTCTAGAATATTATCATTTGGATTAGCATTGGCATTGCGGCCTCTACGTTGTCCTTGAGGTACAGAAGGCACCTCATCTTGCTCAACATCATCTACCTCCTCCCCCGCAATCATGTTTCCAAGAGGGTCATTAGCATTGTTTAAAGCCATATTGGTACCTGAGCAGTGACAAAAACAAGTAAGTAACAAAGAAGGAAAGAAGAACAATACACAAAACTAACTAAACAAATAGCCAAAACCGTTAGCTCCCCGGCAACGGCGCCAAAAAGTGATCACAGCCTACTCCACACTACTAAAAAGAAGGAAGAGAGGGTCGCAATAGCTTTTACCCAATTTGTGGTTCGGGATCGATTTCCACAGAGAGCTAGGAATGGAGTCAAGTATCTATTTAGGTTGGAATTGTGTATTTGTTCCAAATATCACTTCTAATCATTTTTGGGTTTTCTTTATATTCTACTATTATCAAACTACAAATTATAATTGCTACTAGATTAATTACGAGTAAATTGCTACAAGTTGTATCTAATAGTTTAAAAGGTACTAGGGCAGTGGCATCCTCCTAGGTGGCCAATTGACGGGTAATTGAACCTAAGGCACGATTGACATGATTGGGGAATATGCTATAACTGTTGCACAATTTACTCACGCTTACACCTCTCGGTAGAGAGAATGATTTTGCCCAATTGACTTTCTCAAGACCAATAGGGTAGGCAAATTTGCTCAAGCAACTAGGGTTCAAGTCGGGTATTACTCTCTCGAGGTTTAACCCTTTAATTGGGATTATTAATTCTCTTGAGTCCATCCCAATTCCTTGTTGGGTCAATTTCGGAGACTTAGGCTCTCTTTCTCAAGAAGAACCCAGGTCAACTTAGCACAAACTAGTGTTTGCAACGACTAATTCATAGATTAAACCATGAAATTGACCCAAATAATAAACACCCATAGTCAATCTAACCTTAAATCACAACACCCATCAATTACCCACACTAGGGTTGAGCCACAACCCTAGCTAATGGGTCTAGCTACTCATGCTTGAAGAGAAAAATAGAGAAATAGATGAAGACAAAAATATATTAATTAATTGCTAAGGTAAATACAAAGATTCAATGATAAAAACTGAGTAAAATGCCCAAAATGGCTAAGAAATCTTCTCACGAGCGCAGCTAACGTCTGATAACATTTGATGCCCTAAAAATGGAAAAAGGTTTTATTTATACTAAGTTGGAAAAACTGGACAAAATTGCCCCTGTGGGGTTAGTGTGGACCGCACAAAATGGTGTGCGGCTGCACTAGGCTCTTGAACTTGCAATCTTGACTCTCTGAACCCAGGCTCCGTGAACCGCACAAAATGGACTGCAACCGCGGAGGCTTATAGCGCGGTCCGCACAAACTTGACCGCGGACCGCACATGCTTGAATCTCTGCACTTGGCATCTCTCTGAACCTTGTCTCTGCGGACTGCACAGAATGGGAGTGCGGCCGCAGAAGTCCACCGCGGACCGCACAAAGTGTAGTGCGGCCGCATTGCTTCGAAGCCTGAAATGCTGAGTCTCTGAAAATCTCTAGTGCGGATCGCACAAAGTGTAGTGCGTCCGCACTAGGCTTGTTTTTCTTGAGTTTGTCTTGTCTTTGGTACTTGTGCAAGTTTCACTCCTTTTGAGTTGATCTTTGACATCTTGTCACTTTGTTGATCAAACCTGCAATCAAGAACAACTTATGAGCCTTTTGGGACTATTTTGTATGAATTTATAATCAAAGCGAAAGCAAGAAGGAGCATAAAATGCGTCAAAATCCCTAGTTATCAACTAACAAAAATAGCCCTAAAAATTGTTCTTCTTATCATTATCTTGAGGTGCTAAAGGGATGTATTCGCAAGAATGTTTTGTTTTAAAATTTTGTGAAAATGAATGTTTCTCTGGAGTCAAAGTAAATCACAGTCTTTTACAATCACCTTAAATAAATGTGCAGGACGAGAACAATTCAAAATGAACCTCTCTCAATCCGCGAGGAAATCCCGTTAGAGCTACATATGTGGTGGCATAATTTGGGGGAGGACAGCAGAAAAATTGTGACAAAAGCTTTGGGTGGTCTTGTTGGGCTTCTGAAGATTAAGTCGAGGAAGGATATAATTGAGGCGTTGATACCATTTTGGGACCCAGCACATAATGTGTTCTACTTTGCTGATTTTGAGATAACTCTTACGCTTGAGGAGATAGCGGGCTGCGCTAGTTTTAATGGGAGTCTTAGAAATCAATATCTGGTGGCACCTAGAACAGTAACTCCGCACAAATATTTGGACCTGTTAAGCATTAGTCGGGAAGTTTAAGACGAAAATTTGGCCAAAGGATTTTGTAGCTTCTACTTCCTGTACCGACGTTACGGGAATCCCCGAGGTTTTGAGACACCAAATACCTGTCTTATTCACGCGAGAAACAAAGATAAGTGGGAAGCTCGGCGAGGATTAGCTTTTATAGTGGCGTTCCTGGGTGTTTTGGTTTGTCCCAGAAAAGATGAGAACATAGCGATGGGGTAGCCGACTTCATGACTAAGACTAAGAAGGCAAACGACACTATTGTGCCAATGATCTTGGCGGAAATTTACCGAGCCCTAACCGTTTGCTGAGAAGGGGGAAAGTTTTTTGAAGGATGCAATATACTTTTACAAAATGGATGGAGGAACACATTTGCCACCGTTTGGGATACATGAATTGTGGCATGACCGGTCTTGAATGCATTGAAAAACATGAAAAACGGGTGGAGGGTTATGAGTTCTCGGACGGTACGTAAGCATGCTATGCACACTTGAGCTCCTTGACTGCAAACAAGATTGAATGGACATTCGGGTGGATCTCGGTCAGTGAAGTCATTTATATGTCGGCAGAGGTGTGTTTTCTTCTACTGATGGGCCTCCGGAGCATCCAGCTTATGCCCCGCATAGAGTTCTACGTCAGTTAGGTAGATACTAGACCATCCCACATGATGAGGACTTGAGTCGACAGGTCATTGAGTTGGAACCAAGAGCCGCTTTTCCAAAAGAAAGGGTGCGTCAGATTTGGCATCAATGTAGGTTCTTAGAGCCAAAGACCCAGGTAAGAGATCTATCCAGAGGCGAGTTGGAGCCTAGTTACACAGCTTGGTACGGTAAAAGGACCAAACCCATCTGGAGCCCGAACGGCCCGCAAAAAGGCCCCATGTCCAACAATTCATCGATGAAGCGCAGGTGCAATAGGATTGGTTGGCCAAAGAAAATGAGTATAGGGCTACCATAAGCAAGCTATAAAATCAAGTCAAGGATCTTCAATTTGAGAATGGTTTGCAATCCGACGCGGATGAGGGTGAGAAAAAAAGCTGGCCAAAGAAAATGACGCCCTTCGAGCCCAAATTCGGGAAATGAAAATAGCAGCCAAAAACCCCGCTAGAAGTGCAAAAGATGGAAAGCTTATAGATAACCTTAGACGGAAGGTGAATGAGTATGGTTTTGATCTGAACAAGACAGAGGGTGAATTATTAAGGTCTCGAACAAAATTGGCTAAAAATGCGGAGGAACGCGCGCGCTTGGTTAAACAGTTAAAAGCAAAATATGACAGTGAGGTTGTGGGGTTGAAGAAAAAGATCACCGTCCTTGAGAACAAAATGATCAAGCAGGCAAAAGATTTCAAAGCAGAAAGAGAACATTGTTATACAGCGCTGTCACAATTAGAAAAAGATCTGCAACAACTTCAAGAACAAACCATACAGTTGAACAAATTTTAGAAGCTAGGGCCCAGCAGATTCGGCGTTTGTTGCAAGAAAAGGGCGTCATAAGAGAAAGGGTCAGAAGGATTGCCGACTACATCACAATGAAATGCAGTAAGTGTGAGGACATGACCAGATCCATGTTCTTCGCCACTGTAATGACCTTTGTCCGCCAAATAATAGAAGATTTCTATCATCTCCAAGGGGATTTGGCGCGTAGGTCTGTGGCGAGACCGATTGATTTCCCGCGGGCCCATGGAGCAGTTGAGTCATTGATGTATTCATGATTTTATTCGAGTCTGTATTTTCGTCTTTTTGTTGGAGTCTGTTAGTCTGTTTTCAAGTCTGTATTTTCATTTTTCTATTGGAGTCTGTTAGTTCCCCTTTTTCGAGTCTATTGGTTTTAATGATTAAAATTGGTAGGATGAGTCGTTGTAATCAAAACGTTTTTATTTTATGAAAATTTTGAAAATCCCCAAAATGTTTTGTTATTTATTTTTACACTTATCCCCCAGAACTACGTTTGGTCTGATTCATGCGGGGTCATGATACGTAGGCAATCTCCATAGGATTCGATCATAACAAAAAAGAAAAAAAAAAGAAAAAGGGAGGGAGAGAAAACAAGAAACTGTGGGAAGGAAACAATGGCAAAACAAGAGAGAAAATGAGAGAATAAAGAACAACGAGAAATCAAGCAAAGAAATGCAGGAGTGAAAAAGAGAGAAGTTGCAAAATGGACATTAAGGAAGCCGGGATGACACAAGCAACCGGTCAAATGCATAATAGAAATGGTTAACTGTTTAGGTGCATTGCATCCCCAATATGCGGTTGCCTATTTATTAAGCTCTAATCACTAACAAGTTTGTTGTTGAAAACTAGTACAGGCAGGTGGTTAGTTTGTTTGACATTCTAGCAATTCATCCGTACAACACCAAGTCCAAAACAAGTTGATCATAGCTAACCAAGAACTGGATGCAAATGTTATTGATCCGTCAAGAGAGGGGGAAGAGTCTGATGTTAATCTGAAAGAGGAGTTGTATAAGCTGAAACAACAGATGGTAGAGATGTACCAGGCATAGGTGAAGGGGCATCCACCACCATCCTACCTCGCCAACCCTGCTTTCGCCCCACCGTTGGCTCAATACCAGGAACCTCCCACTGTTGATTCATCTCCAGGTTTTCCCATTTACCACCACTACCAAGGCACCACTTCCCAAACACCACCGCTCCACCACCCAAACCAGTTCCATACCTTCCTCCACTAGCCACCCCTATTTTTGTGGCACCCCCACCCGCTACACTCCACCGATCCTCTAGTGAGCCTTTATTCCAGACCCAAGATAACCAATACTATCCCCCAGAGCCTACTTTCAAGGCTCCAGAACCTTACTGCTACACTCCTCGTTTCGACCTCCCTGCTGAGACTGAGAAACCACCTAAAAATCAAGAACAGGAGGAGATGTTCAAGAAGGTTAAAAGCTTGGAACAGTCATTTAGAAACATACAGGGATTGGGAGGCCAGGTGAGCATGGCTTACAAGGATCTGTGTCTATTTCCCGATATTTAACTGCCAGTGGGATTCAAGATGCCCAAATTTGATCTGTATGACGGGAAAGGAGACCTGGTGGCCCATTTAAGGGGATTCTGCAGTAAAATGAGAGGAACCAGTGGGAAAGAAGAGCTGTTGATGGCCTACTTTAGTCTGAGTCTAAGCGGTGCGGCGTTGGAGTGGTACACTCGTCAAGATCACAGCAGATGGTATACATAGGATGATTTGGCCCAAGCATTTGCTTATCATTTCTAATACAACTTTGAGATTGTTCCAAATCGTTTGTCTCTGACTAAGATTAAGAAGAAGCCTAGTGAAAGTTTCAGGGAGTATAGTTTTCGTTGGAGAGAACAAGCGGCAAGGGTTGACCCTCCGATGAAAGAGAGCGAAATGGTGTATTACTTTCTGCAGGCCCTGGAGCCCACTTACTACGGTCATCTGGTATTGGCCATAGGCAAGTCCTTCAATGAGGTAGTGAAGATGGGTGGCAGAAGAAGTTCTTAAGTCAAATAAAATCCTAAGTTACTCGGTTATTAAGGCAACTACCCAAGCCATTCAGAACGGTACTGGGGGAGTAATCAGAAAGAAGAAGAAAGAAGATGTAGCAACAATTGATTTAGGATCATGATTTGGACCCAGGGGCCCGTCACAACATTATACTCAGCCTCGACCCCACCACCAAACCTACACTCAAACCCCGTATAATCCATCCCAGCATTACTTCCCATTACCAGACCCTTATTTTTCCGTCCACCATGCATACACTCAACCTCCTGCCCACGCACAAAGGCATGCGCTAGCCCCACAAAACACCTACCCAACTCCACAAAATGCTTACCCACCCCCACGAGCCTACCGAAACCCTGCCGGCCCAGGTTTCCGACCCAATCAAGCATTTAAGAACGAGAGGTTGCAGCGGAAGAAAACCTTCACCCCATTGGGAGAGTCCTATAATAGTTTGTTCAACAGGCTGAGGCAATTGGATATTTTGAGGCCAATTGAGTCGAAATTGCCAAACCCTCCTCCAAAGAATCTTGATTACTTTGTAAGCTGCGAATATTGTTCTGGTACTCCGGGGCATGATACAGAGTAGTGCTGGCACTTGAAAAATGCTATCTAGGAGCTCACTGATACAAAACGAATTGAAGTCCAAACTCCAAAGGCATCCAACATCAACCAGAACCCATTGCCAACACATCAGGAAACAAACATGATCGAGATAGTACATAAGGGAGGGGAGCCCAAGAAGCCTTCACAGACGTCATGATGATTCGGTCCAGTGAGGTCAAGCCAGTTAAAAAATCAATAGTTGAAGGATCAGTGAACAAGGGGAGAAGGACAATCGGTGAACCATTTGTGGTAGCCGAGAAAAGAACCCCTAGTGATTTTGCAGCAAAACAAGACAAGTCAAAAGTGGTTATGCCAGGAGTGGCAAATAAGCCTGTAATAATTGTAGAGGGTGCCCATACGGATCCTGTCATCATCAAGCCTGTAACCCAGTTGCCGATAGTCAACAGCAAGGCTATGTCGTGGAACTATGAACGGGTGATAGTGACCTACAAGGGAAAGGAAGTGAAAGAAGAAGTCAATGAGGCCCATGGGTTAACTCGTTCGGGAAGATACTTTGCCCCGGAAGAGTTAAGAAAAGCTAAAACCTCCAAAGATAACCCAGTTCTCATAAAGAAAGCTGTAACTAAAGAAGAGGTGGAGGAGTTTCTGAGAACAATGAAGGTACAAGACTATTCCATCGTGGAACAGTTGAGAAAGACGCCTGCTCAGATTTCCCTGTTGTCATTGTTAATCCACTCAGACAAGCACCGTCGGGCCTTGATGAAAATTCTGAACGAGGCTCATGTTCCCGACAAGATTTCAGTAAACCATCTGGAAAAGATTGCCAACAAAATATTCGAGGTGAATAGGGTCACTTTCTCCGATGATGACTTGCCTGTGGAAGGTACCGAGCACAATAGAGCTCTCTATCTTACGGTGAAATGTGAAGATTCCGTGGTTACCAGGGTATTGGTTGACAATGGTTACAGTGCAAACATTTTCCCTCTCTCTACTCTAAACAAGTTGAAAGTTGATGATAAGAGCATTCACAAGAACAGTATCTGCATTTGGGGATTTGACAGTGGAGGGAAAGATTCAGTTGGTGATATAGTGATTAAGTTGACAATAAGACCGGTTGAATTCACCATGGAGTTCCAGGTGATGGACGTAGCCGTCTCCTACAATCTGTTGTTAGGTCGACCTTGGATTCATGCCGCCAAAGCAGTCCCGTCCACTCTGCACCAGATGGTCAAGTTCGAATGGGATAGACAAGAGATCGTCGTGCATAGCGAGGATAATTTGTGCGCTCACAGTGATGTCGTTGTCCCATTCATTGAGGTTGAAGATGACAAAGGGCCTTGGGTCTATCAGGTTTTTGAAACAGTGTCGGTCGAGAAAATTCCAGAAGGGAAATGCGTTCCAATTCCAAAGATAACTGTCGCATCAGTCATGGTGGTCTTTGAAATGCTGAAAAATGGCTTCGTACCTGGTAAGAGTTTGGGTGCATCTCTACAAGGTATCATACAGCTGGTGTCTCTCCCTAAAAACTTGAGTACATTTGGTCTGGGATTCAAACCCACAACTACAGACGTGAAAAGGGCTAGAAAGTTGAAACAGAGGGTGTGGGCACTTCCAAAGCCTATCCCATGTCTCTCCAGGTCATTTGTCAAGCCCGACGCCAGAAAACGCACAGTGACAGCAGTTCCCAGTTCTGTGTTTGACGTTGATGAAGAGTTAATTGAAAGGTTCGAGAGGTTGTTCGACGATGTGAACGTGGTGGAAGTTGGAGAAGGTTCTAGCAAAGCAGATGTGCAGTTTGTTAGGCCGAATGCAAAGCTTAACAATTGGAAGGCTACTCCTCTCCCTACCCGGAAGGAGTTTTGGTAGTTTGCTTTGATTTTCTTTCAGTTTATCTGGATTGTTCCAGGGTTGTAATTCAGATTCTATGTTCCGTCCATTTAGATGTATAAACCCTGCTATCTTTTAATTTCAATGAAATGCAATTTCCCTTTTTCATCATTCCTGATAGTTTTATTTTTGTTTTTCTTTTCTTCTCTGTATAGTTCTTTTTATGTTGGTTTCAATGATATGACATGCATGAGGAATCTTCGGCCCAGTATTAAAAGTCAATCTAATTCTGAAATAATAATTCATGAAATAGAGTGTGATGATAAATCAGAATATGATGAGGATGAGGCCTTTGAAGAGATTAGTAAAGAACTAAGTCATTTTGAGGAAAACCCCAAGCCTAACCTAAATGATACAGAAGCAATCAATTTAGGGGACCCAGATAATGTCAGGGAAACTAAGATAAGTGTCCATCTTGAACCGCAAATCAGGGAAGAGATAGTTAAAGCATTGTTTGAATACAAAGATATTTTCGCATGGTCATATGACGACATGTCGGGTCTAAGCACTGACTTGGTGGTTCACAAATTGCCCACTAACCCGGCATTTCCTCCCATCAAGCAGAAGTTGAGAAAGTTCAAAATCGACATGAGTGTGAAGATTAAAGAAGAGGTCACAAAGTAATTTGATGCAAAGGTCATTTGAGTCATGCAGTACCCCACTTGGTTAGTCAATGTTGTGCCTGTGCCAAAGAAGGATGGCAAGACCAGAGTGTGTGTTGATTACCATGATCTCAACAAGGCTAGTCCAAAAGACAATTTCCCACTTCCAAATATCCACATTCTGATTGGTAATTGTGCCAAGCATGAGATTGGGTCTTTTGTGGATTGCTATGCGAGCTATCATCAGATCTTAGTGGATGAGGAAGATGCGAAAAAGACAGCATTCATCACGCCATGGGGGACGTATTGCTACCGGGTCATGCCTTGTGGTTTGAAAAATGTTGGGGCAACTTACATGACGACAATGATGACTATATTGCATGACATGATACACAAGGAGATCGAGGTCTAGTAGATGATGTGATCATAAAGTCCAGGAAGCAGTCTGACCACATCAGAGATTTGAGGAAATTTTTTCAGAGGCTTCGCAGGTACAATCTTAAGCTTAACCCCGCCAAGTGCGCATTTGGTGTTCCATCTGGAAAACTGCTGGGATTCATAGTCAGCCATTGAGGTATTGAATTGGACTCGTCAAAGATCAAAGCTATCCAAGAATTGCCACCTCCAAGAAACAAGACTGAGGTGATGAGTCTATTAGGGAGGCTAAACTACATCAGCAGGTTTATTGCTCAACTCACGACAACTTGTGAGCCTATCTTTAAGTTGCTGAAAAAGGATGCTGCGGTCAAGTGGACTGATGAGTGTCAGGAAGCATTCGATAAGATAAAGGGGTACTTGTCAAACCCACCTGTGTTAGTCCCACCGGAACCAGGGAGACCTTTGATTCTTTACTTGACAGTCTTGGATAATTCATTTGGTTGTGTGTTGGGTCAGCATGACATCACCGGCAGGAAGGAGCAAGCCATCTATTATCTCAGCAAGAAGTTCACATCTTATAAGGTTAAGTACACTCACCTTGAAAGGACATGTTCCGCCCTAACTTGGGTAACACAGAAGTTGAAGCATTATCTGTCATCTTACACTACTTACCTCATTTCTCATTTGGATCCATTAAATTATATCTTTCAGAAGCCTATGCCCATAGGGAGGCTCGCAAAGTGGCAGATCTTGCTCACAGAATTTGACATCATCTATGTGACTCGGACTGCGATGAAAGCCCAAGCATTGGCCGAGAACCAGGTGGATGAAGAATATGAACCTTTGAAGACTTACTTCCCTGATGAAGAGGTGATGCACATTGACGAGTTGGAATAGGTTAAAAAGCCAGGTTGGAAACTTTTATTTGATGGGGCTGCTAAGATGAAGGGCGTTGGGATAGGAGCTGTACTTATTTCTGAAATAGGACATCACTACCCTGTTACGGCTCAGCTTCGTTTCTATTGTACCAACAACATGGATGAGTACGAGGCATGCATTTTGGGTTTGAGGTTAGCTGTAGACATGGGTGTCCAGGAAGTCTTAGTCTTGGGAGACTTGGACCTTCTAGTGCACCAGATTCAAGGAGAATGGGAAACACGGGATTTAAAGCTCATACCGTATCGACAATGTTTGCATGATCTTTGTCAACGGTTTCGGTCAGTAGAGTTCAGGCATATTCCAAGGATCCATAATGAGGTTGTCGATGCTTCGGCTACTTTGGCATCAATGTTGCACCATCCGGACAAAGCTTATGTCGACCCTCTACATATTCAAGTCCGTGATCAGCATGTCTACTGTAATATGGTCGAAGAAGAACTTGATAGTGAACCATGGTTTCATGATATCAGGGAGTATATCAGGATGGGGTGTATCCAGCACAAGCCACAGGTGATAAAAAGAGAACAATTCGTCGTTTGGCAAGTGGATTTTTCTTCAGTGGAGGAGTTCTGTACAAAAGAACTCCAGATCTTGGATTATTACGATGCATAGATGCTAGACAGGCCACGACCATTATGACTGAAGTACATTCTGGAGTTTGTGGACCGCATATGAGTGGGTATGTTCTGGCAAAGAAAATTTTTCGAGCGGGTTATTATTGGCTCACCATAGAGCGAGATTGTATCAGTTTTGTACGCAAGTGTCATCAATGTCAAGTGCATGGAGATTTGATTCATTCTCTGCCATCTGAATTGCACACAATGTCTGCATCATGGCCCTTTGTCGCTTGGGGCATGGATATCATTGGACCAATTGAGCCAGCAGCGTCCAATGGGCACAGGTTCATTCTGGTGGCCATTGATTATTTCACCAAGTGGGTTGAAGCTAAACTTTCAAGTCTGTGACCAAGAAAGCAGTGGTCAATTTTGTTCACTCAAATATCATTTGTCGGTTCGGGATCCCAAAGGTGATCATCACAGATAATGGTGCTAATCTCAACAGTCATTTGATAAAAGAGACGTGTCAATAGTTTAAGATTACGCATCGCAAATTCCACCCTATATCGCCCCAAGGCGAATGGAGCAGTCGAGGAAACCAACAAGAACATAAAGAAGATACTTCGGAAAATGGTAGAAGGTTCCAGGCAATGGCATAAGAAATTGCCCTTTGCGTTGTTGGGTTATCGCACTACTATTCGCACTTCAGTAGGTGCAACTCCTTATTTGTTGGTATATGGCACAAAAGCAGTGATACCTGCGGAAGTTGAAATCCTATCTCTCCGGATTGTTGCTGAAGCCGAGATTGATGATGATGAGTGGGTCAAGGCCCGTTTAGAGAAATTAAGTTTGATTTTTGAGAAAAGATTGGCAGCAGTGTGTCATGGCCAGTTGTATCAAAGGAGAATGGCAAGAGCATACAACAAGAAGGTGCATCCCCAGAAATTTGAAGCGGGTCAGCAAGTATTGAAACGTATCCTTCCACATCAGACTGAAGCAAAAGGCAAGTTCGCCCCAAATTGGCAAGGGTCGTTCATCGTAACGAGAGTGTTGTCCAATGGTGCTTTATATTTAACAGATATAGAAGGCAAATGTGTAGATATGGCTATCAATTCTGATGCAGTCAAAAGATATTATGCATGATTTCTTTAGTTTAAATTGTATTTGTTTATACTTGGCATGTTTTGAAGATTGGAATGACGAAGGCATTTTGTTTTGCTATCTAAACACATTATCCTTTGTTACCCCTTTGAGCTCTATTTATTTCCTTTTATACCCCTCTTTTGGAATTAGTAACAAAATTCAGAAACGTGAACGCACAAGCTAAGTAAAGGAAAAGAAAAAAAGATAAGAGAAAAAGAGAAGGAAACACTACAAGAAAAGAGATCTTTAACGACCATTTCTTCACGAAAGGAAATTAATCCAGTCGTTATATGTGTACTTATAGCGGCCAATATTTATTTTCGTCGTTAAAGTTATTTTTTATTGTAATTTTTACGAGGGAATAATTTGTGGTCCTTCAAATTGTGTCAGTCTCGTCGTCAAATCTTAATAAAAATGAAAAACAAGCGCTAATTTTTCCCTCCTTTATTTTCTCAACCAACTATCCGCACATTACCCCCAAATTATCAAAAAAACCCTACAATCTCTCGCCTAAAATGCTATCCCAAAACACGCACAACAACTTCAGCAAAGAAGAGGCAAAGAATCACGAACAAATAGGGCTCTCGCTGCAACTGGTCACTACTCGATCGGCGAAGAAGTTCTGAAATTAACATTATATATACAGAGCAGAGCAGAACTCAATAGATAATCACAAAAAAATTTGGGCTTGTGTACGTAGCTTATAATCTGTCTTCTCTGGTGAATCTGTGTCAACGCTAGTAGGATTCCATTCTCCTTCTCGTCGAGGTAAAGTCAAATTATAACTACCCTTTAATGTTGTTGTTTTATGTTTTGGACGTATTTTCAACTTGTTTTCATGGAGTTTTCGGCTGAAATGTTGGTGGCATTTTGGAGCTAGTTTTTCTGGGTTTTAGTTTTCATTTTACTATTGCATTTTGGGGTTGTTTTGGGATTATTTTGGAGCTAATGTTGAGCTGATTTTGTCCAGAAAAACAACTGGGTTTGGGATGAGTTTAATCGATAGGAAGAGAAAAGATGAACTTAGGTGTTGGGATTTTTTAGAGAGGGTAACAATGAGCTTGGATGATATTTGGATGATTTTTCCTTCTGCTTTTTCGTCTCTTTTTGTTGGCTTCTTTTCCGATCTCCTCCCTCTGTTCTCTCTCCGTCACTCTATCTATACTCCCCCTATTTTCGTCCGTCAAGTTAGAATGGTGAATCTGTGTCGCTAAACTTGTAGTAATAACTATTGTGAAATCGTGTCTTTTTTTTATCTCTCTGCTCTTCAAATATTAGATTTCTTCTTAGAATTATATGTATATTTTCCAGATTTATAGTTACATTGACGCCCTTTATGGCGAGGCTTCTTGTAGTACCTCTGCTATTTGTTTGCTTGCTTGAAGATTAAGATTTAAGAATCAAACATGCTTGTAGGAATTAAATTTGCCTCTTAATTTGTAACAATATGTGTTTAGATGTGGTGTTCCTTAGTTCTTCAAGTCCATAATCTTTCTCTTCTTTCTTGTTCCACCAGTGTTTTAATTGGTTAATGTAGTTGACGAGTGGGATTAGTTTAGTTTTGTTCTTTACAACTTCTTCATCTCGAAAGAGATGATCGTCTTTGCTAAGGAAATCTAGAAAATAACTATACAATAATTAAGATCTGCTAAGTCAGAGATGCCACTAACCTGTTTTGGTAAGATGCTTTATGCATGTTCTATGTGAATTTAAAGTCACATTATTCAGTCAACTAAAGTTAGAATATTTTAATTCGTTTATGCAGTAGACCTCTCGTTATATGAATTGGCTCAAAAGAACTTTCATGTTATCATAATCTATGAATTATAAACATATCAATATTGTTGAAGTACTGCAGAAAGTCACAGTATAAAATTCACTAAGTTGTTTCCATGATAAATCATCACCAACCTGTGGTGATTAATTAAAAGCTCTGAGCAGTACTTTTAACCAGGAGATTGAGGGGGAAGTCACATGTTTTAATTTGGTTTAGGTGAATAACCTACTTTAGTCTCTTCTTTGTCTGACTTTGCTCTCTCCCCATATCTTGAATCAATGAATCCACTTTCAGCTTATCCTTGTCCATTTCGATCAGATATCTATCTGAAAGAATCTCAAGTCCTACTACTGAGAAAAACCACATCCATCAAGTATTGTAACTGCACAATGTTTATCTTTTCCAACAAAGAAACTAACAATATCGAGGTACAGATTCTGTACATCATCATCTGGTAGTAAATCATAGCTGATTTTGAGTTTTTCTAGGATCTTATTGTCAAGGATTGCCTTTAGTTTCCTTAATGCACATTCCCACACCTCTATACTTCTGTCACAACGAGAAGAACCTAAAACTTTGAGAGCCAAAGGAATCCATTTACAATGAAGTATCACATTTTCTGAAAGGTTCTTGTGATCTTCTGAAAGTTGTTCTTTTCCAAAAGCATACCAACTGAAGAGTCGAATTGATTCTTGGGCATTCAATGGCATGAACTTATACATCTTACATCTGCAGACCTCACTAGCATCAAATAGGTGCCGATTTCTGGTTGTAATGATAAGTTTACTACCCAGATAAAACCATTTTCGCATCCCAAGTACAATATTTAACTGATCTCTATCGTCTACATCATCGAGAACAAGAAGAATTCTTCTGCATCGAGTGGCCTCTTGAATCTTGTTGACTCCTTCATCGACACTGTATATCTTCTCAACATTCTTCCCCAAAACACTTGAAACAAGCTTTCTTTGTATACTTACAAGACCATCATGTCTTTCTGAAGTTTTATTTACATCAGCAAGAAAGCTGCCGCCATCAAATTTGTCAAAGTTCATATTGTAAGTTGTCTTAGCTAGTTTAGTTTTACCTATACCTCCCATCCCATATATAGCCATAATATCAATACTAGTTGATCCATCTTTCAATCAGAGACTGAATGTCTCTAACTCGAGAATCTATTCCAACTGGATGGAGAGCAACACTTAAAACTGCGCGATTTAGTTTTCCTGCAACCACCTTCACAATCTCTTGAATAAACTTTGACTCACACCTAAAAATTGAATTGTATTTAATACCATCTAAAGTCATGAATAAAGCACATACTCTGCAATGGAACAATTTAAAATCCACTAATATAAAACTACCTATAAACATCAAGCTAGTAAAAGTTTACCCATCAGATTTATTCTATAAGACCATTCCTCCCAAATTAGCAACTTCTGTTAGAGCAGCCTTCTTTCCTTCACCTTATGCAACAATTCCAGTCTCCTTTCTTCGGTCCCGGATTTACATCTCTCTTTATATATTAAAGAATCTTGTTCAAAACTCCCTTTTTGTTTCCTGACTTCTGAGGGTTCCACATCATAAAACACAGGTAGAACAAAACGTCGAAAAGCTCTCTTACTCTCAAGTATAAACAAAAGTTCATCAAGGCACCTCTCTGAAAAGGTATACTCTTTAGTGAAGACAACAATGAGAATTCTTGATTCTTGAATTGTTTTCTGCAATTCTTTGCATCCCTTTTCATCTATCTCAAGTTCGTCAACCCTGAACGTGCGAATACCAACATTTGATAAAGCTGAAAAAAGATAATCTCCAAAGAACATGCCTATTTAGGTTGCCAAACTCAGAAATTCATGATAAGAAAATGGAGTCACTTTTTGTTTTGTTTTGATCAGTCACTGATAAACGATTGTTCTTTGAGAAGCAATTGTCTAGAACCATAGAAGAGATAAATAGCGAGCGTAAAACTTGTCAATTCATGATAAATATACAAGTTGAAGTGTTTTGCTTATTTTTTGGCTTGTTGAATAAATGTTTACTTCTGGCTAATACATTATTTTAATCATATATACATATATATTACACATGCAACAGATTATGGCACCTAATAAGAAGTGGATGGAACTTATCCATGACCGACTTAATAATGCTTACAAGCTTGGGGTGAACAATTTTTTGGATTTTGCTTTTACAAGATTAAGAGAAGCGCGTGTAATACGTTGTCCATGTATCAAATGTTGTAATACATCTTCGGGAACACGTGAGATGGTTAAGTCACATTTAATAGTACATGAAATAATTCAAAATTATACTTTTTGGTATCATCACGGGGAAAAGTTAGGTGAGCCACAATCAAATTCAGAAGATGTAGAAGATGATGACATTGAAGAAGCTTATGGTGAGGATGAAATACATGGGATTCTAAGAGATTTATACCCTAATTTTGATGCAGACAATACGAACATTGATGGTAATGATTTTCTTGAGGAGGAACAAAATCTTGAAGCAAAAAAATTCTATAGGCTTTTAAAGGATTTTGAGCAACCATTGTACCAAAATTCAAAAGTTTCTAAACTTTCTACTATGGTTAAATTGCTTCATATCAAAAGTATTGGGTGTTGGAGTCATGAGTCATTTACAATGTTCTTGAAGATGTTGAAAGAAGATCTATTGCCCACTGAATCAAACTTGCCAGATTCATATTATGAGGCAAAGAAGATAATTCGGGATCTTGGACTTTCTTACAAAAAGATTGATGCGTGTAAGAATAATTGCATGTTATATTGGAAGGATGACAAGTTTCTTGAATCTTGCAAAGTTTGTGGAGCATCTAGATGGAAAGAGGATAAACATAGCGGAGAAACTAAATTTAAGAGTGGGAAAAAGATAGCGCACAAGATTTTACGTTATTTTCCCTTAAAGCCAAGACTCCAAAGATTGTTTATGTCCTCAAAGATATCATCTTTAATGACATGGCATCAAGAAAAAAGAGTTGACAATGGAATGATGAGGCACCCAGCTGACTCAATGGCATGGAAAAAGTTTGATGAACTTCACCAGTCTTTCGCTGCTGAACCTCGTAATGTTCGACTTGGACTTGCTAGTGATGGTTTTCAACTATTTGGAAGTTCTAGAACCCCGTACAACATTTGGCCTGTTGTACTTATTCCTTATAATTTACCACCTTAGCTATGTATGAAGCAAGAGAATTTTATTTTGTCGATGCTTATTCCTGGTCCTGAAAGTCCGGGAGATGCAATTGATGTTTATCTTCAGCCTTTGATGGATGAATTAAAGGAATTATGGGAAACTGGAGTGGAGACCTTTGATGCATCAACCAAACAAAAATTTATATTGCATGCAGCTCTATTATGGACCATTAATGATTTTCCGGCCTATGCAAATTTATCTGGATGGAATACAAAAGGAAAATTAGCTTGCCCATGTTGCAACAAAGAAACATCCTCAATCAGGTTAGAAAATGGTATAAAGCAGTGTTATATGGGTCATAGACGCTTTCTTCCTCTTAATCACAAATGGAGAAATGATAAACAGTCATTTGATGGCACTAAGAAGCGAAGACTACCACCCAAAGTTTTATCGGGTGAGGATATACTTGATCAAGTGGCTGACTTAGATGGTTTACCACTAACAAAGGATCCAAAGAAGAAGCCTAAAATATCACATGAGAGTAGGGGTGATAATTGGAATAAGAAGAGTATTTTCTTTGATCTTCCCTATTGGAAAACTCTATTGTTACGATATAATTTAGATGTGATGCATATCGAGAAAAATGTATGTGACAATATTTTGGGGACAATCTTAAATGTCAAAGGAAAAACTAAAGATACCATAAAAGCTCGATTGGATTGCAAGCAATGAACATAAGGAAAGAATTGCATCCAATTAAAAATGGGGATAAATATGAGCTACCGACAGCATGTTATACGTTATCTCCTGAAGAGAAGAACATATTTTTCAGATTCCTAAAGAACTTAAAGGTTCCAGATGGATATTCATCAAATATATCTTAGTGTGTCACCACTAAAGATCGCAAAATTTCAGACCTAAAAAGTCATGATTGTCATGTTCTTCTACAACATTTACTTTCACTTGCTATACGTGGTATGCTTTGCAAATCTGTATGTGAACCTCTTATTGAGTTGTCTTTATTTTTCAACTTGCTTGGAGCAAAATGTTTAAGAATGGAAGAGTTAGAACAAATAGCAGCTCAAATTCCTATAACTCTATGCAAGTTAGAAAAGGTATTCCCTCCTTCATTTTTTGATGTGATGGTGCACTTGCCGATCCATTTAGCTAATGAGGCTATGATTGCTGGACCTATTCAATATAGATGGATGTATCCAGTGGAGAGATGGCTATACTTTTTGAAATCTTTAGTTGGTAATAGGGCTTGCCTAGAAGGTTCTATCCCGGAGAGATATTTGGCAACTGAATGTTTAACTTTATGTTCAAGGTATTTGCATACAATGGAAACAAAATTTAATCGCCTTGAGCGGAATTATGATGGTGGTATTATTGAATCTGATGGAGGTTTAACAGTTTTTTGTCAACCTGGAAAAGATTTAAGAGCTGGAAAAATAGACAAACTTAATCCAGATGAATTAGAGCAAGCACATATTTATATTTTGAAGAACTGTGATGAAATTCAACCATTTCTCGAGTAAGTATTGACTCGACATAATAATTTGATTATATTTTATCCATCACTTCAATTAAAATGACATGTTATTCTTAATTTTTTGTAGAGAGTTTTCACAAATTCCAGGTGATACCTCTCAAAAACATTCTGATAGGGAGTTCATTAGCTGGTTTTAAAAAAAGGTTAGTACTAGTTATGTACTATTGTTATTTTCTTAACCATAATATTTATATAGTATTTGCTAATTAAATTATATAATTGATTTTGATAGGTTGTTGAATTGTACAAATGTGATAACAGTAAGAAAATGGAAGATTTGCTCACTTTGTCACGTGGTCCCCTGCCATATATGAGACGTCTTAAAGGCTACGTTACTAATGGATATAGGTTTCATGTGGAAGAGTATGACAGGGGTTTGAGGACTCAAAACTACGGGGTGGTTGTAGTTGGTGAGACAGATGAAGAGAATAAAAATATTGATTATTATGGAGAACTTACTGAGATTCTTGAATTGCAATTTATTGGAGAAAAAAGAGTGATCTTGTTTAGATGTAAGTGGTTTGATGTGTATGACCAAGAAAAGGGAGTTAGAATGGATGAATATGGCTTTGTGAGTGTTAACCGTCAGCGATTATTGAAAACTAATGAGCCATTTGTATTAGCAAACCAAGCATTACAAGTATTTTATGTCGACGATCCTTCAAATAAAGGCTGGCATATTGCAAGAAAAGTTCTACCTCGTGATACTTTTGACATTTTGCAAGAAAAAGATGACGATTTGGAGAATTTGGATAATTCTACACAAATGAAAAGGAAAAGAACTGATGAGGGTTTTTGACCTTCAATAGTTCGTGCACATTGAATGGTCAAATTCTCTACTTGGGTATCCCATCCGAGGTTCGATGGGATAGCTTTTGTACAGACGGATTTTTTAACTTTAGTAGATTGTTGTATTGTGCAAGCTGGCCTTACATGTTTCATTCGAAACCGGAAAGCTAACTGCTTCAAGGGCGAGGTCAGAGTTCTTTACCCGGGTTTAATAGCGGAACTCAATCAGCCGGCAGAAAAGTTCATGGAAACATTGTTTGTCCATCTCTTAGCAAGTGGCAGGCCAAATGCATATAGACTGCCCGTTACGTGCTATTACCTCCTTCACCTTGATTTAGCTTGAAAAACTCTTTTTTCTCTTTTCTCTCTCCATCATCTCAGTTGCTACAGAATGAGTTCTTATTTTATCAGTAATACTTCCACATATCTATCATAGTTTTATAGTCAAAGAAGGATGCCTGTTTGGATAATACACTTTTTAGGATGCTCTAGCTGGACCCCTTTCTTACTATGACCTTCGGGGACCACCTGTTCGATGTCATTTTTCTCCTATCCATCATGGGATGCTTCCCAAAACTCGTTTGGCTTTATCTTTGGTTTTATTGTGCTTATTTTCGAGTTAGGTGGTTAAGAATGAATGTCAACTTCATAGGATCATTCTTTTAACTGCCATTATCGTTTCATACTCTCAAGTATGCTCATTAACTATTATCAATGTTAAAGCTGCTTCTAGAATTAATCTCTTATGTTGTACTGCTGCTGGAAAGTGGAAAAAAGAATTGAAAATACTTTAGTGGTCAATTGCTGAGCATAGGTCCTTCAAAAATCAAGTAGTGCAAGCATTTATACTAGTTTCTTAACTAGTCACCTACCGCATTATGCCTTCTTAGCTGTTATCACCTACCGTATTATGCCTTCTAACAACTGCCTAGAGAGTGTTATATGATAATCATCAAATGCAGATAAATACCTCAAGGTGATGTATGCTAAATCACTTGTACCAGATATCTCTATTCGCATTGAACTGTAGAAAGTACCACTGCTAGTGGCTAACTACTGAAGTAAAGATAACTTTCTATAATGTATAAATCTAATTGTATGCAGGTAGTTGTATTGGTTTAGATGTGTTTAAAAGGTAGTATAAAGAATACACTGCTTTAAAGCTGATTCACTGTTGTGGAGTGCAAATACAAACTTGTCTATACAGCTTCTCGGTTGCACTCTTTGGAAATCATATAATCATGGCTCTGTTTTACATTGGAACTGATTGCAAGTGAATAAGTTTCTGGAAGGACTTGGAGCAGCTGCCATATGCTTGGTCTCTATATGGTTTTACAAGTTTAGCCTTGTTGTATTTTGTTTGTGTTTTCTAATTCTAACACAAGTTAATTCTTTTATCAGTAATATTGGCAAGGGAAATTTTGTGTGGATAAATAACTTTATTACTCATCTTAATGATTTTTATCTTTCTCATGTAACAGTTAATCCATACTTTTATCTTATTTTAGGTTGACATGAATCCATCAAAATTTCAGAAGTCTGAAATGGGAGCAACTTCAAAGAATGTACATCATGCATATATTCAACCTGGTGCTTTAGCAAGGGGAAGAGGACACAACTTTGGATCTTTGGGCTCTGTAAAAACAAGTATTGGAAAGAGAACTCTGATTGTAGAAAATAAAAATCATAATTCAACAGCTTTTGAGCAGAATAAGCTTGCACATATTAATAATCTTGTGCCCCCTGGTTTTGTTTCGATGGAGATGATGCTCCCCTCGCTCAAGACCCTGAAGCGATACAAGGTCTCTTAAGTTATAATTTTTTGTTTTGTTTTATTTCTTATTGGACTGGTATTGATTTTATGTTTCACGTAAATCAAAATTTGCAGAAACAGGAGCAGCTTTGAAGAATATACATCATGCATACATTCAACCTGCGGCTTTAGCAAGGGGACGAGGGAAAAGCTTTCGATCTTTGGGCTCTGCAAAAATAAATGTTTTAAAAAAAATCTAATTTGCAAGATTAAAAATTACAACTCAAGGGCTTCTAAGCAGTATAAACTAGCACATAGTTGTAATAATCTCATGCCTCCTGGTTTTGATACGATGAAAGACGACATTCCCTTCACTCAAGAAGCTGAAATGATGCAAGGTCTCAAGTTTTAATTATTTATTTTGTGTTTGTTATAAGACTAGAAGTTATTTTATGCTTTACTCAAATCAAAATTTGCAGAAGTTGGAGCTATTTTGAAGAATGTACGAGACACTTACAGTCAACCTAGTGCTTTAGCAAGGGGATGTGGGCAAAACTTAAGATCTTCGGGCTCGGCAAAAGGAAGCGTTGGAAAGAGAAATATGGTTGGCGAAAGTAAAAATCACAACTCAACAGCTTCTGAGCAGAATAAGCTAGCGCATAATAGTACTAATCTTATGCCTCCTAGTTTCGATCCAATGGAAGATGATGTTTCCCTCGCTCAAGAAGATGAAATGATGCAAGGTCTCAAGTTTAATATATTTTTTGTTTGTTATAAGACTGGAATTTATTTTATGTTAAAATTTGCAGATTTATGTGAATCTGAAAAGCCAAAAAAGGTGAGAGGAAAGAACAAGAATAAAGATGTAGCAGGACTCAAATCCGGAGAAAAGTTTAGAGTTAACTTTTACAACAATCGGGTTGTAGGAAAGCATCAAGCCTCATTTTCGAGACACTTGGGTATATTAGTTCATGATCGTAATATGTGTCCGTTGCAAGTACATTCATGGAAGGACATCGGAGAAGATAAGCTGGAACACATGTGGCGAGCTGTTACAGTAAGTATTTAAACCATTATTAAAGCAATACTTTCTTGGTTGAATTGCTCTTTTCAGGAAAAAATTTCATGGGATATAATCTTAAAAATCACTCTTGAGAAAGAGAAGTTTAGCTGGCCATATTTAGCAACACATCTTCTCTTCCATAGTTAAAAATTTATTAATGAAGGCAATGTCTTGAGTGGCTTTCTTTATTTAGCAGCACATCTTCTGTGAATCTTTGTTTTTAAGCTGGTTTTTTGCATTTATAACTTGTCTTGAATCTCTGTTAGTGATCTCTGGCAATTACATTGTTATTAGTGTGAAATAGTTGATGCTTTACAAAGCTTCTTGACATTGAAGTGATCTCTGCCCAGTTTTGGCAACTTTCAATATTTGCAAGATTTAGACCTTTCTCAGAATCATCTAAGTGGTAACATACCAAATGGAGTTATGAGTTGTAGAGGGTAAATGCTAAAAGACTAAATATAGGAACATATGATACTATCAAAATCTTTGAGTTGACCCTGTGGATATGGTTATGCACTGCCTTAGTGCATTTTTGTTAATACAATTGTTACCATTCTCAAAAATCTTTGAGTTGGCTTGCATTTTATGTCATATTAAATGTCCTGCATTTTTGGTGTTGACCTGAACTAAAAAACAACTCACCAACCTACCATTAAAAAGTGTTTGTCTCAATAGTTCTCATGTTTTTTGGCGAGGTACCATGAGATTTAACCTACAATACATATTTAGTTTATATTATTAATTCATGGCAAAGTGGTTGCATTACTAATTTGCCTTTTGATAATTTTCAAGTCCTTTCCTTTCTTGATTGATGATTTTGCAAAATATTGTAGGACAAATTTGACAGTGATGACATGAATCATCAAAGAGATCATGTCTTAAACCATATGAAAAAGTTATGGACCAATTGGAGAGGATCATTGCCCAGGATGTAAAGTTTAAGCCATTGCATGAAGCTCTAAAAAATGTTCCGAAGGAGATAGACAAGAGTGATTGGGAATGGTTAGTCAAAGAACATTTTTTAAGTGAAAAATTTAAGGTAAGACTTCATAACTACTTTTTAACTTCTTATTATTGTAAGTAACAGTTCATGATTTCAGTGGTTTGTTCTTAATGTAGGAAACAAGTATTAGAAACTCGATCAATAGGTCTAAGTTGAGAATGCCTCATCGTACGGGTAGCAAGTCGATTAGAGAAATTATTTACGAACTGGTAAGAGCACAGCAATCCTATTCATATTCACTGAAGAGTGCTTTTTCCAGTTTAATTTTGCACCTTGAACTGCAAACTACCCTGTTTATTGGCTTTGATTTTACATGTTTGGTTTAGCAATGTTACAGAATTACTAATTCTAAAAAAAATGCAACAGAATAATATGGAAGTAAAGGACTTGACTGGTACTATATAACTTGGTGATTAATAGTGACTCTTCTACTGCAGTATAATAGTAATCACTTGCTACAGAATAATAGTGACTGATACTAAAATGCAACAGAACAATAGTGATTGTTCTGCTGCAGTAGATCACTTGCTGCTTACTTTAGTTTCAGTGCTCCGTAATTTCATAGATTAATGCATGTCATAATTGCTGGCTTTTGGTAGAGTCGGATTGAAGTAGCCTGCATCCATGTAGCTCCATATGATCCTGAATTTTCCTTAATGGCTATATTTACCTTATGTCTATTTCATCTCTTTTTTACACTAGATGCAACAAGGGAGGCATAAATTAGAGCTTTATAAGTTCATCAATCTCCTCTGTCTCTTATTTAATATGCAAAACACCTTTTTTAAAATATACAAAGTAGGCATAAATATACCAGATTTGATGTCTAGGAAATGTTGCATCTTATCCGTAACACCTGAGGATAGTAGCAATTACAATTAACTTGGTGATTAAAATTGTTACTAATAAGCCTTGCAGTCCAGCACTACTGAGGCAGGTTCTGATGCAACTTGCTCCAAACTAAGGGGGGATCTTCAGGCAGTGTTTAATGTCTTTGTTTGACTTGTTTATTTAAATGTGAAGGGAGGCAAAGACGGTAATCCACCGAACATGGCAACTATATTCTTTGAGACTCACAAGAAAGGCGACACGTTTGTAGAACCTGAAGCTAGTAAAAAATATGTATGTTTATTGATGAACTTTATTTTACATCCTTCATTTTATTTTTATGTATTTTGTTATTTCAAATTTTCTTGTATTTTATAGGCTGAAATACAAGAGCTGGTACAATTTGAGCCTATCTCTTACAAATATCGAGGTAATAGAAAGATGTTTCGGACCTCAAAATAAGAGTCATGTGGTTGGATTAGGGGGTGGTATAACCACTAAGGAGTTGAAAGGCGGTAGCTCCTCAAAGGCTACAATCCTGATTGAGCTAAATGCAACTCGAAAAGAAAAAGAATCACTACAAACTGAGCTGAATGCAACTAAAAAAGCAAAAGACTCTCTGGAAAAACGCATGGACGACTTTGAGTCTAAGTATGATCATCTTATAAGCTTATTGGTTGATCAACCTTCATCAACACCATCTACAAGTCAACAAAGTACAAGTTGAAGTATTTGACAGGTGCGTAAGCTTTCTACCAATTTTTAGATGATGAATATCCTTAAATGAATTTAGTGAAATCTTTTTTTGTTAGTTAAATAAAGTACTGAGCTAGAAAGAAGTGACATTCCTGACGTTGACAAGAAAAAGTTTGTCTTTTCTCATCTAATCCTTTACTATGTTTACTTGGGTTAAGCCCTTAAGTTTACAGTACTTAATTATTTTTTCATAAATGAGCTTTTGATTTCCTCTAATGCTGCCATAAAAATATATGTTCCTGACAGTTTTGAGGTTGTATCTTTTCTAGTTCTGGCTTTAAAGTATTATGGTTACTGTCATTTATATATTCCCTTTGATATATATGTGATTAATGTAAATTATTGATATGTCTTTGTATGGAATAGCATATTCAAGTATTTACTGTTGTTGTCAGCTTATTTGTTTGAGATATTAAAATGGAGTAGTATTACGATTAATCTGGCTGGAAAGAGCACTAGTTTGCTCTGCTAAGGAGATATATATAAGATTATAAATGCATGACTGATGCAATAGTTTGTTCTCTCTTTCTTTTTGGTTAAGTAGTGCTAAGCAACTCAAACAATGGTTTCTTACTGCTAGTGAGGTGGAAAGTGTTCTACTCTTTTCTTTTTCTTTTTCTTTTGGAGTTGTTTCTTCTTTGACTGAGTTGACACAGCTATTTCCCGTGTTCGTGCTCTTTTCAAACCAACAGACTTGGGAGTAGAAGCTGCATTAATAGATGTAATCCCAGTAGTCTTAGGATTAGCATGCACGATGTTCCCATCTTCGGTTCTTTTTGCACCAGCTTCATCCCTAAAACCTGGTAGTTTTCCAGCTAAGTCACCTAGTGTAGCAGTAGGTCGATCATTGTTCTGGTTTCTTTCTCTTGCTCAGCTGGAAACACCTGCATGTTAGGCTTCTCCTGACCACAATATTTTTGCTCAGCAGTAGCTCGATCACTTGATGCATTCAAAGGAAGAGTAGCTCCTAAAGATGAAACTACAATAGCTGATTCTTTTCCATGTTTTTCAACATGTCCTGCCACTGCTACTGCTGCATGATTCTTAGGAGGGAATAGTAATACTTTTTTATATGATATCATTTGCTCCCAATGTATTGGCTATTATACTGTTGGCGAGCGAGCATCAGTAATATGTTTCATGATACTCTTAATGTTAGATTTAGTTGTAAGAAGCACTAATTATTCATAGTATTTTGAAATGTTCTTCGCTTCGTGGTTTTACATTTTATTGTGTGGCAGCGACTTACCAATCTTAAATCTTGTTTTCTTACTCAACTAATATGAAGCTTTTTTAACAGATAAAGGGCCTGAAGTTTGAAGAATCATCCTTCAAGAGAGTTTCGAGCAAGTTGAAGCATGTGGAATTGTATTTTGTTTTATTAGGAGTTGTAGTCGTCATCTGTACAAACTACTATTTCGCTTTCTCTTTAGTTTTCTGTTTTCTTTAAGGAATTGAAACAAAAGGATCATGCAATTTGGATGTAATATATTATTTGATGTTTTAGTTCTTTATAATTAAAAAAGATGTTTTATGTCGATATTGAAATTCATTCTTTGTATGATTTTGAATGCGTGTAATATATTTATTAATTTAAATTTCACATTAGCTAAGGAAAATTTTGGGTTTTATGTCGTTGAAAGTACATACGATTAACGAATGGAATTCCGGTCGCCAAACACTAACAACGACTGAAAATTAGTTACTGCTAGTGAAGTGTTTAACGACTGGAACGACATTTAATGATGGGAAAATCCCCTCGCTAATGTTGGTATAACGACTAAATTCCTTTCCATTGTTAAAAGAGTTTTTACGATGGGATCAAAATCCCGTCGTTTACCTTTAACGACGGAGGCACTAACGACCGGCGATGACCAGTTTTTACCCCATCGTAATTGATTGATAACGACCGGATTTAAAGTTTTAACAACCGAATTTCCCATCGTTAAAGACCTATTTTCCTGTAGTGAAAAGAGAGAAAAGATAAGAGAAAAAGAGAAAGAAAAGAATGAAAAAGAGAAAAAAAAAAAAAGAAAGAGAAAAAGAAGAAGAAAAGAAAAGAAACAGAGACAAGAAAGAGAAAAATCACAACAACAAAGTAATACATATGACATGAACTACGTTCGACCTGATTCCTTTTAAGGATACGTAGGCAGCCTCACGGTTCGGTCCCATCAAAATAAAATTCAAAAAGTCCCCAAACAAAGAAATTGGGGCAGAAGTTGTGGTTGTTGTAAGAAATCTTATTCCAAAAGTTGTAATTTTTGAACCCAGTTGAGTTGTTTTGAGCCTTTTGATATCCTTTCCTTCTAACCCCATCCAAAAGCCCACATTACGGTCCAAAGAAAGACCTTCCGATCAGCCTTCGAGAGATTCCGAGTCGAGCAAGTAAAGATGATTCATATCAGGGGCAACACTCCGGTCTAAGCAAGAAAAATGAAAAAATGAGATAGTCTTATTGGTGAAAACCCTCACGAGCACCGTAAGGCGAAAGTTAGTTGAGAGATGAACAAATGAGAGAGGTTTATCGGTGAAAACCCTTCAAGGGACCGCAGGCCGAACAAGGTTAGTGATTGGTCAGAGAAATTGGGTTATGAAGATCTTGGGGCACAAGTATGACAACTGAAAGTTGATTGGCTGGATAGACTGTGCTGATTAATCTGAAATGCATGTCATGATCATTGGTACCGGCTGCTCCACTCAGATAAGTCTCTTTTCTTTTTCCCCTTCAAACAGTCATCCAGTTTTGGATTTTTCTTCCTTATTCCTAACTCTCAAAGTCATTGCATTTCATTTCTTTTGGGTTTATTTCTCTAAGATATTTCCAATGCCAGTTTTGTTTAAGCAAATAGGAAAGGATTTCAAAGCTCACTACCAACTTCCAAAATTGCACAAAGCACAGAGCAGTCAGAACATGCCAAAGAAAGTATGATGAAAAGTGGGACATAAAGTGTTAGTGAAAGTTCCATCGGGAGAATGGCTTAGTAATTTCGTGGGAGATGCAGAGGTTCCGATAGAAGGGTCAGAAATGTAAAACAACGGTTTGGGTATAGAGCACTCGGGTCATCCAGGGTCCTGCAATTGAGGATCAGTCAGAAAGTCAAACAATTCTGGGCCAGTTCAAGGCAACCAGTCAAAGCAAAGTATGGCAGCGGAGAGGCCACCTTCAGCAAGAATGCCACAAACTAACCACCATATTTTTAAACTGACAAGATTTTTCTTTGATTTGAAGGAGGGGCAAAAAATTTTGTTTGTTTCGGAGAAACCCTCCGTAAGGAAAAAGCAAGTACCAGACAGGTTTGGCCGTAAATTCTCAGGACCCTCCTGGATAATGGGACCTAGTTTTAAAATTCAAAACATTCATGAGTCGCAAGATCTAGCATAGGTCTTACCCCAAAGAAATATAAGTTGGCTTTGAAGTTTTCGTTCTTAGGATAGGATTCAATTCGAATTTCAGGACCCTCCTGAATAATGGGATCTAGCTTTAAGACTTCCATTAGATAACAAGACTTAGCGTAAGTTCTGCTGTAGGGAAATATAATTTAGCCTTAAAGTTGTCACTCTTAAGATAAGACTTGATTTTGATTCTCAGGACCCTCTTAGATAATGGGATGTAGTTTTAAAACTTTCTTAGATAACAAGGCTTAGCGGAAGTCATACCTTTAGAAGAGATAATTTAGCTTTGAATCTGTCATTTAACTAGGAGTTTTCAGGACCCTCCTGGATAATGGGATTTAGCTTTCAAATTCTTAGGGATATTTGGTAACATGATTCAATTAACACTTACGGATTCGCCCAGCTACCAAACTGGGGCAGAAAACTCTCTTTGTTTTGTCTATTTTGTTGAAATCAGGCACCCACCTGGAGAGCAAGGGAGAACAACACGAGTTTTAAGGATAGAAAGCAGTTCAGGGTCAAGCAACCAGGCACCCATTTGGGAAACAAGGAAAGATAATTCAAAGGAAAAGCAGTCACAAGAGGAAGTAATTCAAGTTCAGCAATCAGGAGCCCACCTGGAGAACAAAGGGAAGCAGCGAGGTTCAAAGGGAAGCAGCAATCAGGAGCCCACCTGAAGAATAAAGGGAAGCAGCAGTGTTCAAAGGAAGACAGCAATCAGAAGCCCACCTGAAGAACAAAGGGAAAGCAGCAAGGTTCAAAGGAGTTCAGCAATCAAGAGCCCACCTGAAGAACAAAGGGAAACATCTCAAGTTTCGAGGAAAAACAGCAACGTTCAAAAGAAGACAGCAATCAGGAGCCCACCTGAAGAACGAAGGGAAGCAACAATGTTCAAAGGAAGACAGCAATCAGGAGCCCACCTGGAGAACGAAGGGAAGCAGCGAGGTTCAAAGGAAGACAACAATCAGGAGCCTACCTAGAGAACAAAGGGAAGCAACAATATTCAAAAGAAGTTCGGCAATCAGGAGCTCACCTGGAGAACAAAGGGAGAATAAGGCAAGTTTCGGAGGAAAGGAAGATAATTCAAGTTCAGCAATCAGGAGCCCACCTGGAGAATAAAGGGAAGGAAACAGTGGTCAAAGGAAGATGGTTCAGGTTCAGCAATCAGACGCCCACCTGGAGAAAAGAGAAAGCATTTCAGATTACAATTCAAGTCGGCAACAAAGGAGTTTCACCTGGAGAGTACGAGTCAACAGAGCAACAGGGATCGCAAGATCAAGTTTGAAGATGTAGATAGGATTCTTGTAATGCATAGATCATAGTTTAGTCTAGTTTCTTTTATTTTTTTCTTGGTGTAATAAGGAGTTCAGTCAGCAGTAGCAGCAGCAACAGTGAAATCACAGCTTCATGGTAGTCCCAACTACCGAAACTTCCCGAACTACACTGACCTAATTCCTTTATAGCCAAGGATATGTAGTCAATCTCGGAAGCAGGGTGCGGTCAAATCTTTAAAAATGCCTCCCACGGAGTATTCAAACGGGCAAAAATCGCTCGTATCCGCTCACTTATCTTTGCACGAAAACTCTTCGTGTTTCCGAGCAAAGAAGAGCAGCTGTGAGCACGTGATTTTTGCCATATATGAATTACTCCCATAAATTCAAGATAAATAAATCTTTCCATTATTTGCAATTCTGTAGGTTTTTCATATGATTTTTGTTAATTGTTTGCATTTGTCTGCGCATGTTTAATTTTATTTAATTCATAAAAATACAAAAAATATATTGCATCTGCATTTAGGATTTGAATTTTGAATTTTTTAATTAGTAAATTAGTGTTTTACAAAAGTGGAGAAATCACAAAAAAATAACTTATTTTTGCATCTTTAATTTTAGTTTTAAATTTTGGTAGTTTTCTTTTAATTTAGCATTTAATTAGTTGTGGTAATTATTATTTAAAGTTAATTAATTTAATTTGGTAGGATAATCTAGTTTTGAGATTTAATTTAGGTTTTTATTTTTATTTGGAAAAAGGAATTAAAAAGAATTTGAAAATAAAAAGAAAAGAAAAGGAAGAAGAATTGAGAAGATTCGGATTTTTGGCCAAATTTTAAAATCCTTCTAGCCCAAATCAATTCCACCCCTCAATTTATCCAAAACCCGTTTGAAACAAGCCCAAAACCCATCCCTTACCCGGTCCAGTCACGTTGTAACCCCAAAACGACCCCGTTTCATGCCTGTTTGATCACAGCTATTGGATTTCTATCATCCAACGGCTCGGAACTGCTCTGTCATTTACCATATAATGGTCAAAATTAGGGTCAAACTCCCCTAACTCGTCTTCCCCACTCTCATCTCACCCTCTCCAGAAACTGAACCAAACATCAACCCTAGCGCCGCCCTAGCTTCCTCCGTGGCGGCGCCGCCTCCAATGAGCCACAAAATAACACCAGGGAAACCCCATGGCTCCCTCTTCCTCAATCCCTAACTCTTTTCCCTCAAATCCCTTTGAAACTCGTCGAATCTTGAATCAAAAATCTGAAAACTAAAATCCCAAAGTCCTAAGATCGGCAAGCTTAGTGAGGATTGAGGCCGAAATTGACCTTGCTCATGTGTTTTCGTTTGAGAACACATGATTAAGACCCATTTCGGTCAAAATCGAAGGCTCGAGGTTAAACTTCAAGATTTGGCCAGTCCGGTTTTAGGTATTTTCATTTTTTTGTTGTTTTTTTTCTTGCATTTTTCTTCTTTATTTTCATATCTTTTCTGTCTCCTCTTTTCTTTTTCTGTGTTATGTGTTCATTTTCAATTTTGTTCGTTGCATAATTAGATTAATAACCAAACATAATTTGTTTTGTTTTGGGTTTATTAATTAAAACTAATTAGTTCATTTCCCTTTTCTTTTGGGTTTTGGTTTTCATCTTAAAGGTTTCTGGTTTTTCCCTTAGCCCGTTAAATTGGGATTTTGGATTAGGGCTCAATTTGAATTTTGAAATCAGAAAGCCCAAAAGGGATTTTGACCTGGGTTATACAGACCCATAGCGATTTGATTTGGGTCAACTTGACCCATACTTGTCTGGTCTCTAAAGTAAAAACGGGGCTCATAAGGGGTATATTAGGAAATCTAATAGGGGAATCTCTTGTAACTGACTAAGGGAAGCTTCCTAGAAGCTGGCTTTGAGACTTTACTGAAAATACTGATTTTAAGCTAGGGATTGAATAGCAAAAATGAAAATACCAAAAGGTTTAAAGTGCAAATAAGAATCCCTTTTATGCTGCCCTAAGACTTGCCTATAAAGGCATCTTTTCTTCTTTCACAAGTCAGATTGGAGAGACAAAAAAATACTAAGAAAATAACAAAACGGCTAGATCTTTTCAAGCTCTGAAAACACTGAAATTTTTGCTGAAGTTTGGTTTCTAGCTTCTGGTTCTTGCTTCCTTTCTGGTTCCTTAGAGTTTTCTGAAAGATCAAAAATCAATTGGCTGGATTTCTTTGGGTTTGGTATTACTGGTTAAAATGGTTTGAGCTTGGGAATTTTAAAAGATTTAGTTTAAGTCACTGGGCTCCTACACTGTTACATTGCTGATTTCTACTACTGTTGTTTCCTCTTGATCTCCAGCTTGATATTCTGATTTTGTCTTGCTATATTCAAGTATTTTTCCAACCATTGTCAACGAGTGTTTAGGAACATGTACTTCGAGCTGAAGCCTGATTGAATACAAGTCATTCTGAGTTTTATTTCATTTGTTTTTCCTATGTTTCTGATGTTCTGTAATAGACCTAGTATTATATAAGCTAGTTTAGTTGTCTTATGTCGTTTAGTATGTTGTAGGAATGAATCTGTGCTCCTTAAGAATTTGGGGTGTTGATTTTTCTGGATTCAAGTCAATGATGTTAATTTCCTATATGTTGTTACTGTTGATAATGAGAAAGACTTGAGTGAGTTAAGTTCAAGTTTGTTTGTGAGTTTAACTTAAGACTTAATTCAAGCATGAATGTTTGCGCAATTGGAGTCCAGCATGTATTCTTAGTAGCTTTTGAAATTGCTTTGTGTCTCAATTATGTGTAGCGATGAGGCTTATCGGGTTTATCATTGGGTGCAAATGGTATTTTGTTGTTGGAATAGACTCGATATTGAGTCTTGACCTTAGCTTTGGTTTCTTCCAAGTTTTGGGTTCATTAAACCTCAGATTCTAAGGTCATTCACAAGGGAGGACGTATATCTTTGCTACTTGGGCTTGTTTCTTGAGCCCAGTAGTTTGTTTGTTTGTTGCTGGATTTTCTCATAGCAAATTTGACCCGAAAATGCATGCAAGATAAAATTGGAGTTTCAACTAGTTAATTTGTGTTGATTCGTTAAAATTCAGAAATAATTTGATTAGTTCAATTTCTTTGTTCTCGTATAGTCCTAATTGATTGGCTTTTAATTGATTGTGCACAAATGTTCGGTTTTGAGAACTGGGCCTAATACTGGCCTAGTTATTGAAAGATTAATTTCTAACTTGAGGCCTGCCCGGTTTATTCCGTGATTCCTCAAAGGATTTGGGCCATTCTTTAGGTTTTAGACCATGAGGCCACTTGAAACAGCATTGCACAGCCTCGTCCTGTCTGAGCCTACCTCTTAATTTCCGTCTGAATGCTGTTGTTGGCCCAAACCATTTTCTTCAAATAATCAGCCCTATCCCTATTTAAAGCAATTTCCCTTTATTTAGTTCAAACTTCAGTTTAGAAATGAATTTCCAATGCTCTTAGTGTTTAATTTAGATTCCGCTAGTAGTTGGGGTGAACCATATTATATAACGCAAATAGTTTATGGCCCTTAAAAAGTTAAGTTTAGAAATACTTTTGATAGAATAATTTGAGGTGCGCCATGCCAAATAAAATCTCAAAATGCATAGCCCTCATTTAATTAATATTTGAATCCTTAGAAATCGAGGCGAGCCATTTAGTTGAATTCCATGGCCCTCGCAAAGTTGAAAAATGCGTAGTTGCTTTAGGCGCGCTATTTTAAAAAATTACTTTCCTAAACTCGGGTGTGCATTTCATGTAAACCAAATCCAAATCTCAACAACGTTAGATAAAATGCGTCGCGGACCGCGGGTGCATTTCGTATGGCGTGGTCCAAGGCATGTTTTAAATAGCGTTGAATATTCTTAAAAAATGATTAAAAGCGGTTAATAAAATCTATCATAGGCTAAAACGTGTTTTAAAATCAGATAAATAAGCCAATAATAACAGTTGAGCGACCGTGCTAGAACCACAGAACTCGGGAATGCCTCACACCTTCTCCCGGGTTAACAGAATTCCTTACCCGGATTTCTGTGTTCGCGGACTGTAAAATAGAGTCAATATTTCCTCGATTCGGGATTTAAACCAGTGACTTAGGACACTATAAATTATCCCAAGTGGCGACTCTGAACGTAAAAAATAATTCCATATCGAATAATGTCACTTTAATTGAAAAAACTCCCTTATATACCCTTCGGGGTGTAAAAAAGGAGGTGTGATAGTGGTGAAGCACAATCTCAATCTACGACATATTATGAAAGCTATATACACAAAGAAGAAGGCAGGGAATAAACGTTCCCCTCTTCGACAACTACGGCCCGGTGGCCCCCTCCTCACCGTCTTCAGTATCAGACAGAAGGAAATTGGCATCATACTTCTCTCCTTTGGCTTGCTCGATCTCCCCCGAGAGATCAAAGCCCCCGGCATGAATCTCCTCGAGGATTTCCCTCCGGGATCTGCACCTCGCATACTCATTGCTATTGCTTGCACGATCAAGGGCCCTCCTCAGCTCAGCTTTAGCAATGGCAGCGCTCCTCGAATAGGCCACCACTTTCTATCCCGCCCTGGTATTACTCATCACAACCTCGGCTCAGGCATTCACCACCTCGATTTTTTCCTTCAAAATCTCGGACGAAAGCCTTGCGATCATTTTCGCCCAAGCAAAATCGTTCGCACGAACGGTCTGGATTTGTGCCTCAAGAGCAGAAACCCCGGCCTGAGCCCTCTCTTCGGCCGCAAAATGGGCACTCGCATGCGCCTGCAGCTCGATGAATTCACTTTTGACTCGGCCAACCTCTCCCCAGAGTTGTCCCAGCTCATCCGCCTTGTTATTCAACTGAAACATCAAAACATCAAGACGCCAAGATAGAAAGGGAGTGCAAGCTAGCATGAAATACAGGGTACCTATTTCTCCAGGAAAATCTCACGGATCCGGTTCCGGTCTACCTCACGTCGTAAGGAAACGAGCTCGCTTTCCTTTGTCGCACAAAGAAGCTTGAGGGATTTCTCCCTATCCAGAGCTTCCCGCAACGGAGCCTTGCAACGAAGCAGCTCGTATTTAAGCCTGTCGAAGGCCTATGAAAGAAAGCTATATAAAAAAAAAAAGAGGGGAAAAGGAAAAGTGCGGGGCTAGAACAACCTTACAGCAGTCAAAACTCACCATAAGGCCAAAACGCTGAGCCTCGCCGAAGGCCGAAGCAACGTCCAATGGCGTACCACTTCCAGAAGGTCGTCGATCGACCGAATCGCTTCTTCTTAACCGCTGAGAGGGAGTCGCCTCACTGCAAGCCCTTTCGCCCCCGGAACGTCTTTCCTTTTATCAACACTCCTTGATCCCGAGGCCAGCAATCTCTCTTCCTCCCCCGGGGGAAATGGCCTCACTTCAAAAGGACCCCCGGCACCTACGACAGTTAAATCAAATAAACCGGCAAGAAAAGCGCCATTTTTTAGGAGGCAGAGCGCCGGGCACCTACCATGATGCTTTACCTCCCATCTCCCTTTGGATAGATCTCGCCACCGGCGCCTATCATAAATTGAGAAAGCTGCCAGCTTACGAGACCACTCGGCTAAATTAGGGACTTCGCTAGGCGACCAATGAGTTGCTAAAAATAAAGAACAGAAAGATATCGTTACAGAGCCAACCTCCAATCGAAACGAAGACTATTCATCTGAGGCACTTACGTGTGAAATTTCATTTCTCAAGAAATGGCAAAAATTCTCCAGGAATGACGTCGGTCGTTCGGATCCGAATGAACCGACTCATCCATTCCTGATCCTCGTCCTCCTCACTGCCAACTATAGGAGCTCGGGTGGACCGACGCTGAAGAGCAATCAAGCCCCAGTAGCATAATGGCTGATACAACCTCACGAGATGGCTGAGGTTAAACTCTATCCCGGCCTTGTTGGCAAAATATCTCATCGCCTGCACTATTCTCCAAAGGGAGGGATGAACTTGCGCCAGGGTTACTTGATATCTCTGGCAGAAATCGAGCACGACCCAATCGGGGGAACTCGGCGCGAAAACATGAGTGTATACGCTCAAAAATCTCTCAACATATGTCATAGCGCTCTCCTCGGGGGAAGGTACTTGCAAAATCATGCCTTCCCACCATCCGCAATCTTTTCTGATCATCTCGAGGTTTTCCTCCCCCACTGATGAAATGATCCTCGACACATGCTCCTGATGGCCCGGAACATTGGGAGGTTTCCCCGACGTGACAGCTCTACTTGAAGCAGGGCAACCTAAGCCTCACTCACCTGATGTCGGAGGCAAACTGCTGGTGCCAAACGAATGCGTAACACAGGAGGGACTCCCCCCGACCGATGATCAGACGTTGACATAGCAACCATGGCTACGGCAAAGTACGGGGAGGGGGTGAAATAAGGATCTGAGCAAAATTTTCCGAAAATAGGGAAGTGGAAGAACTAGCACAAAGTGCCAGGATCTGCAGAAGAGACAACCTTTTCAAAACAGAAAATTCGCCATTTGAGAGACGGATGAACAAATATATAGGGGCAAAGCAACAACTGCCCACCTACCCAAGAGGGCCAATTAATTCTGGTCGCGTTAACGTCACCCTCTCTTAGGGAAATGTACTGTGGGAATCACATCGGCCCCCCTTTCTTCTTATCGGATCATACGAATATTGTTACCTAACATAACTCAGAAAACTATGGGATCTTGGGGAGCACCCCGATGTCATGAGCATCAGTCCGAGAGAAGCTGTCAATTTAACACCGGGACATGGCCAATTTCTGGGTCCCGGTTGATCCGAGAGTAGGCTCCGAAGGGCCAATGCCGAGAGGCAAAAGCTAAAACGCGAAAGCAAAGGGGGCAGGAAAAAAAAGAAGAGGGGAAGAAAAGGGCTGAAAGAATGAAAACCCCTTTTTGCATTGTCAAAAATAAAACATCTTTACACAGCCCATTCCCCCGGGGGCCGCATACAAGGGGAAAAGGAGGGGATATAAAATGACTCGGAGACTACTCCTCGTCGCTATTATCTTTGACCTCATCAGGGGCAACTAAAAGCGCCAGTTCTTCCTCCGCTTCACGGGCCTCCTTGAGATCAGCTGATAGGTCGATACCTCTGGCTCCGATTTCCTCCAGGGTCTCTGTCTTCGCCTCCGCCTTAGCATGCTTAATAGCTTGGGTTAGTTTCTGCCCAACTTCTATTGATATGTCTCGAGCTATTCTATGTGTCGTAGCCGCATCCTCCTGATAAGTGATAGCATTTCTTTCGACCTCGGACTTAACCGCGGCCAAAGCAGCAACCTCCATGCGAGCATCCTTGAGAAGATCCCGGGATGTCGTCAACTCCCCGGCCGCTATTTCATTTTGCTCCCTCAGCCCGGAGATCTCCGCATTCAGTTGATTAATCTGTGAGCCACTCTACTCGACCTACATAAGAAAGGTAAGCCAATATATATGGGAATACGGAATAAAATTCGAGCACGAGCAAGGCAAAATACCTGAGCAGCAAGATTGGCCTTCTCTCGGAGCATCATTTCCAAAGTTGTCCGAAGTTCTCCCAGTTCTTTCCCTCCCCGGGCAGGACGAGCCTCCGAATCCCATAGCTTCGAGGTCACTTCCTTACACTCCTTTTCGTGATAAGAAAGCTTCTTGCGGAGCCGAAGGATGGCATGATCGTACATCTCCTTGCACTACGGCATAGCAGAAAAGTTAGAAAGATGAAGAATGACGTTCGAGGGCGAAAGAAATGCACAAGAAATGGCTATCACCTATTGCATGAGCTTCTCCACCGCTTTGACGGCACCGGGAATATCAAGATCGGCACTATCACTAACACCATCAAAGATGTTGGCAATAGAGCTTCCCCCTTGGAGAGGAATCCCCGCTTTGGCGCTGATCATCCCTTGAGCATCCCGCAATTCCCCTGACGAGACTAGGAAGCACGAAAGGAAGTCATTCAGATCACCAACTTCTCCAAGTGGAAACCCACGTTCCTGAAAGGCTCCGATCCTTGACCCTTCAAGATCAACGGCAGCTGTCCCCCGGGGCGAAAATTGCATCGAATCCATCTGTGCAATTTGAAGCTACATCAACATCTTCTTCGAGGGTCCCCAGCTCACAGGGCCGCCTGGAGCCAATCGTTCCGAACTCAGCAGCCTCTGTCTGAGGCTCCTGCGAGGCTCTCGCACTCGACTTTGTTCTCCGCTCTAACGGGAATTCTTCATCATCCTCTCCCTCGGTGTCAGGATTCGCCTCTAAGGTTGAAGCAGTAGTTCCAGCAGCGGCTCGATGCTTGAGTGACCTGGTTTTCTTTGTCGTAGGATGGACAGCAGCTGCCCTGCTTTTCCTCTTCTTACTCGTGTCGGGATCCAAAGCCCCTACTTCGCCACTAGGGGGCGGCCTCATCTGCATATTCTCGCCAAGACCTTTACCAGCGCAGTAACCGCAAGACGATTTCACTAAGGGCTCAAAAAGAAACACGAAGTACAAGGCGTAGGTGGTAAAGGAACCTCACCATGATTCCTAGCCACCCAATGCTTATTGGCCAGGCCGGTCCAAGACGGAAAACGATATGGGAACTTCTCGTCCAACCGCTTGATCCATCCCGACAAATCTGGAACCGCCTCCGGGTACCAAGCAGCAACTGCAGGAAGCACAAAGAGATCATTATTTTGAAAGGAAGAATGGTTGAAAAGCGGCTAAGGGAAAAATTGCTTACGTCGGAAATTCCACCTCTCCGGAAAGGGCATCCTCTGGGCCGGGATGATGTCCGAGGTCTTTACCCGGATAAACCTGCTCATCCATCCTCGATCCTTTCCCTCGTCGATGCTCGAGAAAAAAAAATTGGACCGATGGCGGAGCCTGATTAAACCTCGATAAAATCAAGGACTGTACATCCTGATTAGATGATTGAGGGTAAAGATCTCACCCTCAACCCCTTCGGGGAAATGGCGAAGCAGCAACACTATCCTCCAAAAAGAAGGGTAAATCTGACCAAGCATCACCTGGTATCGGTCGCAGAAGTCAAGGATAACCGGGTCTATCTCCAGAGGAGAGGACTCGGTAGAATTATCGGGACCCAGGGTGAATGGGTAAGTGTACACGTGAAGGAAGACAGCCTTATGGTCCGTTATATTATCGTTGGGACCGGGAATCTCCACCCCCACTGCCTCGCTCCATCAGCAGTCCGTCCTCACCTTGTTAATATCGGTCACAACGCTAATGTATCGAGACACACGCTCGCACCGGCCCAGTGTAGATGAAGTGGCATCGACGCTAAAATCCCCTGACATATCGAGATCAGGTGGGGTACATTGTTCCAAAGAGGGAATCGCTCTAGTTTCCTCCTTAGGCGATCGGGATGATGATGTAGCGTCGTCCCACCGGGGAACCGTCCTAGAAGTCCTAGCCATGTCAATGGTAAGAATTCTTCTATTAAAAGATGAAAGAGTGTCAAAGACAAAAGATTCTGACTCGTGAGCTTGGAAATGGGGTGAAAGTGGGAAGTGTCAAGCAACCGATGCATTTATAGGAACCGCTTGGGGAGCGGAAAGGACGAGCCAATGGCAGTTCGTGGGGTTTCTCGATTATCGCATCTGACGGCGGCCTTGCACAGTTATCTGGAACATGGCATTTAATGCTCTTAAACGGTTGATGTCACGGCAATGATGGCCTCGAGACGACGGTTCAAAATTGTTTCCTATTACTTCGTTCTAGAAAACGCGGAGACTATCTGTGTACGGTGAAATCGGAGGGACCGATTTCTCGCCACTAAGGTGCGTTCGGGGAGTCATATTGGTATCTCGAGGCTGTAGGGTTACGGTTAATCTCCCTCCCCCGAGGTTCACTCACAACCCAACAAAGATTCCGAGGGTGGGGAACTCCCGAGGCAAGCAACTAGCATTAGCAGAGTCTAGTATCGTGCCTAGTCGTCCCATCCCCATGTCTTTACATTTAATGCATTATGTACTATATTGTATTCTCCCTCCTATATAAAGGGAATCCACACCACTTTGTAAAGGGTTGTTGTTGCTCCAACTATTCTACAAGATCAATAATATTTCTCTCTCTTTTTTCTCTCTAACCCATTTGCCCGAGGCTACTCTTTGCATATATTGCTTTCATATTTGTTCTTCATTTATTGTTTGGTATTGGACATAAAGAGCCTTCTTTAATTATATTCTAGTTGGTATCCCTTTCCCGGTTACCCCTGATAGCTCGAGCTCGAGCCGGATATCGACCCCGAGGCCATTCATCGACCATTCCGAAGCTCGGACAGTAAGCCCCTCGGTTTGATTACTGCCTCGTTTTAACTTGCATCTCATCGTTGAACTTCATACTCCTAGCATCAGCTGCTCTAACGACTAGCATAAAAATAGATCACGTATTTTTAGAGTCTCATTTACAAATTTGATTGTTGTTATCATTTTCACGGTAAACAAGTTTCTATGGAGCTTTAGATTTTTATAATTGCAGAAATACTTCACCTTCTTTTGGATAATCACTAATTAGAGTCCGTGTATTTGATAAATTCAATAAGGTCTGATTAGATATGTGGTGAAATGGAGAAACAAAATGGTGAACGTGGTGAAATTAAGAAGACGAGTGGGAGTTGCCAGGAAAGTTTTTTCCACATGTCATTTGTTAATTGGCCACATTACTGCGTTTGAGACTCACGCACCACCTTTCTATCGGGAATTGTCATTTAGGTGTTTAATAGACACATTTTCAAACAACATTAGATGTTAAATAGGTCATTCCTTAAAATAAGGGGTCTAAATGAAAAAAGAATGGCCAAGTTTACGGGGCCATATATGTATTTGACCTAGAAAGTAATACTACATTGGTTATATTATCTAAAAGAAACAAGTTTATCCACATCTTAATAACACAGCAAGATCATTGGAACATAATTAGCTATCCATAAGTTAATTTCCCACACGTAACATATTTTCCTTTCTACCGTTTTAAAGATATCATTCACTATTTTGTTTGTTTAACCATTTGATATCCGCAACTTAGTGGACGGGGTATCCTTAATTTTTGTCCCCATTTTAAAGTTTTGCAACTATGTATCATGTATTAAAGCTTGTCCTCCTTCTCATTCTTGTTCTTCTAATACTAATAAATTATGAGCACACAATTAAAATCAGAAAAGAATAATTTATGTATTGCACAATTGAAGACTCGTTGCTTATTTGTGATTGGAATTAACTGAGTAATGTTCCATTCAACTTTTATTGACTATCCCAAATAATCTGGATTGATTTGGTTGACGAAAAATTAAACAACATTATTATTGGATTCTGTTGAGTATAAAAAAAAACCCACAAAGCGTGTATTGACTTTTGAAAGTTCAGGTTGAATCTAACCACTATAATTGGAATTTTTATTAGACGTTTGATAGCAAATTTGGAATTGATTCAGACCACAATGGATTAACTTTGAAGTGAAAATAGGTTAATAAAATTTCTACACATGCAAGTTATGACAATCCCGTTAGAATTGCTGAACAAGTTTTACAAAAATTATGACCCAATTTGTACTATAGTCATGAGGATCTGTTAGTCCCAATAGGCACCCTACTGAAATTATGAGAACAATCAATTATTTCCAACTAGCAGAGCCATACCACCACAGACGCCAGTATTTTTAGAGAGCAATTTTAATAGAAATCAAGCAAAATACAATGTTCAAAGAAAAAACAGACAAATCTCTCAGGTATAGATCTCAGAGCCATAAATATACATAATGTGCATACCAGCAATTGAATCTGTTCTCCGGATCTCTGAACTGAAGCAGCCTCCAATTGAAGAATTTTAGGGGCATCCTTTTTATTCTGCATTTGTCGTTGAAAATAAAAATTTGTAATCACCGTCCATTACTATTTATGTAGTCTTCTTCTATTCCAACAAAGTAGCAGCTCCTTAGGAGATTCTGGCTTGCACCATTTAACTTCAAGCAAATTCAAAAACATGTGTCAAATCTTATTTGTGATTCTGCAGTGGGTCAAATTTGAGCAAAAGTTAAAATGGATTCGGTCAATAAACGGGTTTGACCGAACTGCCAAAAATCTACTTCGGCTAAGAAGGCTTGGATCCAGATGGGCTAAAGAATGGGTCATAGCTCAACCCGCCCAACTTGACCCAAGAGAAATTGCAGAAGCTGAAACCCTGAAGTCATCATTTTGAGGTGAGAGGAAAAGTGACTGGAGATAGGAAAACGACATCACATGTGCAAAAACCTTAAAAGATTACAAGCAACTCCTCTTATGAATAAACTGGTGCTTTGGAAGTTCTTCAAACAAAAGCCAACAGATTCAGATTTTTTTTGTTCTTCTGTATGTCAACAAGTGAAAGCACAAATACAAACAAATACATGGAGAATACAATTAAATCTTTCATGACCAGTTGATGAAAGACTCTAAACAATCAAACAAGAATAACGATTATCTTGTTCCAACATTGATGAAAATCTTTCAAAGTTTTAGACCTCCATGCTCAATGAACTTAAACATAAGCTCAAATATACTTTTGTACAGAAATTTCAAAACTGCTCCAATCGGGTAATATATGAAGTAGCCCTAAAAAGAACTAAGACAAAAAAGTAATAAATGAATCCTCACATACAGGTCATCTTTGACTACTGTTCACTACCAATAGGCACACCGATGACAAAATTCTTACTACACTGCTCACTAACAGCATTCAACATGTATGCCAGTGAGACCAAGAGTAAAGGCACCAAATTCACATGAGTTAAATATTTGCCCATGTCAGCTTGTTTGCATTATGCATTCTGCATTCCACCACTATTCTCCATTACGTAATCTTGTCAAGAAGACAAATATTAAGAACAGGATTACACTGCTTGATAATAAAAAGTCGAACCTGAATTAACAGCATTCACAGAAAACGCAACTTCGAGCTCAACCTTTCCAACGCCCAGGAAACACGAAATCGCACAACTGCACACAAATGATCAAATAGGTATCTAGTTTTCTCATTAGTCATAAAGTCTAAAACTTGAATTCCCCCATCCATCTTTCCATCATAGCAGAAAGAGTAAATAGAACTCAAATCCACCTCAAACTGCTACAAATAAATCCTCTTCTCAGTGGAGCTGCGAATGTGCTGGAGTTAAATAAAAACAATGCCAGGAAAAATTGGCAAAGAATTGGCTAAGTCAAATAAATGGCAGCTAATAAAAGTTTTGATTAGATGCCTTACGGTGAGATCGGATTCTCCTTAAAAAGAATAAAAGGAGTATAAATGCCCAACCAGCAAGAAGACACTTGCATGCCAATATCAGGCTTTGACCTTTCTGGGGAAGAACAGGGTACAGAATTGATCTGCAGTTTGCATTAGTATAAGAAGTTAACATAGCTGGCCAAGTTTTGAGAAAAACTCTATGCGTATTGGACTTTCAAAATTAAGGGATGTATATTGGACAATGAAAAGAAATTCTACCATACTAATATCAAAAGCAGCAAGACAAAAGTGGACCACTTTCTTTCATAATTTGGTGATACAGTAGCTCAGTAATACTTCACATGAGCAAAATATTAGGAGGCTATAACTCATACTCACATAGCTCTTTGTTTTGTTCATCTAAGATTCTTAATGTTTCGTATATCATTCTTCGCTGTGGATGAGAATAGTCACCAGCAGCAAATACGTTTTTCTTCTGTTCCACTTCAATCCAACTGCAACCAACTGGCTTTTTAAGATCTCTCGTTTTCATAGACTTCCTTATCTCTAGGACATCATCCCATCTTGCATTCGCAGCATACAGATTTGACATAACTATATAATTCCCAATATCATTAGCATTGACTTGAAGCAGGTGACCTGCCACAGTACGGCCTATATCAACCTCCTGATGGGTTTTACAGGCACCCAGAAGTGTTCCCCATATATTGGCGTCGGCTTTAAAGGGCATCCGGGTCACAAAGGAAAATGCATCTTTAATTCTGCCTCCACGTGCAAGTAGATCCACCACGCACGCATAATGCTCCATGCTAGGTTTGACTTGATGCGTCTTTTCCATTGAATCAAAGATCTTCAACCCTTCATCCACAAGGCCAGCATGACTACAAGCAGATAGCACTGTAGTTATTATAACATGATCTGGTTTGAAGTCCAGCTCAAGCATATGATAGAATATCCCAAGTGCTTCTTCTCCCATTCCATGCATAGCATACCCTCCAACCATTGCTGTAAATATAACAAGATCTTTGGCAGGAGATGATTGGAAAAGCTTGTATGCATATCCTAGAGTAGCACATTTCGAATATACATCTATGAGAGCTCCAACCAGATAAACGTCATCAAGGAAAGACCTAATCACATATGCATGACACTGCTTCAGCAGGTTGCTTGAGGCCGTTTGACCGCAAACAGGAAGGAGGCTCAAAATGGTCATGGCATCAGGCCTCATTTTGTGATGCTGTAACTCAGTGAACAGACTCACTGCTTGATCAGGACAATCATTTTCAGCATAAGCTCTAACCATCAGATTCCACGTGGTAAGATCCCTCTCGGTCATCCTCTTGAATATACCATGTGCGTCTTCATGTAAACCATAATTCACAAACCCTGATATCATCGAGTTGCACGTGACTACATTCTTGTTTCCTGATAAACTCTCAAATATTCTGTTAGCATAGTTCAAATTGCAACACTTTGCATATGCATCAAGTAAGGCATTAACGAGAGTAGGTTCAGTATCACTTAGCAAGATACCAGATCTTATTGAAAAACCATGTGCTTCTTTGACCTTATCCATTCTGGAAATGTTAGCAAAATAGCGCACCACAGCCAATAATGTGATGGAGTCAGCTTCCATCCCCTCTACAAACATCACCTTTAACAAGTTAATAAATTCTTCGTGAAGTTGGGTTTCTGCTAAGGCATCAAGCATAGTGTTCCATGATATCACGTCTTTGTTAGAAGTCAACGAAAATGTGTGAAACGCCTCTTTGATGTTTCCACATTTTGTATAAAAGCTTGTAAGGGCATTAATCACCGAGGTATCTTGATGGAGGAAACGGTGACGAATTACATAGCCATGGATCTGCTTCCCAATCAACACGTTATTGAGCTGTGGACATGCAGGAAGAATGCTCACAAGAGTAACAGAGTCTGGTCCACTCATCTTCTCTTTAGTGAATTCACGGAAAAAATCCAGTGTCTTCAACCATTTACCACTCGCTGCACATCCAGCAATTATTGAGTTCCAAGATACCAGATCTTTACTTTTCATATTCCGGAACAAAAACTCTGCTCCTTCAAAATTTCCAACCCTCAAGTAGCAGCTCAAAAGAGCATTGATGACGGTAACTTCTGATAGCAGATCAGCCCGTCGAAAAACATAACAATGTATCTGCCTTCCCAAGTGGTAACCAGCTATCCCTTCTAAACTAGGACAGATAGGAAGAATATTTGCAATAGTTGCATAATTAGGTAGAATGGAAGCTCTCAACATCAACCTGAACAATTCAAAAGCCCTGTCCGTAAGCTTATTCTCGATGAAACCTGCAATCATTGCATTCCATGAAACAACATCTTTGTCAGAAATTCCATGAAAAATAGCAGCTGCATCTGAAATATTCCCTGATTTTGCATACATGGATAAGAAAGCATTTCCTACCAGTGTTTTACAATCCAATCCGTGCTTTATCGCATAACAATGAACACTTTTTCCAGCAACCAAAGCTCCAGCACGGGCAAGCACAGGAATAACAATAGCAATAGTGACAGAACTTGGCTTAGGATAATGCGCTCTTTGCATTGAATTGAACAGCCTTATCATCTCTGTTTCATGAAACCGCGAACCAGCAAAGCCAGACAACACAATATTCCATGTCACTGTGTCACTGTATTTAATCTGGCTGAAAAGCTTTTGACATTCATCAAGATCTTTACATTTAGCATACATATTAAGCAAAGCCTTTGTAACAAATTGACAAGAATGATGGCCTAACTTAATGACAGAACTATGCAAAGCTTTCCCCAATATTCTATCTGATATGGCAGCACAAGATTTGAGAACATTTGCCAAGACTTGGTAATCAGCAACTGTTGGATTTTGGATTTTTTGGATAATGCCAGATAGTACTTCATTCTTCATGCTAAAAGATTCCAGTAGTAATTCTTTAGTCAATGCATATCGACTTTCATAATCCAAAACATACTCTCATTCTTCACGGAGTTACTGAATTATTCCAAGAATCAACTTTAACACTCCAACTGTACTTTCCCATAGGGCCTGTGATAATTCAGTCAATTCAGCGACAAAATTGTAAGTCTGCAGGAAGTACAAAACATAGAGAGACTTGTTAGCAAAATCGGAAGAATCAAGAAAACTAACCGAAGACCATATTAAAGGATATATGATGTATCTGTTATACATATGTTGGTTATTAGATAAGTACTTGGAGTCCAAATGAATCACAAATACTTCCTGTGTGTTTGCTCTATATATATGCTGATACTGGGCAATGAATTAATGAAGTGTTCTGCCAATTTTTATCTTCTCAGATAGTTATAGGCATCAAGGTACTAAGGTGTTGTCACGACCCGAAATTCCTACCTTCGGGACCGTGATGGCGCCTAACATTTTACTTGCTAGGCAAGCCAACATTAGAGGATCTTTAAGCCAATTTAATCAATTTCAATAAGTAAAATCAATTAAGCCAAAATGAAACTAAAATTGAGTGCGGAATGACATAAAAACCAATAATATCTAAGTACAACCCTGATACGTAGGCACAATTCACGAGCTTCTAGAGCTTCTACATACAGAATTTGAAATAAGCACAACTGTCTCGAATGATAAGAACATCAAATAGGGGGAAAGTGGAAGGGGACTTCAAGGTCTGCGGACGCCAGCAGATCTACCTCGAGTCTCCAAAAGCAAATCCGAGCTGAAACGCCTCACGGACAGTTGGGACCAGTACCAAAATCTGCACAAGAAGTGTAGAGTCTAGTATGAGTACAACCGACCCAATATACTCCATAAGTGTCGAGCCTAACCTCAACGAGGTAGTGACGAGGTTATGACAGGACGCTCACGTAAATAAACCTGTACAGACGGAAATATAGGAGCAACATAACAACAAACAAAGAATTAACAAGTACTATTGGGAGGGGACATGCGAAAGGGGTGTAAGAGAGCAAACTAAACCATAGATACGAAAGTTTCCCTACAAAGGGGCTGGCTTCAACAACCCATAAGGGACGGCTTGCCAAGCTACACAAACGGTTAATTTGCTTATAGTCGCAAAAGTTTTCCTACAAAGGGACTGGCTTCAACAACCTATAAGGGACGATAATAACAATAGGGAATGATAATAAGAGACAGTCAATAAGCCTTTAACCAACACGATGAACAAACATAATGAATAAAACTGCACGGCATCACCCTTCGTGCTTTTACTCTCAACCTCGCCATGGAACAGTAATAATGGCACGGCATCACCCTTCGGGCATTAACTCACAAATATGGCACGGTATCACCCTTTGTGCATTAACACTCAATCATGGCACGGCATCACCCTTCGTGCATTAACTCTCAAATATGGCACGGCATCACCCTTCGTACGTTAACTCTCAAATATGGCACGGCATCATCCTTCGTGCATTAACACTCTCCCTTACCATACAACAATGAACATATAACAAAAGGGAGATAAAATAAGCAAGAACAGGCCTTACATCAACAGTGGTTCCATAATACCAACCTCAACTTCGGAAACAATACTCAATTATCATAGGTAGCTCATAAATGCAAAAAAAAACGATCAATTTAGTAATTAACTAGTCTAAGCATGGATATCATGATCAAAGAAAGGAATAAATTACAAGAAACAAGATCCACCTGCATGCTTTAACCCAACAACAACGCATAAGTAGTCGTCACCTCACATATATGTTGTACCCAACAATTAGACATGTAGCAAATAGACAAACAAGTCCTAATCCTTCAAGTCAAGGCTAACCACGATACTTACCTCGCTCCAAAGACCAACTCAAAGCTCGACCACGGCTTTGCCTTACGAACAAGCCTCCGAACCAACCAAATCTAGCAAATTATCAACCAAACGATTCAAAATAAGCCTTACGAACTACCCACGAATGAAAAAGGTTCAATTTAGGTCATTATTGAAAAAGTCACTAAAAGACAACTCTCGGGCCCGCTTGGTCCAAACTTGAAATTCGGACCAAAACCAGATTACCCATTCACCCCCGAGTCCGGTTATTTAATTTGTTTTGAAATCCGACCTCAATTTGAGGTCCAATTCCAATTTTACAAAAATCCCTAATTCTTCCCAAACCCCCAATTTCCACCATGAAAATCCTAAATTTTAGGTTGAAATCTTATGAAATGTAATGGAAGATTGAAAGAAAATAGGTTAGAATCACTTACCAATGAATTGAGTAAGAAGGGATCTTGAGAAAATCGCCTCTAGGGTTCTTTAGGTTTGAAATTTGAGAGAATGAACCAAAATCCCGTTTTTCCCATCTTAAGTCCAGGTGCAGATGTCGCAATTGCGACCTGGGGTTCGCAATTGCAAACCCCGCAAATGCGAAAAATCTTTCACAAATGCGAAGTCTTCACACTTCTGCTGCCATCGCAATTGCGATGGTTTGTTCGCAAATGCGAACTTGGACTCCTCGGAATTGCGCCCATATTGATCGCAATTGCGAATTCTGTTAGACACAGCCCCACTTCATTTTCTCCGCAATTGCGATCATGACAGGCTTCGCTTTTGCGAACACTGACCTCGCAATTGCGAGGTCAGAGGCCTGCACCAGAATTGAAGCACACCAGCATTGATTCTAAGTCCAAACTCACACTGTAGCCTATCTGAAACTCACCCAAACCCTCGGGGCTCTAAACCAAGCATGCATACAAGTCCAAAAACATCATATGAACTTGCTCGCGCGATCAAATCGCCAAACTATCACATAGAACTATGAATCGGACACCAAAATCAAATGAAATTTTCAAGAAAACTTTAGAACTTCTATTTCAACCACCGGATGTCCGAATCATGTCAAACCAACTCCATTTTTAAACAAATTTGACAGATAAGTCATAAATATAGTAATGGACCTATACCGGGTTCCGGAACCAAAATACTGACTCGGTATCAACAAAGTCAAACATTGGTCAAACCTTCCAAGTCATTAAGCCTTTTACTATCAAATTTCGACAAAAAGCGATAACTCGAGCTAGGTACCTCCGAATTCGATTCCGAGCATACGCCCAAGTCCCAAATCACGATACGGAACCACCGGGACCGTGAAAATACGGATCCGAGTTCGTTTGCTCAAAACGTTGACTAAGTCTACTCAAATGAATTTTTAAGGCAGAATTTCATATTTTATCACTTTCCGGAAAACACCCAGACTGCGCGCGCAAATCGAAAAAGGCTTAAAGAAGCTATTGGAGGCTTTGAAACACAAATTTAAGGTTTAAACTCTAGATGACTAATTGGGTCATAGGTGTATGCACCTTCACCGATGAGTTTTGTTTTTGGGGCTCAACATCATATATATATATATAGAGCTTATTTATAATTTGTCCATTCTTTTGTTCAAATAATCATTGTTTGCATATCTAGTTTCATTTTCTTGCATTACATATCTATTTTTTTTATTTTTCTTCAGTGGCGATTTTCTTCGCTATAGCCCACACTTTAATTGTGTGTTGCGCTAAAAGCGAGGAAGTGTTACTTGTATGGATTCGAGTAGAGAAATATGCTTGGATCTTGAGGAAAGGTTTAGACAAGGCAATGCTCCAAGAATTCATCAAATTAAGTGTGAACTTGCACCGCTAAACCAAGAGCGAATGACTATGTTCTTGTGGTGCGGCAGAAGAGCAAATGCAATATCATGAGCATGAGAAATTTCATCAATTTCTTATGGGCTGAGTTTACAGGCTTATGGGTCAATCATAACTTAAATTTTTAACATGGATCATTTGCAAGGGTGGATTCAAGATTTGAACTTTATCGGTTATGGATTCTAGGACAGAATCTCAAGTGCTAGTAACTGGGTTATGAATTTAATTTTCATACATATTTAATGGATTTTTTAACACATATACGTGTTTTGGGCCAAAGCTACTGGGTTCGAAGCCTACACCCACCTCTGATCCTTTGCCAGTCTAGTGCAAAACCGTTGAAAGTCTGATTCGTGAAGAGACACAAAGAATGGTTGCGAGAACGCAAGAACCAATACATGAAGGGGCAACTTTCCATGTAGCAGGCACAAAAGGAAGGAACAGAGGGCAAAACAAGGTACTTTGCACTCACTGAGTCACTGTAACAAAGTGGGTCATGAAAGGGATAATTTTTATGAGCTCAATGGGCAGAGCTGGCCTAGGTGCACGCGCTGCAACATAATGGTCATGAAAATGAGGGTTTCTATAAGATTATAGGGCTATCCGTCAAAGTAGGAAAGAAGGAGGCCAAATCAAGAATGGAACAACAAAGGGAATACTGGTGGCACGGCACTCCATGCTACTATAAGGATGGAGAAAAGAAAAGATGGCAACATTAGTTTGAGTAATGCTGCAGGATCTACTCAAACACAGGTTGATCAACTTCATGTCGTCTTCAAGGAGAAACAAGCACAAAAAACCATGTGTGGTAAGGTTTTCAATTCATATGTGCTAGATTGGGTTTTGGATAGTGGTGCATCACATCACATACACCGCACATTTGAGTCATGCACAATGTGAGAAGGTTAAATGATTCGTTGGCCATTGTTGTCTTGTGACAAATGGTGAGATCTTCTAGGTGAATCTGGTGGGAAGGGTTCATTTTGGGGCTCATATGACTTAGCAATTTGTTGTTAGGTCCAAACTCCAAATGTAATTTTATTTCAATTCGGCAGTTAACAAGTGACACAAAGTGCATGGTAACATATTTCTCTAATCGTTTTGTTATCCAGGACCTCAACACAAAGAAGCTGATTGACAGGGGTAACTTGCGAGGAGGGGTTTACGAATGGGGCTTTCGGAATAAGTGCAGTTGTGAAGAGTCAAGAGAAGGTGAACTTATGGCATGCAAGAATATGGCACAGTTCATATGAAAATATGTCAAAGTTGACTGAAATTCTTGGGCTACAAACTAGTAGTTTTGTTTCTAGGAGCTGTGATATTTGTCACAGGGCTAAGCAAGCTCTTATTTCCTATCCAATAAGTTTCAATAAAGCAAGTGATCCTTTTGACCTTGTCCAAGTGATTTATGGGAAAGATATAGTACACCTTTAACAGTGGGTGCACATTACTTTCTTACTATATAGCAGCAGCATAACTTGTCACAAACCTCAGAAGTTAAAAATTTAAGATGCAACTAGTTATCACCTTCTTGTTGGCAAATTAAATTATTTGATGAGAACAAGACCTGAAATTACATATTGTGTTAACATATTGAGTCAATTGATGCAGGATCCACACCAAGATCATAGGCATGCAGCTATGCGAGTTTTGAGGTACTTGAAATCGAGTCTGTTTCAACGCATACCACTTCCAGCTGATAACAAGTTGATTCTTGAGGGGTTTTCGTGATTCATATGGGCATCATGTGCCATGATTGAAAATCAGTGACCAGTTATTTCATTAACTTGGAAAAGCACCAGTGCTTTGGAAGACTAAGAAACATTCCACTGTGGCAAGGTCTGAGTAAAGAGCGAAGGCAAATGCAACCAGCAAGATAATGCGGTTAAGAAGTTTGTCGGACTGTCTTGGTGAAACCCAGAACCACCCAAAAGTACACAACTAAATTGTGACAATCAAGTTGGTCCTCACAAAGCAACTAAAATGGCCACTCTATAAGAGAGAAGATTCAAATTGGTGTGATCATTGTTGAAGACATAATTAAATAAATAAAAAAAGTATGCTCTCTATAACAGCTTAAACTTTTTTATGAGGTCACACACTTCAACATGGTATTAGAGCAGGCAGAGTTCCTCATTTTGAATCTCACCGCCACCTATTATTAAAAAATTTCACGTGTTTGGCCCATGAAAAAGAATCCGGCCTGCATGTGAGGGGGCGTGTTGAAGACATAATCAAATGAATAAAAGTGTGTCTCTCTAAAAGTTTAAGCTTTTAGATATGATGGTTCACACACTTCATCAATCACTACAAGCTATGTTCCTACTAGAGAGCAAAAGGCAGATATCTTTATTAGGGCCAACAGAAAATTCAATGAATCTCAAGAAAGTTGGGCAAATTGGGGGTGCGGTGTTGTATTAAAGGATATATGTTTTATATATTATAGATAAGACTGAGATAGAGTACAAGTAGAGTAAGGATAAGTTTAGTTGCTTATTAAACAAGTATTTGGAGTCCAAATGAATCAAGAAAATTGGCAATGAATTAAGGAAGTGCTCAGTCAATATTTATCTTCTTCACAATTATTTATCAACTATGGTCTTCGGTTAGTTTCCTTACTTAAGAACCCAATTTCGGTAAAATAATGTAATCCTTTTTTGTAAGAAGATAATGTGAATCAATGAAATGAAAAGAGAGAAGAAAGGGAGAATGAACTTACAGAGAACATGAAGGAGTTCGCACAGGCGCGAAGCAGTGAAAGCTTGTGTGAGAAATGGAGTTTTTTATGTTCATGATATCTTGAGGAGAAAAAATTCAAAATAGTCCTTAATTATGAATATAAAAGTATTTTGGTCCCCTACGTATAGCAATGAACACAAAATATCCATTATATTTGCAAATGTGGACAATTTTGGTCTTATCTTTAACGTAACCCTTCAAATTAAAGGAAAAGCACATTTTAAGTTAAAATTAACGGACCTCTCTAACTAACATTGAGCATAGTTAATCTGAAATTCTTAGAAACGTTTCTCTAATGTAGAAGCTAGGAACCCTAATCAACCACAGGTATATATTTCATCAATGGGTTGTTAAACTGAGTTGGTGTTCACTTTCTCTCGTGAAGCATCATCTTCGAACGTTACTGTAGGTGTGATAATATCATATTATGTTACTCATAGAAAACACCAAATTCAGATTATTTTAGAACCCTTAATTGACAAAGGTGACAGCATACTCTCATCATGTACACACGAGATCCATATATACCTAGCCAATCAATTTAAGATTGGATAGACCAACAAACGCATGCACTTGCTTAGACTCTTAGAGAATTGATTTGTAAGTTTCTCCAAACAGAATTACAAACATATGCATAAGAAGAAAAATAAAGATATATTTTCACTATACATTTACTTTTACTCGATCTATAGAATAGCCTTTTATTTTCTAACTCATGTCCCAACTATGGATAGGTATCATTTACTGGTCAATAGACTCACTCCTTACTTTTATGTTTTCACAAATATAATGTTAGTTCTGGAGACAATAAGTGCGTCATAGTTTTACCTTCCTTTTCTTGTCTAAGATTAATTATAGTATTTAAACATTTTGTTGGGCGTGGTGATTTAGCCTATGTTTGTTATAAAGGAAAATAAATGGCATTCTTACTTATTTATGATTTTTGGTTAGTTAGCAGAAAATAATTTTTTGAAAAATATATAATCTAGGCAAATACTATGGAAGACGAAATAGGTGGCGGAGGGGAGGGGAAGGAGCAGGCCAGTCGGAGTTTGGGATAGGGTTCGGGGTCAGGTCAGGATAAGGTCGAGATTAATAATAAGGGGTCGAGTGTCGGTGTTCGAAGTCGAGGGTCAAAGGTACGACCTCGGCCCCTAGACCCCAAACATCGATCTTGACCGCGGACCTCGACCTTGATCTCAAACTCGAACCATGACACCAACCTCGACCCTAGAATAGACCCTGAAACCAGATCTTGACCCCAAACCTCGACCTTAAACCCCAACACTAAACCTTGACTTTGAACCCAAACCATGACTCTTGATCCCAATCCCGACCTTGGCCATGAATCTCGACCACAAACCTCGATCCTAACTCGACTCCCGAATTCGACCTCTGTCTAAACCTCTACACCAGCCCGACTGTGAATCCTAACCACGAACCTTGACCTCGGCCTCGACCCCGACACCTGATTTCGACCTAGATCCTGACCTATGTTCTTGACCTGATCGTGACTGTCACGACCCATTTTTTGAACAAGCCGTGACCGGCACGCGATCACTAAACTTGACCGAGCGAACCATTTGCGCTTATCAAATCTATTATAACTTCAAACTTTATATGCAATAAGATAATACTTTAACCAAATACTTTCAATTAATTTAAATATCTAAAATAAACCAACTCCAAAACTTTATCGTAGTAACCACTGAAATACTACTAAGTTATTATCGAAGACATTAGAATCTTAACACATCAACTGTGTCTATGAAACCTCTATTGATAAACCGATGCACTGCTCAGGACATGAGTTCCTGGCTAATTCTCCAAGTAAATAAAAAAATAACTAAATAAAGATGACTCAAAGGAATACTCCACGAACAAAAGTGGAGCTCACCAATAGCACTGGAAGGGAGCGAAGTCCTAACCAGTAGCCTGCTCGCCTGCAAAACAGGTTCCTACGTTGTACCGCAGACCAACATAGGTTCCCAAAAGAGAACGTCAGTACCATCCATTGTACTCAGTGAGTCTCAACGATAGAGGATGAACTTTAATAAAATATACATTACGAGCAAAGATTCTAAATGCATGGAAAACATAGAGCTTCTAAGAACAATTCTAAAATAATTGCATAATAGCAGTTTATGAATATTCTAAAAGAAATTCTTTTCTTTTTTTTTTCTTAAAGAAAAATAATATATTTCACTTTATACTTCGGGAGTTCCAACTATCCTTACCTATTTCTATCTTAGTCACCGTGTGATCGGCACGGGTTCGAACCCAACCTGATCGAATAGGCCCAATCCACGAGGTGTCACTCGCTTCATGGTTCTCAACGCTCATGTATCATACCTTAGCTTGGCTAAGTAAATTCTCAGCAACGAGATCCTCGGCTCGTGTGCTTCCTACTTTGGCACAAGTAGTTCAGGAAGTCAACACCTTGGTCAGGACCCTCGGCCTGGACGATGACCCCTTCTTAGAATAGAGGATACTCCCACAAATCTTTTTTTCTAAAACTTCTTCTTGTGACTCTTCAAGTCTAAATCTTTTCTAGAACATCCTATACATACTCATACTAGTATCCTTAAATGTAAAGCATGGCATAAGAATGAAATAAACATTAAAAAGTATTTCTAAAGATTCTTGCTTCTTCATGAATTTTCAACATGAAAATTGCATATAAGAATAACATAAAAATCTGAAAATTTATGCACATATATTGATAAGTGGGGATTTTGACGATTTATTAGCGTCTTTTAGCTTTCGTTTTAGTCCAAAAGTATTTAATTGTATTCCCAAAAACTGATGAAATATGCGTAATTGTAGGAGTATTGGAAAATGAGCCACTAAGATGAAATCCAACTCAAAAAGGAGTAATTTGAACTCAAGGACAAAATCAAGCACAAAAGCTCAAGTGCGGACCGCAAATTTCCATCTGTGGCCGTAAAATGTGAAGGAAATTACCAGAATCCTAGTGCAAATTGCGTACCATACAATTATTGTGCGGCCGCAGAAGCTATGCAAGAACTAAAGTTCAGAGAGTCTCATTTCAAGCTCAAAAGGAAATGCGGACTGCACAATAATTGTGCGACCGCAGAAATCAGCTACGCGGCAGCACTTAGAAATGTGCGGTCCGCACAAGAGCCCTGTGCAGCCGCATGAAGAATTATGCAGACCTCAGAACATGAGAGATGCGGCTGCATTTCAGAATTGTGCGGCCATAGATTCAACTCCTGTCAAAACTGAAGCAAAGTGCGGAACCCATATGGAATTGTGTGGCCGTAGAACCTCCGAAAGGGTATTTTGTACGAAAATTCTAGCTTTGTATAAATAGGATAGTTTCACAAAATTAGGTCAAGTTTTGAATATTCAAAGTGTTGTAGCCGTTTTTCCTTGCTTCTTTAGGCAATTTTAGCTCATTTTGGTGATTCAATATTGGATTTTTATATTTTAAGCTTTCAATAAGAGTTTTATCATCTTTTCTTCTTTAATTTCTTCTATACCCACTATGAGTAGCTAGATTCTCACTAGGGTTGTGACCCAACCCTAGAGTGTAAACTTAACGGATGTTTGATTTTTGGCTTGTTTATGGGTTGATGTTCATTATTTAGCTTTGTTCTTGCTTTTAATTATAGAATTAATGGTTGCAAACATAAGTTCATGCCTATTTGACTTGGTCTCTACTTAAGAAAGAGAGATTTAGTCTAGAAAAACTTGGCTAACAAGAATTTGGGACAAACTCAAGAGATTGATCGTTCCAATTAAAGGGTTGAACCTAGAGATAGTAAAACCCGACTTGAGCATTTTATCAGCTATTTTGTTCAGTACCCATTTGGACTTGAGAAAGTCAAATTGGGAAAAATCACTCTCTTATCTAGAAGTATTGAGTGGGTATGTGAGCGTTGATAGCTATAATACACCTCAACCAATGAAACAAGCTTTAAAGTTTACAACCCATTAGGCAAACACCTAGGTAAAGATTATAGCCCTAGGCCTTTTACATTATTTGAAAACAACAACAAAAATAATTTCTTAGTTTTAATTATTTATCTTGCAATCTTAGTATAAATTAGACCTAGAATCAACCAAATTTTGTGGAAGTGTAATTTAAGATAGTTCAAGCTCATTCACCACAATATATACTTCTAAATCTCATTCATATAGCTCCTTGTGGAATTCGACCCCGACTCTCTATTGGGTATTACTATTGCATCGACCGTTTTATAACCTCAAATAGAGGTGTGACTTTGATGAGATTAATTTTTGGCACCGTTGCAGGGGAAGCTAAAAATGGATTTAGCTATATATTTGGTTTTGTGTGTGAATTGTCTTCTTTTCCTTCCATGTTATTAATCTTTTTTGTGAAATAATTATAGGTGAAACAATGGCTCTCAACAACAGTGATCCTCTTAGAAACATTCCTATAGGGGATGTGGACGTGGAAGATGAGTAAGTTGAAGAGGTTCCTCTTGAACCTCAAGCAAATAGATGAGGCCGACCGCCTTAAGAAAACGTTCCCGTTCCACCCCCACCTCCACCAAGAGGGGCTCCACACTGTGTGTTGCCGAATGAAGGGTATGCAAGTGCCATAGTCCCGCCCTGCATTAGGGCGGGCAACTTTCAAATAACAAATGTTATGCTCACATTGCTAGAGCAACGGGGATTCTTCACCGGGGCTTCGAATCAAAATGCATACAGACACTTGAAGGGGTTTGTGGACACTTGTTGGGAGTAAACAGACAAACGTCTCCAAGGATGCTTTGAGGTTGACGCTATTTCCTTTCTCTTTACGGGGGAAAGCCTTGGATTGGTTAGAGAGATTGCCAAACCATTCTATCCATGCATGAGATGAATTGGCGGAGAAATTTATTTCCAATGTCTTTTCTCCTGGGCATATGGCTACTCTTAGAGACGAGATTCTAGTAATCAAACAAGAACCCAATGAGCTGTTGCATGAAATATAGGAGAGGTACCGAAATATGATGAAAGATTGCCCAAACAATGACATGACGGAGGCTATGATTCAACAAACTTTCTATCGGAGGATCAATACTACCAATCAATGCGTGGTCAACCAACTTGCTGGTGGAAATTTTATGACAACGCCATATGCGGAAGCTTGTGAGACCTTAGACGAAATGGCGGATACTTCATCGACATGGCAAAGTAGAACAAATGTTCCTTAAGGTGATCCAAACGTTATTCACATACATAAAGAATTGCATAATCATGGGCAAGCCATTGCCAAGTTGACCACCACGATGAATTAATTAGCAAAAGCTCAACTTCAATAAGTGCAAAGTCCTAAGCAAGTCAATGCAATGTAGGGAGTTAATATGATGGTAAACAAGAGAAGGCAAAAGGGTCCTCAAGTGCAAAATCGTGCGGAACATTATGTGTAAGAAGATAGTGGGTTTGATCAAGATGAATCTTATAATGAACAAGAGGAGGAAGTACAATATGTGAAAAAATTCCAAGGGCAAAGAAACAACTCTCAAGGCTCGAATCAACAGCAATGGTGACCTCATGGTAATCAAGGGAATTGGAATTCTAGCAACCAAGGTAATTGGAATAGTGGTAACAACCAAGGGAATTGGAACAATCAAAACAATCAAGAAAATTAGAATGGTCAAAATAACCAAGGCAATTGGAGTGGCAATAGTCAAGGATTGAGGAGGCAACAACCAAGGGGGATGGAATAATAACCAAGGCAATGGGGGACGGGTTTTCAAAGGCCCCAGATGTATCAACAATTGAGCAATCCCCTTCTTATCCTTCCCATGGTCCAATTTCTTCCAGCAATGAGATGGGACGAATTGAGAACATGTTTAAACAAATGATGGAGAAGAATGCCGACTCCGATATTCAATTGGGGCAAATCTCTCAAGTCCTCAACACTCGTCCTAAGGGAGCACTACCAAGTGACAGATGGTGAACCCAAAGGGTGGGAACAACACGGGACATGCAATGGTCGTTACTATAAGGAGTGGAAAAGGTAGGAATGCACCCACCTCGAATCAAATGAAATTTGTGGATGACGAGCAAATGGTTAAATCAAATGAGACCCCAGACAATGTGGTAGAATCAAATGAAAAAGTGTGGATAGATATTGATGATAATGTGGAGGAAACTCAAGAGGAAGTGAACCCGTCTAGGGATCACATTATTGACATACCGGAACCGGTAGTGCAAAAGGCTAAGGTACCAATGCCTAGGCCTCCTCCTTCATATACTCAAAGGCTTGCAAAGAAAAATGCCGAGAATCAATTCAAAAAATTCATTGACATGATGAAGAGCCTATCCATAAATGTGTCATTGGTTGAAGCGTTGGAGCAAATGCCCGGCTATGCAAAGTTCATGAAGGATTTGGTGACAAAGAAGCGATCGATGAATTGTGAAACTATAAAAATGACTCATCAAGTGAGTTCAATTGTACATTCCATGGCTCCCAAATTGGAAGATCCCGATGCTTTCATAATCCCTCGTACCATTGTAAGTGTTGATTTTGCAAAAGTGTGTGATCTTGGGGCAAGTATCAACTTAATGCCATATTCGGTTTTCAAAACTTTGGTAATCGGGAAACCAAGACCCATATCTATGAGGTTGCAAACCGATCGTACCATGAAAAGACCATTGGGAGTGATTGAGGATGTATTGGTTCGTGTTGATAAATTCATTCTTCCGGCGGATTTTGTCATTCTTGATTGTGAAGTTGATTACGAGGTGCCGATTATTCTTGGTAGACCATTCCTTGCTACGGGAAAGGCTCTAGTTGATGTTGAAGCCCAAGAACTTACTTTCCGGGTTGGTGATGAAAAAGTGGTTTTCCATGTGTGCAAATCTATGAGGCAACCCAATAGCAATGAGGTGTGCTCGTTCGTGGATTTGGTGACCGATGTAATCGTGGATGAATCAAGTGTTGTGATGAATGTTGATGATACATTGGAGGTCGTCTAGCTCAACTTTGATGATGACGAGATGGATGGCTTCATGGAATGTGTGAACTCATTGCAAGGAATGGGGGCGTACACTTATGAGCCCCGCAAATTGTCCTTGTATCTTGAAAATAAGCCAACTCCTCCAACAAAGCCCTCAATCGAGGAGCCTCCTATCTTGGAGTTGAAGCCATTGCTTCCACATCTTCGGTATGAAATTCTTGGCCCTACTTCTACTTTACCAGTTATTCTTTCCTCTTGTTTGACTAACGTACGGGTAGATTCTACATTGGCGGTGCTACAAAAGAGGAAGAAGGCTATTGGATGGACATTGGCGGATATTCGGGGAATAAGCCCCGTATTTTGCATGCACAAGATTAACTTGAGGGAAGGTGCCAAACAATCTGTTGAACATCAAAGGAGACTCAATGAAGCCAGGCAAGAGGTTGTCGAAAAAAAGATCATTAAGTGGTTGGATGTCGGGGTTGTTTAGCCCATTTCCGATAGTTCGTGGACTTCTCCAGTTCAATATGTTCCAAATAAAGGGGACATGATAGTGGTCACCAATGACAAGAATGAGTTGATTCCTACAAGACGATGGCCGGGTGGAGAGTGTGTATGGACTATCGCAAGCTCAACAAAGTCACAAGGAAAGATCATTTTCCACTTCCCTTCCTAGATCAAATGCTTGATAGATTGGCCGGGTGGAGAGTGTGTATGGACAATAAAAATCTTATTGCTCCGGAAGATCAAGGGAAAACCACTTTTACATGTCCTTATGGTACTTTTGCTTTCAAACGGATGCTATTTTGGTTGTGCAATGCACCGGAGACTTTTCAAAGGTTTATGATGGCGATCTTCATAGACATGGTGGAGGATTACCTTGAAGTCTTCATGGATGACTTTTCGGTGGTCGGGAATTCTTTTGATGATTGTATAGCAAACTTGGATAAAGTGTTGGCAAGATGTAAAGAAATAAACTTGGTGCTCAATTGAGAGAAATGTCATTTCATGGTTGAGGAAGGCATTGTCCTTGGCTACAAGATCTCAAAGAATGGCATTAAAGTCGACAAGACAAAGATTGAGGTGATTTCTAACTTCCACCTCCAACTTTAGTCAAAGGTGTGTGGAGTTTCTTAGGCCACACGGGATTTTACCGGGCGTTTCATCAAGGACTTCTCTAAAGTGGTAAACCCATTATGCAAGCTTTTGGAGAAAGATGCTAAGTTCCATTTCAATGATGATTGCATGAGAGCCTTTGAGTTTCTAAAGCTCAAGTTGAGTACTACTCCCATTATCACCGCTCCAAATTAGAGTGTTCCTTTTTAGCTCATGTTCGATGCAAGTGATGTAGCGGCAGGGGCTATTTTGGGGAAACGCATCAACAAGAACTTTCATCCGGTTTATTATGCAATCAAGACCATGAATAATGTGCAAGTCAACTACCGAGCTTCTTGCCATTGTGTTTGCTATTGAGAAGTTTCGCCCATACTTGATGGGTGCAAAAGTGAATGTTTATACGTATCATGCGGCACTTCGTTATCTCATAAGCAAGAAAGATTCCAAATCCCTGTTAATGAGATGGGTACTTCTGTTGCAAGAGTTTGATATTGATATTCAAGATCGAAAAGGGAGTGAAAACCAAGTGGCGGACCACTTGTCTCGTTTGGAGGGGGAGGGGAGGTTGCATGATGGCCTTGAAATCAATGACTCCTTCACTGATGAGCAACTCTTGGCTATTTCAATGAAATAGGTACCTTGGTTTACGGATCTAGCAAATTATCTTATGAGTGGTATCATTCTGGTTGAGTTCTCTTCAAACCAAAGGAAGAAGCTCAAACGGGATTGTCAAGATTACTATTGGAATAAACCGTACCTTTTCCAGATTTGTACGGACGGAGTGATTAGAAGATGTGTACCAGGGGAGGAACAAAGTGAAATTCTTGGGGCTTGTCATTCTTTCACGTATGGTGGTCACCATGGTAGAGCAAGAACGGCGGCCAAAGTGTTAAGTTGAGGTTTCTATTGGCCCACTCTTTACAAGGATGCAAGTGATTTCGTCAAGCATTGTGATGAATGTCAAAGGGCCGGTAGAATCTCAAATAAAAATGAAATACCCCTCACCACCATCATGGAGATTGATATTTTCAATATGTGGGATATTGACTTCATGGGCCCTTTTGTAAGTTCTTGTGGAAACACCTACATCTTGGTCGCGGTTGATTATGTGTCCAAATGGGTTGAGGCCGTTGCTTTTCGACTACAAGAAAAGGGACGTTTTGCCGCAACATTTAGTGGCGACTCTATTTGTTGCAACAAATATTATAAGTGATGGGGGTTCGCATTTTTGGAGGAGAATTTTTTTAAAAGATTTGGCACTCCAAGGGCTATCATAAGTGATGGGGATTCGCATTTTTGCAACAAAGCTTTCGACACCTTACTCACCAAGCATGGTGTCACTCATAAAGTTATGACCCCCTATCATCCTCAAGTAAGTGGTCAAGTGGAAGTCTCCAACCGGGAGATAAAGAGTATTTTATCTAAAACAGTGAATGCTAACCGGACGGATTGGTCAAAGAAACTTTATGATGCTTTATGGGCTTATACAAAACACTAATTGGGATGTCTCTATATCAGTTGGTGTTTGAAAAAGTTTGTCATCTTCCAGTGAAACTTGAGCACAAAATCATGTGGGCTTTAAAGAAGTTGAATCTTGAGTGGGATGTCACCGCCAACTTAAGGGTGGCACAATTGAATGAGTTAGAAGAGTTCTGATACCATACATATACAAGTTCATCCTTATAAAAAGAGAAGATGAAGTATCTCCATGATAAGTACATTAGGAACAAGGAGTTTAAAGAAGGTGATCTTGTGTTATTGTTCAATTCTCGATTACGACGTTTTCGGGAAAGTTGAAGTCTAAATGGAGTGGCCCGGTTGCGGTTGTGCGTGTGATACCCTTTGGTGCATTGAACTTGAAGAATAAAAATTATGAGATGTTTAGAGTCAATGGTCACCGGGTGAAGCACTATCTGGAAAAAGTTGGTGATGGCCACGTCGTGGCAGTGATTCATTTCAAGTGATGATGGTAATCTGTATCGTGTCGCGATGTTAAATCAGGCGCTTCTTGGGAGGCAACCCATGTTCTTTTTCTTTTTCTTTTTCTTCTTATTTAGATAGGTCGTGTTTCATGCTAACTGGTTTTGAAGTGTGTTGCAGGAATGAGTGTGCTTTGCAGGAACTGTGCTCAGAAAAATTGGCTAAGTATGGAAAAAGTGCGGACTGCACCTTTATTTGGAATGCACAGCAGAAGAGGATCTGCAACCGCACAACTGGAAGTCAAGAATTGCCCACTCTCTGAAGTTTGCCTGTTAGAGAAATGGCCAAAGTGCGGCCGCACAAGGAAATGTACAGTCCGCTCCAAAATCTGCGGCCGCGCTCAAAATTGTGCGGACCGCAGATCATCAAAGGGTAAATATGTAACAGGTAAAGGAGTGCGGATCGCACATGAAACTGTGCGGCCGCACTCATCTCTTAAACCCTTGCCTAACCCGTTAAGTGTAAATAGTGGCCTTCATTCTACTGTTAGAACTTTACACCTTGAGTCCAACTCTGACCTCAGACCCGGGATCCGACCCAAATCCAGACCACGGCTCCAACTCCCATAGGTCAGGGTCTAGGGCCGGGGTGGCGAGAACCGAGAGTGTGAATGGGGGCGAGGATGGGGAAGATTGAAAGAATATAGCATGATCTAGTTCATAATATATATTTTTATTTTAATCAAGTACTGTTATAATTGTTTCATCTTACGTGATACTATTACTATGTATTTATTAGGTTCTTAATTTTTTACTACGTTCAATCAATATGTTGTTCTTTAATTTCTTAAATTATAATCTATACAAAAAAATGAATTTTTTTCCAATATTATATTTTAAAAATAAAAAATGTTTCAGACTTTCAGTACTGTACACTGAAAGTTACACATTAATTTCAATTTTTTATTCCAATTCTGCCCTTCTTTTCGAAAGGACAGTAGTTGCTTAATGTAGTACATAAACATACCTTAGGCTGATCAGAAGTTAATCATCATTCTTTAGTTGTGCTTGGTGAGGTAATAGAAGAGTATATGATTTTGTGATGAGTTTAAATCCTATGTATTAACGATATAAAAATATTTGTACAAACATTTCCCCCGAAAAGTAATTGCAAATAAGTTTATGTAATAACATTGATTGATAACTTAGCATAAATGACAAGTAATACGTATAACATGTTCCATTACATTGATAATTAAAATATTATGGCTTTTAACACAGTATTTAGTACTCCATTCGTCAAAGTTTACTTGTTCAATTTTGACTTGGCACACCCCTTAAGAAATAATATCGTAATTTGACTATATCATCCATAATTAATATACATTGAAAAACAAATTTTGACTATTATAAATAAATAAAAATTGAAAAGATAAGGGTATAATAGGCAAATAGTTGACATTTATTTTTAGTATTGTGGATAAGTAAACTCGGACGGAGGAAATACAATATTAATTTATATAGCTTAAACTCTTTTGTGATTTGTGCTACTAACATATTTTTACCTTTTTTTTTCTTGTAATATACAGCGAGCTGACATACCGTAAAACTCAAACAAGACTGAATCTCGATGATGCAGTACATTATATTCTAAAACTATGTACTGTTACTATTCCCAAGGCCAGTTATAATTTTGGTATTTTAATTGAAGGGTGACATGAAATTTCGTACTTAATAATCGACTATATGGTGATAAATTCTATGTTTCAAATTAATACAGTTAGTTTATGAAAAATATATTCACCTATATTGCTACTACGGAATTATTGTCCCCCTTAAAGAACTTTCGAGTATGGAATTAATCGTTGCATATAATATGAGGGATTCTAATTAACTGTACTTTTAGATGACATTATTGTTGTTTGATAAAAATGTTTTGTCTTTGTTTAAATGTCTTTATTAATAAGAAATTGTTATTTATAGTATTTTTTGTATGGTTTCTTATCTCCTCCATTTTAATTTATACGACGGTGTTTGATTAGGTACGAAGATTGAGAAAGAAAGAAAGACAGACTTTTGCCATAACTAAAAGTATATGTAGATTTTTGAGCATATCATTAAGAGTAACATAAGAAATTTAAAGTTAAAGAGGCCTCAAATATAAGAATGCGTCATTCTTTTTTAAAATAGTGCAGAAAAAAATATATGTCATACTATAAAATGAAAAATAGAGAGAGTGGCACACAAATTTTGTTTTTAAAAATAAAAGAAATCCTTGTACGAATTTATAAAAAAATTTAAAAATGTCTTTTTGTACTTCGAACCTGTGCTATTTATTCTTGAAAGGAACAGTGTACTAAACAATTCACCTTTTTAATTTACCTTATCTTAGTTCAAAACCACTTACCAACAAAAACCAAAAAAAACAAGTACAGTATAATTTTATTTTCTTTTATATTATTGAGTCTCCCAACTATGCCACGTTCACATTTGGCACAACTCCAGTTACAAGAATGTACCCTATTCCTCAGACCAATTGTCTTACCTTCCCTTTCTTCTAAAATAGACTCCTTATTTCAAGCAAAATTCAAGATTTCCATACAAATGATAGTTAAACGAGAAAGATAGTGAAAATCTTTTGTATTTTTAGTCCTTTTGCATCCTCATTGCAATATTTTTAGAAGAAATGTACATGTTGTGGATATCAAAAGATATTGTATGTCTATACAAGGGAGGTAGCAAAGTAATCTATTATTGAGGAGAATATAACTTCTTCGCCAATATCTTTTAGCTTTCTTTTTATAGTGTGCTATTTCGTCCGTCCATGTCCAATCTGTGTCTACTCCATCTTTTTTTGAAGAAAAGAATATTGTAGGAAAAGTTAGATACGAGGAACTTCAACAAAGGTCGATGTGTTAGAAAGGTCTTTTCTCTTTCTCCTTCCATTTAACTTAACTAGGTTCAATTTGCAAGAAAGAGAAGACATTGTTTAAGTAGAAAGTCAAGCTATAGGCATAATAAGGTGTAAGGTATAGTAAATAACTTTCTCTCATTGTTCCATCATCCAACATAATTTTGTACTCTTAGTGATTTCTTAGTTCCTTTGCCCTATGCCTTTAGTCTATCGTCTCCACTCAAACACGACCTTGTTTGCTCGGAAGGACACAACCTTGGCCAACCTTTCGAGTTCTACTTCCAAATATGAAATCGTAAACTCTTTTCAGAACCTTAGTTTCACTTGCTTGGAGCAAATTTTTCGCCATAAAAAGGAATTTCCTCCATTAAAAAATCACGTTCAATCAACAAGTAAAACGTCTATCTTTACAGTACCCTCTGGCATTTGTATATTTTCTTAGCTTTAATGTGAAGATTATTAGTTAACTCTAGCTGCTGCAGTTCAAGACTATTATTATTATCATCAAGTTCTAATGTCAAAAGCCACCAGGAGCATGTTGCCCTTGCATCATTTCAGTATTCTCCTTATAATCACACTACTTAGCAGTGGAACGTATTCTCTCTCACATAAAGTCGAAGATCGGGAAGAAGAAAATGACCATCAAAATACTTGGCAAGAAACACATCATGAAGAAGCTTGTGGAGAGAAATGTGGGAATTTTCACATACCATTTCCATTTTACATGAACCAATCCAAATGTGGCTCTTCACTTTCTGATGCATTTCGCCTTTCTTGTATAAACTCCACTTCACTTTTCCTCAACATTGGTTCTCAAACGTATCAAATTTTTCACTTCTTCTCCGATGGAGTACTTGTGGATTTCCCAAACACCACTTTTTGTCGTCAGTACAACGACCTCAAATCCTTCGGATTTAAAGGAAATGACTACTTTGGCATATCTAGAGATAATATCTTAGGGCTCTATGACTGCGAGGATTCATCTTTGTGCAAGCCGGATTGCGAAAAAAACATAATGCCTCGTTGTGACGGGTCCCCGGGTAGCTACCCTGCGTGTTGCTACCCGTTATCTGATCACAGTGCTTGGAATGCTGATCAGAGAGATGGTTTCTCTACTTTTTCGCAGTTTGGATGCAGGGGATTTTCGTCTTGGGTTGTTTTATCTGGAAATCAAGTAGGGAAACGTGGTGTTAAGTTAGAATGGGCTGTTCCAAGAAATTCAACCACAGCAAGTTGTGCTACTAATGCTGATATTGTCAATGCAACTACTGTTGCTTCTGGGATTAGATGCAAATGCCAAGATGGATTTGTAGGTGATGGTTTTGCTGTTGGAGTTGGGTGCCTCAAATGTGAGTTCTTTTAAACAACCTTACTATAGATAGTTAGCAAACACAAGTTAAATTCCCATTTATAACGTATATACAATGATAGTGTTAAAAATAGATTTACATTATCAGTTCCTTTTAACCAGTTATAGCATGTTGTTTACTGCATGCTAGGTTACCAGATTAGAATTACTTATAGACAGTTATCTATTATTATATTGTTATAGGTCTCTTAGCCTGATAGTGTAAAACTATACACTGTTAGTTAATAGGAGTTAAAGGGTAGCCTAGTGCACTAAGCTTCCGTTATGCGCATGATTCGGAAAAGGGCCGGACCACAAGGGTCTATCGCATGCAGCCTTACCCTGTATTTTTGCAAGAGGCTATTTCCATGGCTCGAACTCGTGGCTTCCTGGTCACATGACAACAACTTTATCAGTTACGCTAAGATTCCCCTTATGTTAGTTAATAGAAGTTAAACTCCCATAAAATTTAACATATATATTGATAGTGTAAAGCATTTTAACTGATGATAACACATTGTTTACTACATTTTAGATTACCAAATAAGAATTACTTTAAAAGGTTATATCTTAACTTGATAGTGAAGAAAACCTGACACTGCCGGTGCACGGAAGTTAAACTCATGACTATATAACAGTGATATATTATCATCAATATTGCAAGATAGTTTATTGTCCATGATTGACTTGTAATGAATGTGAGTTCATTGGCAGCTTGCACTAAAGAAGGAAAGGAAGCATATGGAAAAGCATGTTCTTCAACAAATCATGGTAGAAGGAAAGCAGTAATTCTAGCTGGTCTGTACTCTGTACTAGTGACAGTAATTTCAATTGAATTCGGCATGTTTTAACTCATAACAGAAAGCAGGAGGTATTGAAATAACCAAACTGAATTTGCTATGCTCGATTGAACTCCTTTTTACATTATCACTTCTTGGAACTACACATTCATCTGTTATAAAATGGACCCGTTTTTTCCTCTATGAATAGTTACATGTTATCGCAGACCACATTTATTTGATGGTGCAAATGAAATTTACATTGTTATTGCAGAAAAGTTGATCTTGTGGTCCGGCCCTTCCCCGAACCCCACGTATAACGGGAGCTTAGAGTACCGGGCTGCCCTTTTAGCGCAGAAAAGTTGACTGTGTGAATTTTTATTTTTTTTTACACATTACTGCATTTTAACATGTTGTAGAATGTAATTTACCTTATTTTCTGAGTCATACAAATCTTACTTTTTATATACAATTACATGTAATTTGCCTTATTTTCCGAGTTACTAATCTTACTTTAAAAAAACACAAAGTGTTAGTGTATGGAAGTTAAATAGGAAAACGGGTCAATAAATCTATGCAGGTAGTCAGCCTTGATTGTGGACAATGTTGGGGATTTAAGTAATATTCACTGATTGTATAAAGAACTTTTATATTATCCGTATAATCTAACATGTTGCATCATGCAACCTGCCTTATTTATTAGGTTACTAATCCCGCTTTTTATGGGAGAAGATCACCTGTATTTTTCTTTAAGTGACTTGATAGTGTAAAAGATTTTTTTATATTGACAATGTATAGAAGTTAAACTCGCGATGTTGTGTCTTAAATCAATATTAACTTCTTTGATTTTTCTGGAGAAGAGAGACTCATAGCAATTGTCTACATATGCACAGGAGTACTCACTTCAGCGCTCACTATCACCTCCTTGACAGCACTTTTCTGTGTTCTAAGACGGCCTATGAAGACAGACATATTTGATCATCCTAGTATGACTCGGAGTCAGGGTAACATCTCATTCCAGAAACCTTGTACTATCCGAATGTTTACTTACTATGAGCTAGAGCAGGCCACTAAAGGTTTTCAAGAAGATCAAACACTTCTTGATCATGGTGGCAAAGCTACACTATATTCTGGAACTCTAACGGACGCATCAGCTATAGCTGTACACAGACTACAATGTGATAGTGAACAAGAACTAGTCGAGGTCTTGTCTCGAGTGGAGGCATTGCATGCTGTTTCACACAAGAATATTGCCCAGATTCTCGGATGGTCTGTTGATTCAGGATACACCCCATTAGTGGTGTACGCATATCCTGTTAATGGAATGCTCGGGGAACATCTTTGTCGAGCTAAAGATGAGACGAAAAGAGGTCTTGATTGGCACCAGAGAATAAACATTGTTGCTGAAACAGCAAATGTTCTTGCATTCCTCCAGTCTGAGGTTTATCCCCCCATCGTACATCATGAACTTAACGCTAGTTGCATCTTCCTAGATGAGGACTTAACCGTGAAACTCTTTGGACTCGAGCTCTCCACAAATGCAACCATTGATTACAAAAAGCAAAGCGACGTTTACAACTTTGGACTGGTCCTTTTGGAGGTTATCACAGGTAGCAGCTCGGATCATGTTCCATCAAAGACGGCTTTACAGAAGATAACAAGCGGGAAGTTGGAAGAGATAGTAGATCCACGTCTTTATTATCACGAGCAGCCTATTTTTCGAAGGGAGCAGATAGAGATAGTTGCAGACCTTGCAACAAGATGCATAATATTTGGTTCCCAAGATGGCAAATTTCACATGGGAGATGTTGCGAGAGAACTGGTTCACATATCAAAAGATGGAGTTGATGGTAGAAGTAGGAGGTGTCCGTCGACTCATAATCTTGAAGAAACTTTCTCCAATTCAAGTCTTCTTCAGATGATATCTATGTCTCCTGATTCAATACATGTCCCTGCCAGAGGCTTCGCTTAAGAATCTCTTGTTCTGAATAAAAGCCACTATCAAATCACATTCTTGGGCTTTTGTCATCATTAAACACTTGCTGTAATTATGTAGTTATCTCCTCCTGCTTTCTCTTAAGTATACACAAGCAATCTCTTGTTTTAATAAAATTTTCCAACCCTCAATGTCTTAAATCCGTTTGTCACAATAGCTTTTGTACATTGCTTAGTGTCAGTCGTGTATTTTCGTATTCCTAGACTTCTGTTATTTTTGATTGCATTACTTAGTGTTAGTTTTGTATTTTTGCTTCGGTTTTCCGTTTGGTTTGTTGGTTGTTTTCTCTTCATTTTATCTTTCCTGAGCCGAGGGTCTACCGAAACAGCCTCTTTGTCTTCTTAATGGTAGGGGAAGATCTGCGTACACACACTACCCTCCCAAACTCTACTTGTGGGATTACACTGAGCTTGTTGTTGTTGTTGAATACTCTCCATCCAGTTACCTGTCATTGAAACTATTCACTACAATGATATTCACTGTACCTCATACTAAGTAAATGTCCAGATCATGAGATCAAATGTTTCTATCACATTGAACTGGCGTTTCTCCGATTGTACAGCATATCTTTCCTGTTGTAGTAGATCATTTGCCAGATTGCCAATCTACACTTACTATTAACCAAAATTAGATGATAGTGTAAAAGCGAGTCAGTTTAAATGTCTTGAACAAGTCAATTGCAACCTCACATCCTTATTATTCATTTTTTTTGGATAACGGTGTTGTTTGGACCAACTTGTGCGCACGTCGATTATTTCACCGGATATATATTACCTCTCATCAACACATATACCAAATAACTCTGCCTACTTAGGCTTAAGCAAATGGAAAGAAACCACCTAGTATTTTTTGTCTTCAAATGAATTTTGAACCCCGTTCTCCAAAATTTGCACACAATACAATGAATGGCCTAACTCTGGGTCTTCAGTGCATATCCTTACACCAGTTTTTTCCCCGATGCATTAGATATTCTGTGTTTACGCATGATTCGAGAAGGGCCGCACCTCAAGGGATGTGATGTAGACAGCCTACTCTAATGAAAAAGAAAACAAAGAAAATGCTGACTGCTCACTGCTCTTTTCCGTTGTTCATCAAAGACCGAGGATGTTCTCGAGATCTACTTTTTGCTAGATGGCTGTTGCAAACAAAAATAATCTGCTACATCCAGTGTATTGGTTTCATCCGAATCCAATAATTTGATACATAAAATAAAGTTATGTGAAAAAATCAATTAAAATTAAATGGAACCTATAGAACTGAAATTCAAGATTTGCCGTTGGTCTTTTAACTTTCATTGGTACTAAGGTAAATTTGGAGAAGCTTGTTTCTACCAAATTATTGAAGTGGAAATTTGGAATTGGTGACATAGCACAGAAGTAAACACTTGAAGCCCTGATTGGCTGTCACGGCCCAAAATTCGACTAGTCGTGATGACACCTCTAACAACATTCTTGGGCTTTTATCAACATTAAACACTTGCTGTAATTATGTAGTTATCTCCACCTGCTTTCTCTTAAGTATACACAAGCAATCTCTTGTTTTAATAAAAAATTCCAACCATCAATGTCTTCAATTCAGTTACCTGTCATTGAAACTGTTCACTACAATGATATTCACTTTAACTTATATTAAGTATTCAATGTCCAGATCATGAGATCAAATGTTTCTATCACATTGAACAGGCATTTCTCTGATTTACAGCAGTCTTTTGTCCTGTTGTAGTAGATCACTTGCCAGATTGACAATCTACACTTATCATAAACTAACCTTAGATAGATGGTAGTGTAAAAACGTGTCAGTTTATACATGGCTGCTGCAAACAAAATTAATCTGCTACACCCAGTGTATCGGGCTCATCTAAACCCAATACTTTCGATACGAAAAATAAATTTATGTGAAAAAATCCATTAAAATTGAATTGAACCCATAGAACTAAAATCTAGATTCGCCTCTGGTCATGTACCTTCATTGTCACTAAGTTAAAATTTGGAGAACCTTGTTTTTAGCAAATTATTCAATTGGAAACTTGGAATTGGTGACGCAGCACCGAAGTGAAAACTTAAAGCCCTGATTGGCATTGCAGAATTTTAAATCATTGAAAAACAAAGTAATCCAATTTCTTTCCATAGGCAATTCATAAGTTGCCATGGTTGAGAAGATAATACTGTAATCAGTGTTATCCCTTGTGGCTTTATTACTTACTGTCCCCAATATTAATCATTTTGACAAGCTTTATTTGTTCTAAAATGTTATTTTAAAAGAACAAGCATTTATTGTTTTTTTCCTAACTCACCTTTACTGCTCCAATTAATAGAGTATTAATAATGAAATGTTTATGACGAGATAAAAAGTAGTTTAAACTTAAGTGTCTTTCTTAAGAGGGATGCAGCAAGAACCTTAACAGACAAATAATATGACCGTACAGTCAAACATTTCTATAACAGCCTCATTTGTCCAGAAAATGAGGCAATTAACCCCATGCAAGAATAAAAAGGGGCAGATCAGTTGGAGATTTTAACGTAATATTTGTCTTTCATTCCAAAGACTACATATTTTTGTGGGATAATGAGGCAGCTTTTGTTGGTTGCTAGTGACAAAAGCATATCTTACCAAGGGGGTTTAGGGCCCAAATTTTTAGTAGAGACAGACATTATGTAAGCTTGTTTTGCAGGGAATAGGTATCCTGATAAGCAATAGAAGACTGCAATATCTGTAAAAGAGTTCATGAATACCATCTATTCAAGAGTTCCAGTAGTAGAGATGCTGCAGAATCCTTGGCTTTCTTTACACTCGGCATAGGTTCTCCGATACATTCATCTGTCCATCCTTTGTCTGAAGTATTTACGCGTACACCATATGTAAACCTCTTTGCATGTGCTGGACCACCCTCGTGCACACTTCTGAAAAAGACCAAATTATTGATTCAGTTTGCAATTCAGAGTGAGGATACAGACATATTTTTGTTCAACAATAACATAGCATTTGCAATAGCATGTAGGTAGAAAGCTAAAATGTAAAAACTCTTCTTACCGATACAGTGGCATAGGCCAATTTCTACGTAAGCATATATCATTCAACGTCTGCCTGGTATACGACGGGTTTCCGTTCTTCTTTTTCTTCCCATCTTCAGCCTTCTTAGCTTCGGCTTCCTCCCTCTCTTTCAACACAACAAGGGCATTCCTGGCAGCCAACTTCTGTGCCATTTTCTTTTGAGGATTCTGAGCCATTCCAACCTGAATACCATCCACATATACTTCAACTGTAGCTATATTCCCACTTCGACTTGCTTTGTACTCTAAGCCTTGAGCTTGTTGTTGACAACGTTCTTGTAGTTCACGAACTGGATGCATCGGCAGTGTTTCTGGTGTGACCATTGGATGCAATAATGGTTGAAAAACCTGAGAAAATTCACGAATCAAGTGAGCTGACATCCCTACCAGAATTCATTCGCCAATAACAGGACAGCTGGATAATGAGGTTAATTATTACAAGGCCTTTGAAACTAACCTTCCACACAACTGCAGTATCACACCCACTGTCAAGAAAAATAGCCCCAGCAATTGATTCAAAAATATCACCAAGAACTTTAGGAGCTTTGCAATCCCCTAAACCAAAGGAGTTGAAACCTGGTTTCGATAGTTCATTTTTAACCTCACTCACAAAGTCACGAATCTGGACAAAAAGGGGGGGAAATGGCATTGGTATTTATTCTTTGCAAAAGGAGAAAGTCCAATACTGACAAAAAAAATGAGTATGCAAAGTGGAAGCGAAGTTAAAGAACCTGCTTTTCTAGGGCACTGGATCCATGACGAAGGTGTAAATGAAGGCCATGTTTAACCGCAACACGTGCAAAATTCTCATTGTTCACAGCTGCAGCTCTCAAGTCGGTTAATCGGCCAGGGGGAAGATCTGTGTATGTAAAGAACAAGTGCCTCGTGATGAGATGATCTAGTACTGCATCACCCACAAACTCCAGTCTTTGATAACAGGAGACCCCAGAAGACGGGCGTGAAGCATGAGTCATTGCTTCTAGCAGTAGGCCTTTATCATTGAAGCTGATGTTCAGAGCACCTTGTAATTTATCAAAGTCAACACTCCTGAGTACATTCTCGGGAATGCTATAAGGCCTAATAGAGTACTCAGTCTCTTTGAAGTCAAAATCAACCTCAACCCCGATCCATTTCATGAAATGGTTTGCAGCATACTTTCCACCATCAACATAATATACGCCAATCAGTGCTTCCACAACATCAGCCATCGTCTTGCTAGAGAGTACACGATACGAACCTGAATCGGTATCAAGCTCACCTTCTTCAGCTTCCTCATCTTCAAACTCATCAGCAGCAAGAGTCTTTGCTGCTACAGTCCCATTTTCTGTTATTTCATGACCAAATATGGATGATTCGTCTTCATTGATGTCCTCGTCATACACAGGCAACACCCCTGGAGCAGCCCACCTCGATGGAGAAAATCGATCTGCTTGGATGTATGATTGGAGTCCCTTATTTAAGGCATATTGGTACAATACCATGTTGCTTACCAATTGTTGTCTCATCCTGGTGAGTTGGCCTTCATGTTTCTGGGGATATTTAAGGAAAAGATACCGACTAACAACCCATTTCAGATAGGCATCTCCAAGAAGCTCTGCTCTTTCATAGCAGAAAGTCTCTTGGCAGGAAGCAGCTGTCAATGCTTCCAAGATCTGTATAACAAAAGGCTTAGGCATCAAATGAAGTCGTAAAGACAAACTCCAGAAAATAATCAGAGCTTTATTTTACCTTCAGTGCTGGGACAGGGTAACCAATCATATCCTTAAGCTGAACAGCAAGCAGCATGCTCTCAACCCTCCTCATGATCGAGGGCAATCTCTGAGCACCCCGAACAAGGGATCCCGGAAGTGGATGTAAAAAGCAGAGCTCAGGAGGGAGGAAAACATAATATGTTTTGTCAGTAGCTTCTTCAAGTTCACCCTCGTGTTCTACAAAAATTAATTCCACAATTACCAAAAAATGACATGAACAAGAGACAAGCTCAGTCAGAAAAAAAGGAAACAGGCAAAGTATAAGCAGACCTTCTGAATGTTCAAATCGTGGTGACAGAAGGTTCTTGCAATATGAAACACCACGGCCTCTTAATAGAGGCTGCTTTTTATAGACCAAATCAACTCCATACCTGCATACAAATCGGACTGGATAGCCAAATGCACCAAGGTTGTACTTGAAAACAATTGAAGAAAAGAGCTTCTCAAATCTAGGACTTCCAAATAGCGGATAAGGGAAAAAGTGTACGCCAGTTGCTCCAAAAAGCCAACTTATCCCGCCCTTGAAAGTAATTCAGCCTTTAAAATGAGAAGCCTTTTATTATTCAAGTACAACCAAGGTGCACTGATACCACCCAATCCTTGCAAATAATTAAGCATTTGTTAGCAGCAGAATTTAAGAAACCATGGTTCAAACTTCTGAGGACGTGGGAAAAGAAGAGGAGACACTAAGATATGGGTGATAACGTACTTTTGCTTGTAATAAGCAGCATAACTGCTGTACTCAAGAGGACCTAGGTAACCTTCTTTCCTAGGAAATGAGTTCTCTGCAGTCATATCATTGGGAATGCAATCAACATAAAATCTCTTTCCAGAATGAGCTGCAGTGACAATTCTTCCTACAATATCTTCTGGTCTAAGACAACAGTCAGCCATCATTATCTTGTCTTTACTCGAATCAACTTCAACCAAATCAAGGCTACTCCGGTGAGGGACCAATCCAGATGCTTTGACCACATCAAAGTTTGCAATAGCACCTCTAACACCGTATGTAGGATGAGACTTCAATCCAAATGCCATACCATGTCGCAATTTCGCAAAGCCATATTCCCTTCGATCTCCACCAAGAGCACGTTCACTGGTGCCAAGATATACATCTGGACGAGCTTTCTGAAGAGGATTGCTCCATACATCAGTTTTAGTAATTTTTTTAATAAGATCCCAGTTGATATCTTTTATAGGATCTCCAGATTCATCACCAGTAACAGGGGCAAATAGATATGCCTTTGCAGGGTCCCAAGGAGTGGTGGATGGCTCAACATCAACATCCAATACAATGCTCATCATTCTTACATGAAAGCTCTTAAGGGACGCCAACTGCCGGTCAGCAGAAATTAGAATTTTGTTAGTAGTTAAATGCTAAGCATCATAACTTAGATAGTAAAAGAAATCTCAACCTGAGACTCTGTAACTTCTATTGGCCCTCTGAAGACAAGAGTCGCCTTTGTTTCTACAGTCCGAGCAATAAATAAATCCATCGACATCGATAATACCTGTATCCAATACGAGAACAAGATGATTATTGAGGGAAGAAACATTAATAAATTCACATTTGGTAAATAGATGTTTAAGCTTAAGATATAAAAAGCAAAACAAAAGACGAACCTCTGCATCCAGCTCATTGCCAAACAGTATTGCAAACTCTGACACATCAGTTAAGAATGGGTCCTTCGAGGTGCCAATATTCACACATTTGATAGCATACATATAGAGGTGAGAGCTGTCACAAGAATCCTTCCCCGACAAAATCCATTCACCCTGGGAAGAAAAAGGAGTTGCACATAATTGTGTTGAGAATATTGAAAGGCAGAGATCAAACCAAAATTTGTTCCTTAAACTTACTAATGAGAAAACTGAACAGAAACTCTTCTGTAATAGCAGAGCATACATCAGAATGCAAACTCTTCCCCCAAAATCATCCACTGTCTTATACAAGAGAATAGTGTCTACAATTTTATAATTTACTAGTACTTTCTTCATCATTGCTCTCCTATTTTGTGGTGAACAGAGTAGGACATAATACATTCATTACGAAGGGTAAGAATAATCTGCAAAACGTATAGAGAAGGCTGGAGAAGCTATTCCTCAAAGTAAACTTTGAACAACGGAACCCTTAAATCAACAGGGCAAGCTAGAGGAAAAAAGGAGCTTTGACGATGGTCGAGGGTGCCAGAAAATGGACTATGGAGATTATTCTTCTAAGAATATGATGCTCACAATAAAAAGAATTCACGGTTCAGATTTGAAGTCTTGCGAAGATAGAGGGGGCATCTGGCCATAAGAATTTTTTGAAATAACTGAAGGAAAAAGCATGCTACGTTTAAAAAAAAAACTTTTTGGGAAGAAGAGTGCCTTACGGCGCTTTTTGAGTAAAAGATATCTTCTAGTACATGCAAAACACTCACAATATTTCACAAAAGCCTATAACTATCCAAACAAATTTTCTTTTGCACAAAAACTCTCTCCAAGAAACTCCTCTGTAACTATTTTTTGGAAATTGTCCAAACAGGTCTGGCGTTAGATTGAAAAGATGATTGAATTTTTTTTTATTTTTTTTGTTGCAAAATGCTTTTCAACTTTTGCAACTTTTTTTGCTTGCAAGTTTCCAGGAAAAAAAAATATATCGTATTCCGAACTTCGCAAAATTCTTTGGAAAACTGAAAAGCTACAAATAAAACTCGGAAAAAACGTAAAGTTGGTTTCTTCAACCAAAAAAACAACCAAGACAAACAAAGATTTTATTCAAAAAAATCATTTTTCCAACCAAAAGCTCCTCAAGTTGAAATATATTTAGCCTGAGACAATCAAATACTTCAACTTGCTTGGTTTTCATTTCCCTGCTTCCAGTGGACTGTTTCTCATTTGAAAAGTTTAGTCTTCAAACAAGAAAAGAGTACAGCAAAATATTTGATTAAATAATGAATAACAAAGGCACTAACCTTGAGAATATCAGCTACACCTTCAGGATAAAATTCCCTGTGCCTGGAAGTTCCGGGAATTGGATCACCTTCATCATCCTGTTCAACTTTCTCCAACTCCGCCCCACTTCCTTTGTCTGGCAAGAGCATGTCCGTAAATGCCCCCATCTGGTGGAGCTTCTTGCAAGCATCCAAACAAACAGCCTGCATCAAGACTACTTTTAGTTGCTGATATGTCAAAATTGTTAATTGAGAACAAAAGGAAACGGAGACCTGCTGGGCAAGGCGCATTGAGCTGCACACAGGGCCCTCAAGTTTCTCGAAAGGTGCATTGCACGGGAGTTGAAGCCTACATGAATATTCAGTAGGGCCACCTGGCTTCTCATGACGCTTCATTATAAACTCAGGACGGAGAATTGAGTACCTGGAATGAGACAGTAAACCAGTTAAACCAATCATTAAAATATATTTCTCAGTAGGCGTACGTATGTAATCCCACCTGTCACTTGGTAGCTGGGAGCAATAGAAGTGGATCAGCCCAACAGCAGAATTTAAGCTCACAACAGCTCCAGTGGACTCCACCTGATAAACTGAATCTGTTGGTGCCTCCCCAGAGATCAACTTGGAGGCACCTTTGAGATGACTAATATCAGTCCGCTCAATTGCTTCTTTCCGCAATGTCTCTTCACTGTTTCTGGCATTCCTCAGAAATGCTTCATGCGACAAATTATCTCTAAACAATGATTTATAATATCGCTTTAGAATTCATTACAATGCACAAGGAGGAGGATTAGAAGTGCTGAAATACATAAAGAATGCAGATACCTCTCTACCATCAAAATATAATCTGATCCAGGCTTACGGGCACGGCCCCTAGACTGGATATACGCCAAAATAGTTTTCGCCAGGTCAAACCGGATAACAACATTGCATTGCCGTATGTCAAGTCCTTCCTCAGCAACACTAGTAGCAACTAACAAATTCATCTGTAAAATACTTGCAAACAATTAGGAGAAAACAGAATTATCTATACACAAGCTGCTTTTGGCACAGTCAAAAGATTCTAGAAGAGAAACTTTCCAAAGGTTCAGTTGCGTGTAGAACGACTACATGAAATTAGGAATTCCCAACAGTAAGATGCAGCAACAAGGGCATAGAGATATTACTAATAGTTGGCCACCGAATGTAAGGCCCCGGAAAATTTTTCCAAGTAATTTGAGATTTCGTCGTGCCAAGGTAGGCTAATTATTTCATTTTGTGTGCAAATGAGGATTCATGATATAATGGGTATCAATCGGATATGTTAATAAGCATATAATCCATATTAGAGGTGAATTGGGGTCTAAGGAGAGGCCTAAGTCTAAGCCAAGTTAGAAAAGTTTCATATTAGACGAAATCTGTAAATGAGTGCGCACAAGACCTCACTTTGAACGATCATATCTCCAGTTCTATAAGGAGTTGTGTGATGCATAACCTATCAAATTAAAGCCCTTTGAGTCTAGTTTCCAACGCAACAAACCATTTGTCATTTGGAGGTGTATACAGAAAGTTATGACCATTTTACTGGGCAGGTGTCTCTAGCGCAAACATTAGCGCGAAGTCGCGCATTATGCTGAGTATTCTGCCTCCCGCGCGCGAACATAGCGCGAGCTTGCGCGCCTGGAAGGTTTTTAAATATCCTAAAGACCGGAAATAAGAGAATTTGAGTCATTTCTCAAGCTTAGGGCTTCCTCTACACCCCCAACTCGACCAAGGCATCCAATTGCACACCTAAGGTGAGTTTTTAAGTGTGTTTTCATGGTGATTTCACTTCTCAATCACTAGTTACAACATGATTTTGATTGGGTTTCATAGGGTTTCTTCAAAATCTCAAGAACACCCCAAATTTGTCTTTCAAGATTTGGTCTACAAGAGGTAATCCTACACCTTAGACTTACATATATGGAGTTATTATGGAAATATGAGTATGGATTAAGTATTGTAACTCATGGGATGGGGATTGGAAGTCATAGGCGCCTAACCTAGGTTGTGTTGGTATTGTAGAGATTGTGAGGTGGGTTATTGGGGTATGATTCTTGGGGTAATAGTATTATGTATACATGCATGTACAAATTAGGTTTGTGGGAAGATTGATGAATATAAATAAGTAAAGATTGGGTTGGGGAATGAAGAAAATCTTGTAAAAGGAATTTAAAATCAAGATGCTCAACTAGTGTTTGATAAAATGCTCAAATGAGCTGAAACCATGAATACCTTCCAAATTTGTGTTAATTTTGTTATGTCTCAAGTAGATTGGGATTGCTAGAATTTTCGAAACGTCGTAGTAACTTAAGGAAAGCTCAAACGAGGTATGTATGGCTAACTTTGACCTTTGTAAAGTCACTTTGTTTGGTGTACGAATATTTGGTATGTGATATCTACGTGGATTATTTGTGGCATTCTTGTGATTGGTATGATTTGATTGTTCGTGGTTAAGTCTCTCGATATAATGGTGTACGTAATTGGCAATAAACCAAATGTGTGATTGTGAATGTGTTATGTGGTAAGAGTTGAGAAACAAATGATGGAAGGAAATCGTAAATGATGCAGTTGGAACAACTGTGGTACGAACATATATGGCTTGTATTGGCAATTATCACGGTGACATAAAATGCATATGAGTTGTTGAATATGATGGAAATAGTATTGATGGCTATAGAAATTCTTTGAGAATTGTTGTTGTTGTTCTTTGTGAATTGTTGTTGTCGTTGTTGTTGTGTTGTTTGTGAATTGTGATTGTTCGGTGGGATCGAGTTGCGCGCCGCAACACGAAGTAATAAGGTGTGGGTTGTGGTGATAAGGGTGGCCGAGGTAATAAGGGTGGAAAAGTGATCGAAATCACTATTGAAATGAAAATATGAGAAAGTTGTGAAATCATTGATGTGAAAATGTTGAAGGGGAAATGGAGAAATTGTAACTTGTTTGGCTTGATGGTTTTCTTTCATGTGTATTTGATTGTTGGTTCCATGACTACTTGTTACTTGTGTATGGTTTGAGTTTACTTAGGGCAAGTTTGTTCATACATACCAGTACAATTCAAATGTGCTGACGTCCCTTTTGCTGGGGGCGCTACATTCGTGTTATGATTGTAGGTGGATCCATAGCAGGTACTCCAGAAGCATTGGTGAGCCCTTTTCCTCCCGGGGCCTTGCGTGGCTCATGCCGCTTTTTATTTCGGAGTCTTGTTTTGGTTTTTGGTGTAAGGTATAGTCGGAGCCTTGTTACCGGCAAGTATTGTATCACTCTTTTGTATCCCTAGAGGCTCCGTAGACAGGAAATATGGGTTATGTACTTATGTATTTTGGGCAGTATAACTTGTAAACCACGCTAAGTAACTATGTATGCTATGTAAATCTCGTAAGAATGTGTTTAAATTTATAAATGGCTATTTCACTTGGTTAATGGGAAATGGAAACGCGGGGTAACACGTGGAATAGGAAAGGCACCCAGGTCCGCTTGGCTGGGGCTGCCCGGTCGAGCGCCGGTCGCGCCCCTCGGTTTTGGGGCGTGACAAACTTGGTATCAGAGCCTAAGTTACTTCCTTATAGCTATTAGTACTCTGTTTCCAACAGCATAAGTTGCAGCAGATAATTCAAATTATATCTTGTTTTAGAATTACCTAATCAACTTACAACAACAAGAAGAAACATAAAATAAACCAACTTCACATTTCAAATCACTGCTTCATTTTCAGCAAAGATTCAATAAAGAACTCAAGAATAGCAAGGCCGGCAGTAAAGGTTTTTAAAAAGCAGGCATGTCACACATAAGAGTTAACTCCAACTTGAAAATGCATAAATAAGTGACGGCCGCTAATAATATCATATAACATTAATCTACTGCCAATACTAAAGAGTAAACCTTCTAAATGCTGCTGGTAGGCTACTGATGTAAAACTAATAACAACGATATTGAGTACATAGCTTGGTACTGAGACATACACGACCATCTCGAAATTTGGCTATCGTGTCCTGCATTTGGCCTGTTCGCATTTCTTGACTATTGTTATGCCCAATTAAACTTGATGAAGTGATAAAACTTAGTGAAGGGAGCTCCTCAAAAACCTGCATGCTTAGCAAAACTTGTCATAGGATAGTGTCATGGCAATGCCCTTTCCTGATAAGAAAGTGAAAGAAGCAGCTATGCACCTTCGGAAGAACCAAGGCTGTCACAACACGTTCAACAAATATTATAGCACGAAAATCCTCTGTATGCTGATACTTGAGAAGTATCTTAATTAATGATTGAACTTTTGGTGTCACTTTCCCATCAGCCACAGCAGCTCCTAAAGTCACATCTACATGCTCTCCACTAGATACAACTGCAATAGACATCTCCAATTATGTCACAGATCATGAGTACACTTTTCTTATGAAATCATGAATACATTTTTCTTGGTAAAAGGCCTCAACATGTATCACTTTAATATACTCAGCAATGAACTTTTTACATTTGTTACAAACTTATGCTTCTCTTGATGTAAGAGCATACTAAGGCATAAGTGTTACATCTGAGGCATATCAAATATATACCCCCACATTTGTGAAGGTAAGACACGACAAAGAAGCTAGCACAAAATGGGTACAGGTAAAGGGCATATATACAGAATATCCAACTGATTGAATATGGTCACTGTGATACAAGATAATAATCGCACATATGTTCTCCACATTCACAGATTAAATTTTAGTGATATAGAATACATTGAACACAGTAATGTCTGGCAAAAATTGAATATATGATCTCTGCATTCACAAAGTTCAACGTATGATTTTTAAGCAATTCTTGTATTATGGACACATGATTAAACTACTGTAACAGGTGCTTACCATGACTTTCAAGAAGCTCGCCCTCCTCCATCTCATCAGGCCTATCACAATCACTATTCGGATTGTTACTTTCATCCATCTTACCATTTTCTGCAACTGCTCCCTCTGATAACTGGCATTGCAAGAGAGAGACAACCTTATCCAGGTAGGATTCTTGGAACTTGACATCAAGCTGGTAGCTTGCCCTTTCATCATTTTGTAAAGCTGTTAAAAAAGAGCGTGCTACCTACAAAATAAAAAGGGCTTCAGGAGATGCTGCATGCGAAAACAACCCATTTACAAGAAAATAAGGAACAAAAAGAAGTGGTAACATTTACTACCTTATAGGCACACCACTGTCCCAGTTCACCAAGAGCATAGTTGATAGCCCTCAACTTTTGAATTAAATTAGCAGCCCCATCACTTTCAGTTCTTTCAGATACACCATAGACTTGGCGCAGCTCTTCTCTAGCTCCAGCATCACGAGCACCCATAAATTGCCATTTACTTCTTCTGGAACTTGACTGCGCAGCTTCTTCAACCGCTGATTCCATTTGTTTTATTTGTTCATGAAGGGACCACAAACTAGCGGCTTTATCATACTCCACTACTACTTCTGACGGCATTGGCACATGTTTCTCGAGGTCCTTGCGGTCCTTTATGGTAAAGACGACAGAATCTAATTTCGTCTCCAAATTACGAATCTTTATTGCACAATCAACTTGGCTGGAAACACCTATATCAATCGCAGACATTACAAATTTTGTGAAATGCAGTAGCTCAATATAACTGGCAATAAGGATACAGAGAAACAGAGCAGAAATAACATGAATAAAGTCAAGTTTAAGATTTAATACAAAAAGGGAAGAGCAGACTTCGCTCACAAATCCCTTTCGACAGAATCAATACAACTCAGAAAATACAGAGCAATACAAAAGGAAACATATGACCAAGCCGAGTTTGAAATTTAGTAACAAAGAAGGAAAGAGGAAACTTCATCTGCAAAGCTATCACTTTTGATAGATTCAGTCTTATTAGGGCAAAGAAAGACTACCCTTCAAGTTAACAGGTGAAGCAGTCATGCCAAAAACAGATGGCCTTTTGTCCTTTTGCGTTGTATGATAGAACTCAGACATTACTAAAGAATACGGATGCTTCTTCACAGCATGATGGCATTCATCCAGAATAAGGAGATTAATTGCTTCCATTTTTATTATACTGTGCCTCAAGATGTTCAGAAGAATCTGAGCAGTCATAACCAAGACCTGCAAAAAGCAGAAGCACTCGAGTGAGAAGGAATGGAAAATTCAACCGTCAACCAACTCCCACATCTCAGTGATGTGACAGTTATTCATCTTATTTTTCATACGTACATTAGTGAGCATCTGAAAATCAGATCACACTGATGCACGCAGCAAACAACTGTAGCTGTGTGTAAAGACTAAAGAGAAGAACGCCTCTTTGCACAGATAGTTGGCTAGACTGAATAGAAACATGAGACTACACAAACATCCATACTGTAAATAATATTTGATGCTATCTTGATGTATTATTAGTCTAGCCAACTTATCTCATGAGGGGGGAAGTTATCCCATGGATAATTTTGTCTATTTCTCTCTATCCCCCTTCTCTCACTCACGTGCCACTCGCTTCCTTCATCTCACAATACATCAAATCCAGGCAAAGTACTACCTTTTTCTTTTGTTCAATAAGTTCTCTTTTTTGTTTAGTTTTATACCTAATTTCATAGATAACATGTCATGTTGATTTTTTTTTGAAAAGGTAACAATGATAACATGTCATGTTGATATTACATAAATATTTATCCAAACAAAAAATTTAATACTATATTGAATTGTTTATCCCATGCATTAACTCTTTTTTTTTTTGATTGCACCGGGTGTCCGAGTCTCTATGAGCCCCGACTAATCCCGGGGATGCACAGGCCCTCGGCAAGGAGTTTCCCGCAAGTGCACCACGGTTAATTCAGGTTTTACCCAGTCCGATGGCCCTCAGAAATTGTTTGCACCCAGTGGGTTTCGAACTTGAGACCTTGAAAGGGAACAAACCCCAAGGCTCAAGTCAATTGCCACCAGGCCAACCCCTGAGAGTTGCATTAACTCTTAATCTTGTATATAGCTTGTCTTTAGGTCATAATTAGTAATTACCAGTGTTTTTGAGAGCGAGAAGCACAAAAAAGCGACAGGGGATCGCCTCGCTTCAAAAGCAAAGCGCGAAGTGAAGCGCAATTCTTAAAAAACATAATGTAATGTAATGTAATGTAATGTATATATATATCAAATAAAATTAACTTTATAAACTGAAATACACATAAAATTAATAAATAAAGGCTAAATAAGAAGAAAAAAGGAAAAGAAAAAGACGTGCATGCCCTAGCAGAAGAGACGAACGGGGAGAAGAAAAAGAAGAAAGAAGAAAAAAAGAAATGAGAAGAAAAGGAGAAGAAGAAGAAGAAAGAAGAAAAAAAAAGAAGAAATTACCTGGACCGGAGGCAGCTAAACGGAACCCTAGAAGTAGCATTGAGGTCGATGGAAGGGAAGAAGAGAAGAAATGTCTTCAATTCACTTTGGGGTTTATGTTTAGTATAATAAAATAAAGATTGGGTCTCTTTTCAAAAAAAAATTGGCCCTTGTTGACTGAAGCGATCGCTTTTGCGCTTCTCGCTTCTGTGTCGCTTCTCACTTCAACACCTGAAGTGATCGCTTTTGCTGGTCGAGCCGCCTCAACTTCAAAAAAGTGAAGGCTTGTCGCTTCGCATTGCTTCTCGCTTAGAGCAATGAAGCGAACGCTTTTTAAAACACTGGTAATTACTACATATATTTACAACAAGGATATTTTAGTTACGAAAATCCTAGTCCCATCTTTCATCCTTTATGTACAAACATGGGAGAAACTTTCCTTACTCTCTCATTAACTAGCACCTCACTAAAATGGGAGTGTCACATCCCACCCTATATTTGCGCATGAAACAAAGGAACCCTAATCACAATTCACAAAAGGATCCGCAAAATTCAACAACTTGTCCAAAAAAAACATGTACCCATGTAGACCCCAAGACAGCTTTAACTAATTCATCATGTGCATTGCAATCACATCAATCATAATATCAGCAGATTGTTGAAATTTCAGCTCACTAGCACCTGAAAAATTACGTTACAACCATAGATTAACTATAAATATGTACAATCTCACAATATACAGTCCATTCCTTTCGCCTCTCTGCTAGCCAGATGAGAGATAAGTTGATTGTGGGACCCTACAGTGAAATATCCGGGCAAGTGGTAATTTTATAATACTGAAGACTTGGAATCAAAACTTTAGCGCCTAAATAAGTTTTGCTTCACAAAGGATGATGAAGAATTTGGGGAGGGGAGACAACACACCCACATCTGTCTAATATAGCTCTTTCCCCGCCATGGTTAAAATAACTTAAATGTCAAGAAACTCCAACATCACAAAATTCCAATCGAGGTAATGTTGCACATGATACTGAAACTTCATATAGAAAGACATTCTCCTTCTACTTGTACCGATGAGGAAGCTATGTTTGTGTTGACATATACATTTAAGGACATTTACAAATGCATTTATGCCCGGGGTCAAAGTCGCGGCATCTAAGTACAACTTCAGAAGTAAGTGTCCAGAGAATTGACAGAAGAGAATTGAGAGAATAGTTAAATTATTCACAAAATCAACAAAGATTCACAAATGACTATAGTTACACCAGTTAAAAGTGAAACCTAAGTTAACAATGGCAGTTCACGGAACCAATTGATGATTGGCTATGCATGGTGAACAATATACTTACTAGACGTTTCAATAAGTCTGTAATAGCACAATATGTGGGTTTTTTAGAAAATAATAGGAGTATCAATATGTCGTTTGTAAGGCATTGGATGAAGGATATGATCATACAAGTCCAACAGGGATTACCAAATCACAGTTATGTTCTTCCCATTTGGTTATTGCATCTATTGCCTATTGGTTAGACCCACGGCTATAGTTGATACTTCTGAAGCAATGTCAAGATGAGATAACAGACATTAAAAAATTCCTGACATGCTGAGGAACAGTGTTGTCAAAAGCTCATTTGAGGCACGCTTAAGCCCTGAAGCTCAGGGTTGGCGCTGCACCTCACTTTGGATGCACCTCTGTGTTGGCATGTCACTAAGGTGTGCGCCTCTTGAAAAGAGAGGTACTAAATAATAAATACGATTGACAAAAAAATGTATTAATTGTATGTTACCATCTCAAAAAAAGAAAAGATATATTAATTGGTAAGGAAATCATTATGAACGAAGTTGTTACTTTTTTCCTTGCATCACATATATGTTTTTATGATTTTCATTGTTTCGGCTTCTTTTTTCTTTTAGCTTACGAGTTATGACGAAGTTCTGATGGAGGTTTTAGGGAAACGATTGGAGGCTAGCGGTGTTCCAATAGAGTATACTAGGGTGATTAAGGACATGTGATGGAGTTAAGATTCGGGCGAGGACTGTGGGAGGAGACTTGGAGCATTTCCAAGGTGACAGGGTTGCACCAGGGATCCGCTCTTAGCCCGTTTTTATTCGCTCTGGTGACGGATGTGCTGACGCGACACATTCAGGGTAAGGTGCCATGTTGTATGCTATTTGTAGATGACATAGTGCTGATTGACGAGACGCGAGGCTGGGTAACGCTAGGCCAGTGTTTTTGAGAGCGAGAAGCGCAAAAAAGCGACAGGGGCTCGCCTCACTTCAAAAGTGAAACGCAAAGCGAAGCGCACACTTCATTGAACTGAAGCGCAATTCTTAAAAAATATAATGTAAACCTTGCAAAGACACAATATAAATAATCAAAAAGTTCAATTTAAAAACATAAAAGTAGGTACCACTACCACCAATTCCTCCATAAACCATAGGACAAGCAAAATCACATAAAAATTAACTTTATAAACTGAAATACACATAAAAATTAATAAATAAAGGCTAAAATACTAATCAAATAAACTGAAAATAATATATATATATATATATACACACACACAATAAAAAATTAACTTTATAAACTGAAATACACATAAAAATTAATAAATAAAGGCTAAAATACTAATCAAATAAACTGAAATATAATATATATATATATATATATATATACACACACAATAATTAACTTTATAAAGTGAAATACACATACAAATTAATTAATAAAGGCTAAAATACTAAATAAGTAGAAAAAAAGGAGAAAAAAAATGAAGAAAGAAAAAAAGGAGAAGAAGAAGAAAGAAGAAAGAAGAAAAATTACCTGGAGCTTCTCTGTTGAAGTCTTGAACCCTAGCAGCAATTGATTTTGAAAGATGGTCTTTACTTAGGTTAGGGGTCTATTTTGTATAATAAAAAAAAAGACCCAAACTTTTTTTTAAAAAAAAAAACTGACCCAAACTTTTTTCCCTTAAAAGTGACCCCCTCCACCACAAAAGCGAGCGCTTTGTCGCTTCTCGCTTCTTCTACTGAAGCGACCGCTTCGTGTGGTCGCCTCGCCTTAGGCATGGAAAAGCGACAAGACATCGCGTTGCTTCTCGCTTAAAGCGATCGCTTCGTCGCTTTTTAGAGAAAACAGAAGAAATAATATCAAGTGTGTGAATACTTGGAGTGTAAGTTCAGTGATGGGACGCACGAAGCAGAAGTGAAAATTGATACACAAGTCATCCCCAAGAGAGATAGTTTCAAATACCTTGGGTCTGTAATACAAGGCAACAGGGAGATTGACGAGGATGTTACTCACCGAATTGGAGCGGGGTGGATGAAATGGAGGCTTGCATCTGGGGTTTTGTGTGATAAAAATGTGCCACCAAGACTAAAAGGACAAGTTTTACTAGACCGACCATGTTGTACGAGGCTAAGTGTTGGCCAGTCAATAAATCTCATGTCCAGAAGATGAAAGTAGCAGAAATAAAGATGTTGAGATGGATATGCGGGCATGGCAGGAAAGATAGGATTAGGAATGAACTTATTAGGGACAAAGTGGGAGTGGCACATATGGAGGACAAGTTGTGGGAATCGAGGTTGAGATGGTTCGGGCATGTGAAGAGGAGAGACATAGATGCCCTAATTAGGAGGTGCGCGAGGTTGACCATGGCGGATCTGGGGAAGGGTAGAGGTAGGCCGAAGAAGTATTGGGGAGAGGTGATTAGGCAGGACATGGCATTGCTCCATCTTACCGAAGACATGACACTAGATAGAAAGGTGTGGAGGTCGAGTATTAGGGTTGCGGGTTAACAGGTAGTCGAAAGTTTCCATTAGTCTTACAGTAGTATTAGTACTATTCTTGTATTTTCCTATTCTTAGATCTTTATTATTACAGTTGTGCAATTCACTTACGCTATTTTATTACGCTTTGCGCTTAAGCCTCGATACACCTACATCGTTTTTAAATGTTTTTCGCCTTTGACAACACTGCTAACGACACCTTTGTTGTTTTCACAAAATATATGATGGGAAATTAGGAAAGCTTTAATTTTTAACATCAAAACTACAAACCATGCAGCTTACGGAAACCACTCAAAAGGAAAGCAGAACTAAAGAAATTTCACAAACAGATTCACCCAAAAAAAGGATAACAAGAACATTTCATCAGCTAACTTACACCAATATGACTTCATAAGCAGCCATTACTTATACTTCCAAGTGGTTAAGAAAAGGTATGACAAGGTCGATAAGAATATACTCCCTCCGTTTTAATTTATGTGAACCCATTTGACTGGGCACGGAGATTAAGGAAAGAGAGAAGACTTTTGAACTTGTGGTGTAAAATGAAGCACATATATTTTGTGTGGCTATAAATCATTGCATAAAGATAAATTGTTTCCAAATAGGGAAAGAGGTCATTCTTTTTAACACTGACTAAAAAGGAAATAGGTTCCCATAAATTGAAACGGATGGAGTAATAAGATACAGCAAACACATGTGTGAACAAACTTGTATTTTGTGCACACTTATTTTTGCTGAATTTCATTATACTCTTGGTGCTATTTTTTTCTTAATACATACCCTTCTCCCAAAAAGAAAAGGTGTGCACAAACTTGTTGGTATTAATAATCATATAATTAGAATAGAGAAGCATTAACCAACCTGTTTAGTTTCAAACTCACGCTGCCACCTTCGTGCATCCCAAAAATCTTGGCCCATCTCACCACAATAATGGCCAACTTGATAACCTGTTTGCTCACGAATAACTTCTGCTTGCTATGTTCCAAAACAACAAACCAAATTCAATTCCTGTTTACGCGATTGTGAAAATGGGTAAGCGGAAGACGTGCTAAACAAATACCTGATAAACAAGTGGAACTTTAGGGACCAGAAAGACAGCCAGCATCTTCTTGTTCTGTTTGTGCAAGTCATTACACAGACTCTTCATGAGGAGGATGCCAATAAGCGTTTTTCCTGCTCCTGTTTCAAGAAAAGCAATTGTATTTTTCTTTCTGGCATGCTCAAGTACATCCAACTGATACTTGCGTGCTTGCTCCTTGGGAGCTTGTTCCTTTGGTTTAACATCTTTCTTCTCAATAGCTCCAGAAGGTTCAACGCTTCTCTCAGTCGATAACTTCCCCTCTCGATTTCTATCCGCTTCCCATGAACCCACCCGAAATACCATCTCATTCTTTTCTTTGTCCCTTTCCCAGAAGCCCCTTCCTTCCCTCCATTCTCTATCTCTCCCACCATGATTTTCCCTTCTCTTCCTTTGATCCCTATCTACTCTATTGATCTCATCATTCTCGAGGTCGCGGAATCTCTTCCTCGCCGCCAAAGGTGGTCTATCACGGCCTCTCTTCTCGCGGCTATCACCACTAAGTCGTGCCCTTTTGCCATTTCTCTCTTCTTTACTATCATGATAATCTCGTTCCTTATGCCTAGAAAGTCCATTTCCTTCATGCAAATACTTCTTTCCCCTGTCACTTCCGTTTTGCTTAGTATTATCCTTGTTAACTTGTGGCTCATTGTGCTTAATAATTTCAGCTGCAGCTGAACCTTTACTACATCCATTACTATCATTGTGATCCACACAAGGTACAGAATCATCACCACTCTTTAATTTTTCAAGAATCCCATCAATTCCACCGAAGAAACAAGGATCAACACTGCCATCAACCGGACCCAATTGATTCGATGGCTCAACGGGGACAAAATCTTGGATTAAATCATCACAGGAAATATCCTCACAAGCATCAAGCCAGTATGAGGGTTTCTCAGAACCTCGACCATCATCAACCTCCATTACAGTATTGTAATAATTTTTACCAATTCATGCGCACCCAAATGAGCAACAAAATATACAGTATTATAATAATTTTTACCAATTTATGCACACCAAAATGAGCTACAACTACTCTATGAACTGCATGAATAAAATAACAGACAGCCCAGATACTGTATTAAACCCTAGAATCAAAGTTTATTCTTCGGCATAAAAAGGGATCCAAAATTCGAATGGAGTGAATAGAACCGGGTAAAGAAGGAGAGAGGAAGATTGCAGATTGGCGTTGGATAGACCGTACGAAGCACGCAAATATAGTGGACGAGCCAACAAAAAAAAAAAGAATCAACTTGATTTATTAGTGCGATTTTTCAAAGATTCGCAAGGTCTATCTTACGCCGATTCTGCTTTCTACTTCTCTTCTTCTTTTGGTCCCAACTAAATTTTGTTCCCAAAATATTCTCTGTTTCTCTGATAGGTATAACAGTTTTGAAGTGAAGTGATGGAGAAAGGGGGAAAGGGGCGGCCGTTTTGGCAACTCAGGAAGAAATTGCACCCTTCTCCGCTAGCCCTAGCAAATAAGTAAAACATGTAGTCAACCCTATATAAGGTTGCATTAGCTGATTTGAATTAGCTTATAAAAGAATTGAAACTGATTTAATAAATAAGCAGTTACGCGTTTGGATATAAGTGTTGAAATTGATAATAAGTTGTTGTAGTATTTGATAAAAAAGTGCTGATAAGCTCTTTTTCTGTTAAAATGACTTAAATAACCTTAGAACTGTTTACACTTATAAGGGCGTAGTTTCTTCAAAATTTTAGATTCCAGATCGATTCAAGTACAAAATATTCTATTTGTCATTTTATTTTAAATACAAATGTGCTTAGATAAGATAATTTTTACGTTAAATATAATTTATTTTACGATAAGCATATAATCATAAGTTATAAATAATTAATAAATTGACAAAAGTTTCTCAGTAAAAAATAAACATAAATAGAAAAAATTATTTGAAGAGAAACAAACATTGTCTTCATCACCACAAACACTTAGAAAGTAATACACCAAAAATTTGATATGTCCTCAATTATTACATACAGTTCAAAGATTAATACACAATCACATAGATATAAGTATGTAAAGGAATAGAGAATTTGTTTATCTTAAATAGTCAATGAGAATTGCAGATTTGAAGAGGTTGGGGTGGGGAGGGAGGGGAGGGAGAGAGGGGTTTAGGTTGAATATTTGAGGTAGTGAGTATCGATGTAGGAGTTTTGTTCCAAAAAAGAATATTTTAAGGATAAAATAGTAAAAATCTTGGTCAAACTTTAAGTGCTTATAAGCTAAAAATTCATAAGCTGGGGGTGACCAGCTTATGGCTTTTGGATTATTTTTGACTTATAAGCACTTGGCCTATAAGCACTTTTAACTTTACCAAACGCGTAGATAAGCCGAAAAGTGCTTATAAGGCTTAGCCAAACACCCCCTTTATCACTATCTACTATTTGTTGTTTTTTCATCTTTGATTATCTTATCTCTTACCTTATTAGGGGTCGCTTGGTATGAGGTATAAGAAGGTACAAGGGTGGTATAAAAAATTAATACCTCCTTAATACTTTGTTTAGTTAGCAAACTAGGTATAAGTATCCCAGTATTAATTTTAACATTGGGATAACTTATACCTTATAGAAGATGGGGTAATTAGCACCGGTATAACTTATACCTTCTTCTTAGAAATTATGCAATTGTCATTTTTAATACAACATACCAAACAATGAATAAACAACAATCCTAGCATAACTAATCCCAACATAACTTATCCTAATATAACTTTGTCACGACCCCGGTTCGTCCTCCGTGAACCATCGTGACGGCACCTAGTCCTCTACGACTAGGTAAGCCTAAATTGCGGAAGAACCAAAGTGCGGAATAAAAACAAATTAAAACAGAATGAAGAGTGATAAAACAGTGTTTTAAAGTGCCACTCGACATACACAATATTTAACTCTCAGAAACCAATACATATTTCCAAGACCCAGAAACCTATGAATCACAAGCTAAGGATCACTACACAGTACTCTAACTCTAGAATATCTAACAAGGAAAAGAAATACAGAAGGGCAAATGTTTAAAAGCTAGAATAGAAAGGGACTCCTCGGTCTGCGAACGCGGCAGATATACCTCGAAATCGCTGGAGCAATCGCATCGCCTCAAGGGTGATAGGACTGAGTCGCAGTACCTAGATTTACACATGAAAAACATGCGCAGAAGGGGCATGAGTACACCACAACGGTACTCAGTAAGTGTCAAGTCTAACCTCGGTCGGGTAGTGACGAGGAAGGTCAGGACCCTACTGAGATAAAATAAAGAATATAAGACATGACAGTATAAAATAAGCAGTACAGTTGAAAACTAACGATAAGGATCTAATATAGGAAAACAAGGAATTCAATAACTGAAACAGCGGCAAAAACAATCACAAGGAAATAACTGGGGGATCTCTTAGTACCCTCAATATATGTCAGGGATCTCTTGGTATCTCGAGGATCTCTCGGTATCCTCAATATATGCTAGGGATCTCTTGGTATCACAAGGATCTCTCGGTATCCTCAATATGTGCTAGGGATCTCTTGGTATCCCGAGGATCTTTTGGTATCCTCAATATACGTGACGGGGATCTCTCGGTATCCCACACCTCAGTTCAAATCATAAATACGTACAGGGGATCTCCCGGGATGTCGTTCCATAGTTTCAAAGTAAAACACACAGCAGTAACACAAGAATACTCAATTAAGTTCAATTTCGTATCAAGTAAACAGGTAATTCTAATCTAACATGCTTCACAAAATTCAATTAAGGCAGTTAAAGCAAACAAACAATTAAGTCAATTAGACATGCTTTTTCTAAGCTAACAGCAAGCTTAAATTTCAAGTAAAATGAAACAAGAAAAGAGACACAATTGAAATTACTTAAAGAAAACCGGATTTTCAACAATTAGCTCAAGTACGCACTCGTCACCTCATGTACAAGGCATTTCAAATATCAAATATACCGAATCCTAAGGGGAAGGTCCCCCACACAAGGTTAGATAAGCCACTTACCTCGAACCGGCTCAAAATCAACCCGAAATCACGCTCTTGCCACGAGTACTCGACTCCAAATGGCCCATATCTATTCAATTCAATTGCATAATGTAAATAACACTTCAAGTAATTGATTCTACAAAGAAATTCTAAGCTAATACGCGAAATTAGGTAAAATGACCAAAATGCCCCTCGGACCCACATCTCGGAATCGGGTAAAATTTATATTTTCAGAATCCTCACACTCTCTCGAGTTCATGCATACTAAAATTATCCAAATCTAAGGTCAAATTCCCAATCAAAAGTCGAATTCTAGGTCTAAGAACTTTCTTCCAACTTTTCCCCAATTTTCATTTCCAATCTGAAATTAAATGATGAATTCATGTTTGGATTAATGGGTTACAAGCAAAAAGGATTTAACAATCGTTACTCAATCGATATCTCTGAAAATTCCTCAAAATCTCGCTCAAATCCGAGCTCCCAAGCTTTAGTTTTCACAAAAATGGCTAACCCTCGACTTTGAAATTTTATATTCTGACCAGACGCGTTCTTCTTCACGAACGCGAAACTACTATCGTGAACGTGAAGCATAAAGAAATCTACTGGCCAACTTCCTCTTTCGCGAACGCGTAGCTCACACTGGTAGACCATACGCAAACGCGAAGACCAACGGGTCCATACCTTTGCGAATGCGGGACCTCATCGCGAACGCAAAGCATGATTCAGCTGCTTCACCCAGATGCTCTACGCGAACGCGAGACCCTCTTGCGAACGTGATGAACGTTTCCTCTGCAACACAACAGCAGAAAATCTGCAATCTTTCCAAGTCCAAAAATGGTCCATTGAGCATCCGAAACACACCCGAGGCCCCCGGGACCTCAACTAACCCTGCCAACCAATCTTAAAACATCATTCAAACTTGTTCCAACCTTCGGAATGCTCAAAAAAACATCAAAACACCTATTTTTCATCAGACCTCAACTAACCCTGCCAACCAATCTTAAAACATCATTCAAACTTGTTCCAACCTTCGGAATGCTCAAAAAAACATCAAAACACCTATTTTTCATCAGATTCAAGCCTAAAAATTCCAAAAACTCTAAAAATACGCTTTCGATCAAAAAGTCTATCAAACCTCGTCCAAATGACCTAAAATTTTGCACACACGTCACATTAAACACTACGGAGCTACTCCAACTTCCGGAATTCCATTACGACTCTCGGATCAAAATCTCACTATCGAACCGGAAACTTTAAAAATTCAAATTTCGGCATTTCGGGCCTAAATTAGCTATAGACCTTCAAAACACAATCCGAACATGCTCCTAAGCCCGAAATCACCCAACGGAGATAACAGAACTATCGAATTTCCATTCCGAGGTTGTCTTCACACTGTTCCGACTATAGTCAACTTTCCAACACTTAAGCTCTCATTTAGGGACTAAGTGTCCCAAAACTCTCCGAAACTCAAAACCGAATATCCCGATAGATCAAAATAGCAGAAATAAACTTGGGAAAAGCAGTTAATAGGGGATCGGGGCATTAATTTTTAAGACGACCGGCCAGGTCGTCACAAACTTATACCGGCATAACTTATACTGGTATAAATCGTATTCTAACCAAACGACCCCTTAGTGATTTATTGTTAATGTTTGTGTTATTGCTCTCTCTATCTTCACAAAGATAAGGGCAAGGTCTATATATATATTATCCTCTCATATCTCACTTGTACAATTTTACTAAATTTGTTGTTATTATTGTAACGCTTTACACTTCAACTTGAGACTTAATTTAGTCCGAAAATCAAAAAAAAAAACTCAACATTAAAAAATAAATATTAAGTATTCGAGCTTTGGTTATTGCCTCTTTTTTCTTAAGGAGGCTTTACCCTTCAATTTGAGATTTTTCATGTATATCTGAATTTAGCCCGAACACCAAAGAAAAAATCTTAACATTGAAAAATAAATATAGACGCAATGTTTATTTTTATCCCCAAAATATTGGTATATTTTAATTTTAATTATTGTGTCGCGTGATATAAGGTTAAAAAGTATGTTTTAATTTTAATTATTGTATCGTGTGATATAAGGTTAAAAAATATTTCATTCTTAACTAGGGGTCAATTAGTTTTTTGACTTTTTACAAACTTGTTTTTAGTTTTATGACCCTACCTTTTTTTACACATGGAAGATTTAGTGCAAATGGCGTGTGGTAGCCACTAAATAAGGTGGTGTTTATTTTTATCCACTAATTCTAATGTTGAGCAAAAATAGCCACTACTCTATTAAAATTAATATGAAAAGACATTTTTACCCTTCCTTCTATTTCTTTTATTCCCAAACCCTTCCTTTATACGCTTCAGAGCCAAAATACCAGAGCCAAAATTTCAGAAGCAAAATTTCGCTCCCTCTGTATCAGTCTCGTTCCTTGCATGCGAATCATTGTTCGATTTTGTTCGTGCCCAGCGATTCTCTGCGTGTATTTTGTTGCATTTAATTTCTTCTCCTTTGTCATCTTCTCTGCGTCGAGCCAACGAACTGGTTTGTTTTTTATTTCGCTTTTATGCATTTTTCTTTTTGTATAACTGTAATGGCGATCAATGTCGTGTTTGGCATCAAGTATGTGTAAAATTTAAAAAATATTGAATATAATTTGATTCAGTGTGGAATAAGGAACGGATTTTTGTTTGGAAGTTATTCAGAGCTTTTTTGTATTGAAATGTGTTTGTGGTTCAATTAATATATTTGATTATATAAGGATATTTCATAACAATAGTCGTATGAATTCATAAGCTAACTGTGTTTATGAATTTTTAGTTAAATGTGCTTCTATAAAAGTTAAGGACCAAGTGTCCTTAACTTTTGACCTTGGAAATCGAAGTTCAGGACCATGTGTCCTTAACCTTTGAACTTGGAACTTGAAGTTCAGGACCAAGTGTCCTTAACTTTTGAACTTGGAACTCAAACTTCAGGACCAAGTGTCCTTAACTTTTTAACGTGGAACTATGAGTTAAGGACCAAGTGTCCTTAAGTTTTGAACTTTAAACTTGAAGTTTAGGACCAAGTGTCCTTAACTTTTGAACGTGTAAGTCCTTAACTTTAAGATGCATTTTACTTAGGTCCTGGATTTTAGTCCTAATTTTTATGTTGTTTTTCCTTCTTTGTAGTGTGATAATGGAAGGAGATCGTATTTTCGAGTTTGATGTTTGGCGTAATTCGAATAGCTATTGAAAGGAGATTTACAGTATAAAGAAACAATAAAAAGTTTCTTGTCTAAAAGGCAATGGAAGAAGTTGAGGGATGATATTTTCGGAAACTTTTTCCGATTACAAAGTGTGAAGTTCTGTTTTAAACTTATTCATTGTGTGTTGCTTTCAAAAATTGTAAGCAATGACCCTAATTCAATGACATTCAAAGTTTTTGACCATGAAGTACAGTTTACACGTGATGCGTTTCATATAATTATTGGTTTAAAATGTTCTTCTTCAGTGGACTTCACAGTTTTGCGTGAAAAAGAGAATAGGCTTTCGAAAGTCTACTTCCCTGGAAAATATAGAATTGAGTCAGGTGATTTGTTTAATATTCTTACTAGTCACGCAGATCATACAACTGCATCATTTGTAGGTAGCGATGATGATGCGGTGAAGTTGGTAACAATTTATTTTGTTGAATCTGTTTTGATGGGGAAGCGGAAGAATCAGAATGTGTCCGAGCAGCTAATGAAAATTGTAGATGACAATGAACTTTGCTCTTCTTTCAACTGTGGCTCTCTTTGTTATGAAACGTTAGTAAAATCATTGAAGAGTTCAATGAGAATGAGAATGAGAATGAGAAAGAGAAAGAGAAAGAGAAAGACAAGGACATTTATACTATACTTGGCTTTCCTTTCGCTTTTTGTGTTTGGATTATGGAAGTATTCCCAATTTTCCAGGAAAAATAATTTGTGAACTTCCCAGAATGTGGGTATCCTCGGATGTTATGTTATTCAGATATGAAATCTCCACAATATGATTCTCTGTATAAAAAATACTTCCATAATGAAAATGTAAGTTAATATGATTACTAGCTATTTCTTTTGTTTATGTGTTTTAGTATTGAATACTTACATTTTTTTCTTATATAATAGTTGTATAAGTTGATCGAAATGGCACCGTTTATTTCTATTGAAGAAGATGTGGAGCCTGTTAGTGTGCACGAGCCATTGTCTCAAGATCAAAATTCAATACCTTCCTCCACACAATGTGATGAAGCATTACTTAAGGAAATTGTTAAAGTAGTCTTTGAATAACATTAGTTTTTTATTTGATTATTTTTTACTTAAGAGACTTTTTTGTTTTTATGGTTTTTGATTCAGAGATTGTCGGAGAAGTTAAAAAGGATATGTAAGCAGAAGTTACTAGAATAAATCAAAAAATAGTTATATCAGAAAAAAAAGATTCGAAATGACATCAAGGTAATATCATTTATTTCATGCTTGTAATTCTAAGTTAAGGACACCATGTCCTTAAATTTTGAGCTTGAAACTTGAAGTTCAGGACCAAGTGTCCTGAACTTTTGAACTTGAAACTTGAAGTTCATGACCAAGTGTCCTGAACATTTGAACTTGGAATTCAAAGCTAAAGACTAAGTGTCCTTAACTTTTGAACTTGGAACTCAAAGTTAAGGACCAATTGTCCTTAACTTTTGAACATGCAACTTAAAGTTCAGGACCAAGTGTCCTTAACTTTTGAACTTGTAGCTTGAAGTTTAGGGCTACCTGTCCTTAACTTTTTAATTTAATTTCTTTCACAGGCTTTAAAGAAAGACCTAGGATCAAAGATTGATACTTTGTTAAAGATTCTTGTCAAACTTGATGAAAGGAACATAGAGAGAAAATCTATTGTTCCGAGTAGTAAAGATGCAGTTGATGATCATTGTGATGGTACAGAACCTACTATTCCAATTAACAAAGATGCAGGTGATGGTCAATGTGATGATACAAATGTGCATGCAGAAGATCATTATGAAAGCGATTATAGAGATGTGCATCTTGAAGATGAAACTGATATTGGCACTGAAATTGGAAAAGGTTAGATATAAATTTGTTGTCATTGAAATTTATATTCAACAACGTAATATATATAAACTTTTTTGTGATTACAAATATATGTAGAATCTAATGATGGAGTGGAAGTTCAAGATGGAGTGGAAGTTCAAGATGTAGTAGAATGTCAATACCAGGGAAATCCAAAAGAGACAGAAGTATCAGAAACAATTTGTAAATGTGGAGTGCAATCTCAGGATTTAGAAAATCCACTGGGAACAAGTGTAAGTGAGATTGTATGCAAATGTGTTGAAGGAATATATGATCTCTCTACACCTCTCTCACTTAAAGAGAAATTTGGAATTCAAAATGATGTCAATCAAAGTTTGATAGAATTTTCATGATATGTTGAATGTTAGTTTTAGTAAACTACTAGTAAAGGGAATTAATTGTAAATGTTCCAGAATCTTTTGAAGTTGCAAGGGAAGAAAATGGAGTGGACTATCAAGAGAGAAGTGGAGGACAATCTCAAGACTTAGAAAATACCCAAGGAACAAGCATAAGTGAGATTATTTGCAAATGTATAGAAGGAACATATGATCTCTCTACACCTCGCTCTCTTACCGACAATATTGGAAGCCAAGAAAATGCTACTGAAGATAATGATTTAACTGGCATGATATTGACAGTTGCAAAAGGTTAGACGAAGTTCTTTTTTAATTTTATGCATGCTTGTTTTAATCAAAGATTAGTAACAAGTACTAATTGTGTTAGCTCTTGTAAATATTTTGCAGAATCTTGTGAACTTGCAATCGAAGATCATGGAGAACAGTTGCAAGATAAAGAAAATGCACAAGTTGCAAGATGAAGAAAATGCAACCAATATGTCAGGTCAATTGTCTGTTGAAGAAGTACAAGAAGGCAGGGTAGACAACACAAGTATTGATTGTGTCCAAAATATTATATCCATAATTGAAATTGCCAGTACATTTCAAAAATTATGTCCGTAGTTTTTGTCTCTTCATTTGACAATTTGTTCTAGAATTGACGACTTGCGGCAAACTAATGTATATAGTGGTGTCTGTAGAGCAAAACAAAAATGAAGCCTCTAACCATTATACTAGGAAAAGGAAGAGAGATAGTATCGGTTTTGATGGTCTATCATTTTCTATTCTTACTCCTACTCATCCAACTACACAAATGAGCAACGATGAGTGTTTGTCTATGGAGGTTGAAGGAAATGTTGAAGAAGATCTTGGTCGAGGGAAAAGGAATAAGAAGCTTAGTTGGCAATTGAAATATCCTTTTGAACAGGAAAGAAAAATAGAATCATCGATGGCACACAATGAAAATACTCCCAAGAATACGGGCTGGATAAAATCAAAATATACTCGTACATGTATTTTTCATTATGCCAAAGATGATGCAAACTTATTGAAGACATTCATTGGGTGGTTGGGCAAGGAGAAAAGGAAAGGACCCAAAAAAGCGTAAGCCCCTAAATGTATTTCATTATTTATTAATTGCTTAAATTCATGTCCTGAACTTGTAATTTTAAATTCCTAAAGTTAAGTGTCCTTAACTTTTGAGATTGCAAGTCTAAGTTCAGGACCAAGTGTCCTTAACTTTTGAACTTGTAAATGTAAGTTTAGGACCAAGTGTCCTTAACTTTTGAACTTGTAAATGTTAGTTCAGGACCAAGTGTCCTTAACTTTTGTACTTGGAACTCAAAGTTAAGGACCAAGTGTCCTTAACTTTTGAACTTGGAATTCAAAGTTCAGGGCCTTTTGTCCTTAACTTTTGAACTTGGAACTCGAAGTTCAAGACCAAGTGTCCTTAACTTTTGAACTTGTCAAACCGATGTGTCCTTAAGTTTTGAACTTGAAACTTGAAATTCAGGACCTATTGTCCTTAACTTTTGAACTTGGAACTCAAAGTTCAGGACCTATTGTCCTTAACTTTTGAACTTCTTAGCCTAAGTTCAGGACTAGATGTCCTTAATTAGGAAATGAGGACTTACTTCTAACTTTGATATTTTCAAAAAATTTAGGGGAAAAACTGACATATATGCTGACAATAATGGTGTGAGAAAGAATCCATATAAATTGTACCATCAAAAGATCAGTAGCAAAATGTTCTTCCTTGAGCTTTCAGATAGTAGATTTGTACTTGATGATAAGGTTTGATAATTTGCAAGACATTTATTTTCTTTATTCTTAATTTATTGTTTTTAATTATTTATGACTGATGGATTTGTTTTATTTTTTTTGCTTTTTATGAAGCATATTGACATTGCCCTGTATTATTTGAGAAAGAAGGAATGCTACCATCCTCGCGCCCATCCTTTTCGTTGCACAACTACAGATATACTGTTTGATAACTATATGGTGCTTGTATATAAGGATTTCAATGAAGATGCTACAGATGAGTTTTGGTGTGGTGATAATCAATTGTTTCTGACACCATATGTGTGATGTGATAGTCGTAGATGTGGAATTGCTTGGACTGAGGTTGACAAAAAAAAATCCATGTCGGCTTCCTTCAGAAGATGATAATGTTGTGACACATTTTCTTTTGGAGGTATTGGACTTGAATGAGAAAAAGATTGATGTGTACGATTCCATATATAGTGAGCCATATGAGGCAGGAATGAATCACATTGAAATGTATGCACGCATGATCCCCCACTTGCTAAAGTTCTCACAGTTTGAGAAAAATCACAAGTCTTTTGGAAATGCATTCAACAAATTTGTTATTTAGTCGAAAAGATCACCACACCAAACTGGATCGTACGTGTTATCATTTGCTATATAATTTATATGTACTTTAGATTTATTTTATTAAAGATATTTTTTAATTGACTCCATATCTTACATTTTTCTTAGGACTGATTGTGGTGCATTCCTAATCAAGTATGTGGAGTTGTTGATGATGGGAAATGATGTGGAGAAATTCCAACCTGAAGACATAACAAACTTTAGAAAAGAACTTGCAGTAAATCTTTGGGCACATGGAGAGTGGAAAAGATATGCTGGTTATGATACACCACCCGAAAATGTTGGCGACGATTATGATAGTGAAAATAAAACTTGCTGCCCAAAGGAGCTGTAGTTTAGTTGTAAAGAAAGTTAGTTGTTGTTGATGTTTTGTATAAAATTGCTGTAAAATTGTTGTAAACAAGACACTTTTATTTTGTTTGCATAGCATAATTTTTTGTCACAGCTATGCCAAATTACATTTTCAGAAGTAATATGAAGGCATCATGTTATTAATTTCTTTGTTTCTGTCAAGTATTGATTTGTGCATTTGCAATCCCTAAATTAAGTGTATTTAGCTTGCAAGTATTAGTTAAGGACCAAATGTCCTTAACTTTTGAACTTGGAAATAGAAGTTCAGGACCATATGTCCTTAACTTTTGAACTTGAAACTTGAAGTTCAGGACCAGATGTCCTTAACTTTTGAACTTGAAACTTGAAGTTCAGGACCAAGTGTCCTTAACTTTTGAACTTGGAACTTGAAGTTCAGGACCAAGTGTCCTTAACTTTTAAACTTGGAATTCAAAGTTAAGGATCAAGTGTCCTTAACTTTTGAACTTGGAACTTGAAGTTCAGGACCAAGTGTCCTTAACTTTTGAACTTCGAACTCTAAGTTAAGGACCAAGTGTCCTTAACTTTTGAACTTGGAACTCTAAGTTAAGGACTGCATCCTTAACTTTTGAACTTGGAACTCAAAAGAAATAAAAAGCATGTAAGCGCAAAGAAACTTTGAATATTCAGGACATCTGCTCAAATAAAAACAATGTAAATGAATCCAATTTATAGCAAAAACGTAAAAGAGTAGATAAACATAAGTGTATATATCTACTATTCTCTATGCTTCCTTGAAAATGGATGGACTACCGGAGAATATATACAAGCTGTTCTATACCAATTCTTCTGCAATGACCACATTTGAATGTTATTTTTGATGACTCGGTAGCTGCAACGACCAATTTTTCTTTTGCCTTCTACCTGGTGGCACTTTGAAATCTGGAGGTTTAATAATTTGTGACTTAACACTCTCTGGTACAATCCAAGAATCAGTATGTCTTACAGGATGTATTTGTATTTCATATGTTTTCAACCAAGATTCCTTTAAGTACCAGTGCGAGCAAAAGTTGGACTTCTTGATGTTTCTCTTCTCGATAACTGCAATTGCATGTATGTATGGTAATTCATCAAATTGAAACTGAAAACAGTCACATGTTACTTTGTTTAAGTCCACCAAGAAAGTAATTCCTTCTTCCTCAATTCTAGAACGCCATGAATCAACAGGGAAGGCCTTCAATGTTGAAAAATATAAGTTAGTACATTATGTTAAATTATCATTAAAATAATAAACTAAACAAAGAACATAATACTTACATTCAAAGTAAATGCTAAATCTATCTTTTTCTTCAATTCCTTTTCTACCAACAAGAAACGTCATAAAAAATTCCTTCTGTTTCATTTCTTCTTTCATAAAACCAACGTTGTAGTTTCACTTGGATGAAATTCATCATTCTTAATATAGGCAACTCCCTTGCTTCTAATAGCACATAATTCATTGACTCAACTATGTTTGTTGTGAGTATGTCATATCTTCGTCGTGGATTACAAGAAAGTGCCCACCTTTCCGGTGGTTCTTCCATCAAGTAGTCATAAGTATTCTTATTTACTTTTGTTATATCTGACATGTATAGATCAAATTCTTTGCACATGTATACTCTTGCAGTACTTTGAAAAAGTTTTATGACCTCACTTTTCACTTTCCTTTGCTTTAGGTTCTGCTCCAAATGATAGATACAAATCCCATGATGGCTTTCAGGATATACCTTTGCAATACCATATGCAATAGCTTGACGCCTGTCTGATAAAAAAATTAAATTCTCACGGCTCCCAATTGCATTGCAAAGCTCACTAAAGTACCACTCATAGGAATTGTTATTTTCAGATTATGCAATTCCAAAGGCTAGTGGGAAAATTTGGTTATTTGCATCCTTTGAAACTGAAATCATTAAAATACCACAAAATTTTAACTTCAAAAAAGTTGCATCAACAACAATCACTGGCCTACAATGATTCCAACCAGTTATTGATGATCCATATGCATAAAACATATAAAGAAACCTGAAAATATAGTATAACAGAAGTTAAGGACAGGTAGTCCTGAAGTTAGACTTCCAAGGTCAAAAGTTAAGGACACTTGGTCCTTAACTTAGAGTTACAAATTTAAAAGTTAAGGACATGCAGTCCTTAACTTAGAGTTACAAGCTCAAAAGTTAAGGACATGGAGTCCTGAACTTAGAGTTACAAGTTCAAAAGTTAAGGACAAACAATCATTAACTTAGAGTTCAAAAGTTAAGGACCAAGTGTCCTTAACTTTTTGACTGCACACATCAAAAACTAGTTAGGGATAGCATGTCCTAAAGTTTATAAAACAGACTAATAATCTCTTTTTTGATTATTTACATGTTGTTGTCATCTATCTTTATGTTAGTATATATTCTCGGGTTTTTACTTTTCATTATATACAAGTATGAAGACAATAATTCATAATTCTCTTCAAGAGTTCCTCTTATTAAAGCTAAAGCATGTTAAATAGCATGCCACTCCTTGTGATACCCAATGTCTAGTCCATGCAATTTTTGCATTTCTGCCATGACAAAAGCTGGTGTAACTTCAAACCTTGGGTCTCGAAGATTGTCAATAATGTAACCACTAATCAACTTTGAAGTTTCATGCCTTTGATCAGCTTTCATAGTGTTAACTGAGTAGTCATGATTTTTCTCAATCTTTACTATCTTGAATAGTGTTGAGTCTTTAACTCTGAAAGCACGCACACACCACCCACACCAATCATCATTGCATTTCAACGAATATCTTGTTGAGCTTGATCTAACAACCTTGAATTCAAAATGTCCTTTAATTGCTATATTCAAAAAACAGTTAATTATATTTTCTTTTTGTCAAATATTGATCCCACTTTTATTTCATCCAACGAAGCATTTTCTCTTAATATTGTAGTTGGGGATTCTTTTTGTTTCGAATTTGAGCTTCGTCTAGTTAGTTGAGTAGAGGTTTTTTCAGCAACTTCTTCTATTACCGGTGCACTCTCTAAGACTTGAATACCCAAAGCTTATTCGTTGTCAATCTCTATAATACTTTGTCCTTCCACTTGAATATAATCAAATGTTTGAAGCAACTCTTCAGTTATTGGTTTAAATTCAACCATATCTAGTTCCATTATCTGTTGGTATTTGTTTTGATTGTCATGTTGATTTTCTCTGTTGACATGTTCAAATGTGCTTGTAGATCCAAAATTTCTTTCCGAAATATCAACAATGAAACGACAACCCTTGAAGAGTGAATGAGTTTTTAGTAACTCTATACATGTGTGAAGGTCTAAATCTTTGGATACAATCATTCCCTTGCTTGTTCCCAGGTTGATATCAAACCATATCATTGCTTCAAACTTATCTCTATCTAATTCAATAACTTCAAAGATCTATTTAATGAAATCCTCAAATCGAATTATCTCAGGTACTATAACAAGCTTTGTTTGATGATCAAGATATTTATAGTCTTCAGTCCATCTACCATTAAAAGCAACTATAATACATATTATTTCCATCCTGCAAGTCAAGAGAATGGGAAATTCCGGACATATTTATAGAGCAATCCTTGTATAAATTAAGGACAGGAACTGTAAGTTCAGGATCAAGTTAAGGACCAAGTTTCCTTAACTTTTGAACTTGGAAATCAAAGTTAAGGACCAAGTGTCCTTAACTTTTGAACTTGGTATTCAAAGTTAAGGACAAATGTCCTTAACTTTTGAACTTCAAACTTGAAGTTCAGGATCATGAATCCTTAACTTTTGAACATGGAACTCAAACTTCAGGACCAAGTGTCCTTAACTTTTGACCTTGTTAGTCTAACTTCAGGACCATGTGTCCTTAACTTTTAAACTTGGAACTCAAACTTCATGTGATGACCAGGCCAGTCGTCTCATGAGTTACCGCTCTGTTTTCCCCATTTCTTCTTCTTTATGCTTTGTTATCCATGTTATGTGGTATCGGGTCAGTCGGATCGAGTTCAGAAAGGATTTGGTAAGGTTTGAGACACTTAGTTTCTTTAGAGTGAGTTTAAGTTGGAAAAGTCAACCGGATGTTGACTCATGTGTTAAAGGGATCGGATGTGACTTCCGATGGTTCATTTAGCTTCGGGAGGTGATTTGGGACTTAAGAGCGTGATCGGAATGAATTTTGGAGGTTCGGAGTAGATTTAGGCTTGAATTGGCGAAATCGGATTTTTGGCGATTTCCGATTGATAGTTGAGATTTTGATATAGGGGTCGGAATGGAATTTCGAGAGTTGCAACGGCCCCGTTGTGTCATTTGGGATGTGTGTGCAAAATTTTAGGTCATTCAGATGTGGTTTGGTTGGGTTTTTGATAAAAAAAACGGAATTCAGAAAATTTTGGGAACTTAGGCTTGAAGAAAGGAAGCTGTTGTGTAAGCTGCTACTGCAAGCTCCTGTGTAAGCTGCTATTATACCATATATGGATAATTTTCTACTAAGAGTAATGTTTATCCATAACGAAGTACTGAAAGGATAAACTCATTGTACCAGGTATAGATAATCTTCTACTGGGGGTAATGTTTATCCATAACGGAGTACAGAAAGGATAAGCTCATTGTACCAGATATGGATAATCTTATACCGGGGGTAATATTTATCCATAACGGAGTATCGAAAGAATAAGCTTATTATACCCGGTATGGATAATCTTCTATTGGGGGTAATGTTGATCCATAACCGAGTACCAAAATGATAAGCTTCTTTAGGAGGTTTATTTCCAATAGAGTACTAAATAGATAAACATATTTACGGCGGAGTCCCATATGGATAAGCTTCTTCAGGAGTCTTATTATAACGGAGTACTAAATGAACATCCATAATATAATATATTTATAACACTCCTCCTTGGATGTTCATTAAAAGATAATGTGCCTCATTAAGACCTTACTAGGAAAAACCACGTGGGAAAAAATCCTAGTGAAGGAAAAAGAGTACATATATTTAGTAATACGCATTGCTAGGTGCCTCATTAAAAACCTTATAAGGAAAACCCTGTGGGAAAAAACCTTAGTAAGGAAAAAAGAGTGCATCGCGTATTTTACTCCCCCTGATTAAAATTTTGTTTCAAATATTTGAGTCTCCGTATTCTAATCTTGTATTTGTATAACCAATACGATCTGCACCACCTTTGTTAGCATTAGCAAGATACATAAATGCATTACAATTGCATTGAGATAGAGTATTTCAGGATCAAGGAGTTCCTCATCCTCTTCTGGAGGTCGGAACGGATCCTTATTCATTTCAAGTGATCGAGCACCCATTGGTCTACTTAATGGGTGCGCTTTGTCCATGTAAAAGCATTTAAAGACCCTTTCTATATAGGCAAATTGATGGATAAACATCTCGTATGCTAAATATTCAATTTGCAGACCAAAGACAATTTTTTATTTTTCCAAGATCTTTCATCTCAAATTCTTTCTTAAAATATTCAATTGCCTTTTTGGAGCTCTTCTGGAGTTCCAACAAGATTTATGTCACTAACATAAACAACAAGTGTAACAAATTCTGATGATATTTTCTTTATAAAAATATATGGACAAATAACATCATTTATGCAACTTTCTTTCAGCAAATATTCACTGAGGCGATTATATCACATGCACCCAGATTGATTTAAACCGTACAAAGATCTTTATAATTTGATCGAGTACATTTATCAATATTTTGAATTATATGCTTCAAGTATTTTAAATCCTTCGGGGATCTTCATTTAGATTTAATCAAATGAGTCATCAGGTTATAGCTTGCATTTAAATGGCATGACATCATGTGTCTGGACGACTGGACTACAGGTCCGATCCTTCACAATCTTTTACAATATTGTGCACTATATTGTATCAAATATATCGTCGACGATCATTTCATATCGGTTCGCAAGCGACATAACTTGTTGAGATCTCATCACTTTCTTTATTTTCAGGTACCTGAACTTCTTCAGGAGTTTCATGAAATGTTATGTCGTGGGCTCTTCTAGAGCTTATTTCCTCCTTATTATGATCATTTTGATCATTTGCTCCTATCCTTTTCAAGAATTGTTACCTTTGGAACCGATTTGTCTACCATGCTTCATGCGTACAGTAAACTCCATCCTTCAGGGACTTTAATTTTAATAGGAGCATTTGTAGCTGAAATATGATATTTAATTTTGGATCAACAAATGCTTCTGGCATTTGACTTGAATTATCTTATAAGTGAGGATCATATTAATGATAATTCGATTCATGTAGCATATTTTTTAACTGTTTATTCCATTCCCCAAATGTTAGAAAAACTAACATATATTCCCAACCTTCTTTGGGAAACATATCTTTGTGCATTATGGTAGAGAAATTAATCAAATACCACACATCAAAAGATAGTAAAAATATTTGATTTCTGATCCTAAACCAATTGTGAGGGGAGGACTTATCATATATTGTTGGTCTGATGCATACAAGTGCTATTATATGTAATTTAGAAAATCTTAGACCAACACATGAAGCTTTGTCCTCATAAGCAATGGTTTAACCATTAATCGGAGGTATTCAATGTTAAACCAGTTTGGATATAAACCAACATCATCAAGATGAACTATCTTGATTTAATAATCTGAAAATTATTCTCATAACTGAGAAAAGCAATTTCACATGCCAAACTGCAGGTTGACAATAATCGCACATGTAACCATCTCATATATGCATATATAAGTGGTTCACATGATAGGTGAATGAGCCCATATTCACCTTTTGTATATTTCAGAATTAAGGATCTTAATCCCAACTTTAGCCGGTATAATCAATTTATTATAAGAACAAGCAACGCAAGAGAATTCTTGAAGAATCTTCTAGTTCTTCAGTATATGCTTATCTGAATTCTCAAATAGCTCAAAAAATGGCAAATGAAAACTTCAAGTTTATCATAGCATGTACTATCTCTTAGTAAATTTCTAGTTTACTATGGCATAAACTTTTGCATTAGTAAACTTCTGGTTTACTATGATACATGATGTAGTACAAATTGAAGATATAAGGCGGGTAACTTCTCATATACATATTATTTTACCCCCTATGATTGTGGAAACGTGAAGATTTTCAATCTTTCAATCATTTTTAGTCTCAATATGATAGCCAGTTGTATTAGTAAACTTCGGGTTTACTACAACATAGGTTTTGACCATAGCATGTGCTATCTCTTAGTAAACTTCTAGTTTACTATGGCATAAACTTTTGCATTAGTAAACTTCTGGTTTACTATGATACATGATGTAGTACAAATTGAAGATATAAGGCGGGTAACTTCTCATATACATATTATTTTACCCCCTATGATTGTGGAAACGTGAAGATTTTCAATCTTCCAGTCATTTGTAATCTCAATATGATAGTTATTTGTATTAGTAAACTTCAGGTTTAATACAACATATGTTTTGACCATAATCATATAATATGAATGACATATTTGTATATAAGCTCTTCGAGAGCCTTCATTATTATCCACAATCTAATATTTATCGGACACTACTAGTGTCATGTATCCTCTAGGAAAACAGCTAGCTCTTCAGGAGTTGTTGATACATTTTGTACTATCAAATATTGCTCAGACACTTCTGGTATCATGAGAGAAAATCACAATCAAATAAACAATGTAAAACAATTGTTTAAGCACACAAAAACTCCTTTTCATAATATTTTCCTACTTCAGGAGGCAATTTCAATTGTGTTACTTCTTCAGGAGCAAATTTAAAATACAAAATATTAAGTATATATTCTCTCAATTATATTACCTCTTCTGGAGGTGAATTGTAATATATTCACATCAAGCACGCGTTCATATTTACCCGACTTATTAATATTGTCACATTCACTTCAGGGAATGGATTAATACTATCAAAAGTTCTCATCTTTCAGGAAATCAAACATAATTATCTGAATGCGCATTAATCACATCAAATTGTGATGCTTCAATCTCTTTTAAAATATTTACTACTTCAGGAGCAAATCGAGGCGTGCATTTAATATAGAGAATATTTATGCAACTTATCTTCAAGTATAACCATAGAAAGTCTAAATTATCACTTCTGGTGATCATAGGCATATACCACTTCTGGTGGTTAATAAAATATAGTTACAATGAGATATACGAAATATAACCACTCCTGGTGGTTGTATATTTCTTGCAAACTCTGCTAGAGTTTAAGTTGATCTAATAATGTTATCCATATTCTTCAAAATGACATAAATACGATATATTATAGTAAACATCATTATCAAATCATAACTTTTATTTATGTGCAATAATTACATAACCGTACTATCTATTGCAAACAATAAAAATTAAAATATTTACATTTCTACAGATTCACCACTGATCACATGGACTTGTTTCTCCATCAGGGAGTGTAAGATAAAGCTACATCCAAATGCATGAAGTCTAAATTATCTTCAGAAATAAAATTTGCTTCAGCATTTTTCTCCGTCTTCTTTAGGGAGGCTTGATAAAGCTCAACCAGGTGCTTTGGCGTACGACAAGTACGTGACCAGTGCCCTTTTCCTCCACATCTATAGCATGCATTTTCTGCATTTGGTGCTTGCACCGCTTCATGCTTTTGTTCCTTCCTTTTCCACTGCTGGTGGTGAGGAGGGTTCTTTGGTGCATTATTATTACCATGATTAAAATTTCTTCCCCGACCATGGCCATGACCACGATTGGGGCCACGACCTCTTCCACGCTTAGCTTGGTGGAAGTTCGTCTCATTCACTGAGATTTTAGGAAATGGACAAGAACTAGTAGGTCGGCTTTCATGATTTTTCATTAATAGCCCATTATGTTGCTCGGCTACAAGAAGATGTGAGATAAATTCAGAATACTTTTTGAATCCCATCTCTCGATATTGCTGCTGCAGGAGCATATTCGAGGCATGAAAAGTGGTGAAAGTTTTCTCCAACATATCATGATCAGTAATATTATCACCACATAATTTCAATTGGGAAATAATCCTGATTATAGCAGAATTATATTCACTTATAAATTTAAAATCTTGTAGCCTTAGATGAGTCCAATCATAATATGCCTATGGAAGAACGACCATCTTCAGGTGGTCATATCTATCTTTCAAATTATTCCACAATATGACTGGATCTTTAATAGTGAGATTTCCATTTTCAGGCCCCCATCAAGGTGATGGCGTAGGAATATCATTGCTTTGACACGGTCTTGGTTTGATGCCTGATTTTTATCCTTGATGGTGCCTACCAGACTCATCGCATCAAGATGAATTTCAGCATCAAGCACCCAAGACATGTAGCTTTTGCCCAGTATATCCAGGGCTACAAATTCAAGTTTAGAAAGATTTGACATTATATAGAAAAAGAAAGTTCGTACCTCAGATACTTTCAAAGTATTTGCTTGAGATGACAGCGTTTCGTGCTGATAACGTGTTATAAAATAAAGATTGTAAAGTAAAGACAAGTATAGAGAGAAACTGATATATTATTCGAATTCAAACTGATGTACATAATGAACTGAAATCTCTTCTATTTATAGAAGAAAGGAAGCTGTTGTGTAAGCTGCTACTGCAAGCTCCTGTGTAAGCTGCTACTATACCAGATATGGATAATCTTCTACTGAGAGTAATGTTTATCCATAACGGAGTACTGAAAGGATAAGCTCATTGTACCAGGTATAGATAATCTTCTACTGGGGGTAATGTTTATCCATAATGGAGTACAGAAAGGATAAGCTCATTGTACCAGGTATGAATAATCTTTTACCGGGGGTAATATTTATCCATAACGGAGTATCGAAAGGATAAGCTTATTATACCCGGTATAGATAATCTTCTACCGGGGGTAATGTTTATTCATAACCGGGTACCAAAGTGATAAGCTTCTTCAGGAGGCTTATTTCCAATAGAGTACTAAATAGATAAACATATTTACGGCGGAGTCCCATATGTATAAGTTTCTTCATGAAGCTTATTTACAATGGAGTACTAAATAAACATCCATAATATAATATATTTATAACACTCCCTTTGGATGTTCATTAAAAGATAACCTAGGGACCAAAAATGTTGTTAGCCCTTAATACAATATTTGTAGACTTATAAATGAGATTCATGAGAGCCAAAAAAAATTATGACAGAAATAAATGTGCTGAGTGTGTTATATTAATGTTAATGGATTGATTAATGCCAATTGATATTTGCGTGAGCGTGACGTGCATTTATGTGTATTGTGTATTTTCTGTTTCATATAGTATTTTCAAACATAACATTCACTTTTCATGTTAAAATAAGTTTGGTAGTGTTTTCTTGCCGTGACTTTTGTATTGTGCAACTAACCAAGAGCCAAATGTGGGTTTTGTTGATTCATGAATTTTTCAATCATCTTGTTAGGATTTCATATTTTGCGTGAGTATTATAGTAATTATACCAGACAAATAACCTTATCGAGTCATTAATTATAATCTAGCATACTATTTATGTACAATTATTAATCGCATAATAATTCATTTATTATAAATCTATAACTAGTTCATGAACCAAACGACTTCTAAAGAAAAATTGAAATACCTGATAGACAAAATGAATTCGAGCAATTAATGGGAAGATCTGGGCTGGATACTTATAGCTTGATCTAGTAGAGTTAGTATAACAACTAATTGTTCATTGCCCCAACTAGAAAACCTATGCTTAACGGTAGGGGTGTACATAGGTCGGGTTGGTTCAGATTTTACAATTACCAAACCAAACCAAACCAATTGTGTCGGCTTATTAAATCTAAAGACCAAACCAAACCAATAAAACTCGGATTTTTCAATCTCGATTTTTCTCGGTTATTCGGGTTTTTTCGGGGGTTTTTCCGGTAAAATCTTCGTAGAACAAAACATATAACTTGTGCTCAAAATATTTCTTTAATCCTAGTAAGATACAATAATATAAAGTATTTTTCAAGAAAAAATATACAAAATATGAGATGTGTCATGACTTATCCTAAAATATTCAACAATAAAGACAATAAAATTATGTAATATAAATATTGCTAATTAAAAGGCCATAATAAAAATAAACATAATCTAAAAATACTAAGTCATGCTAAAAGAAGTAGACTAATAAGGGAGTATTAATTACATAACTAAAATCTAAAGAAAAAATAAAAATAGATTATGCATTTTTATTTAAATTATTGCAAAACAAAAAATAGATATTCAGTACATTCCCGTTCGTAGTATTGAATTGAATGTCTTTTGTTAGCATTAGTATTAATTTGATTTTGGTTAGGGCTTTTGTTAGCATTATTTAATTTACTAATATTAATGGCTATAAAACTTATTGGAACATTCAAAAGTTCTAAGTCCAACCTTGGAATAATACCTTAAAAGATAAAATTATAAAAAATTTTAAGAAATATTTATAAATTACATCACAATAAGTATATTTATAAATTAAATATATCTAAAACTTTTATATATATAATGTCGGGTTGGTTTGGTTTCGGTTTGACTTTCTTTAGTTAAAACTAAACCAAATCAATTATGGTTGAATTTTTTTTCCAACACCAAACCGAATCAAACCAAACCATAGTCGAGTTTTTTTTTCTTGGTTTGACTCAAATTATCTGGTTGATACGGTTTGTCGGTTTCCTTTGTACACCCCTACTTAACGGGATGGTACTGACTTTCATTAAGGTGCTGCTTATATTCTTTACGAAGTAAGGCACATCAGAGTGACGGAGTTGGAGAAAGATGATTGGCCAATTGAAATAACAAATCCAAAGTAATGAACTTTAACTTGGTTTCGTGTTTTAAATCTACTTTTTTTGTATACCCAAATAGGTTACAAAAATTTGGATGCATCAATCTGAAATATATTTTTAATTTTTGCAATATCTAAAATATTTCAGATGTTGCAATATCCAAGTAATCAGTTTAATCTTCAATTAATGGGGAAATTCAAAAATAGCCAGATTTACAAGTGATCATTCAAAAATAGCTACAATTTCAAAAGTCATCGAAATTTAGCTACTTTTCATGAAAAGATAAATCTGAACGAAAACACAGTACAAAATCCGGAAATTACTCCAGCATAATATACTGGAATTCCAATATAATATACTGGAACTCCAATATACCAGCAAAGTATACCAGTCCAGCATAAAATGCTGGAAGTTCATACACAGATGCACCGGACTTCAATATATTATGCTGGACCAAACTCTGTTGCAGTAAAATAGTGGCTATTTTTCAATGACTTGACAAACGCCGATTATTTTTGAATGACCAGTCCGAAAAATGGCTAGCCCGTGCTATTTTAACTCAATTAATTGATATATACACTTCCGTCGCTCCAATTAGGAATTGTCAAAATTTTAACAGATTGTAACTGTTGTCCCATAAATTTACACTGAGCCAACCAATGTGACGAACTTGCTATGTTAAGTGAAAGCTATTTTGGTAACATCTTATTCACATTTTGTGGGAGGAATGTTCCACTGACAATTTTACAGTTATCTTTACTAAGATATGGAATAAAAAACACTAAAACAACGTTCAGCTAATTTAACACAGGAATAATTACATGGTACAGATCTTTTTTCTGCACCAATATGCTTATAGCTTGTGGAGGATTATGATAATCGATAGCCCTTCTGATCAACAGCTCCCTATTATTCTTTAAAATCTGCTGGAACCATAAATGTTTGGTCAAAGTAATACAAATCTGATCGTTCTTCCTATATTGAATGAATGCGCACAAAACAGACTAATTGAGTTGGCAATTAACATAGAAGTGCATCAAGGTTCCGCTTTCCCTCGGGCCCTTTTGTGTACCATGATGAGACATAGTCACCGTAAATCACCGGGCGATATTTAGGCGGGTGGAAGGCTGGAGATGGAGAAATTTGCCTCGTCTTTGCAGGGTCGTGAAAAGTGGCAACTGAAAGCCGGGCTTTTCTAGCATTCGTCACTGCCCGATGTTGAGCACTTCTATACCCACCGTTAGATATGATCTGCGAGAAAGAGCACTTATATTATTAAGATCATCGCAAACATGACCCCTTGGGATTTAGGAAACATCAGCACAGCTACTAACAGACATTTAAAAATGCCGCTTGAAAAGTGGCATTGGCCTTCATTAGTGGTCCCTTAAGTATCAGATACCCATCCCTTTCTTCAGGATTTTGGTCCAGGACCATGAATCACTCAATAGGATGATTTAGGAAACATTAGCACAGCTACTAACAGACATTTTCGAAAATGCCACTTGAAAAAAAATGGCATTGGCCTTTATTAGTGGCCCCTTAAGCATCAGATACCCATCCCTATCGTCAGGATTTTGGTCCAAGACCATGACTCTCTCATAGAAAGTCAGCTGGATTAGGGTTAATAGCTGCAACAGACACTTAGAAAATGTTCTTCAACAAATGGCATACGCCTTTATTAATGATCCCTTAAGCACCAGGTACTCATCCCTTTCCTCTGGATTCTGGTAGACAGTGTATTTCTCCATTTGAAAGTCAACTAGATTAAGGTTAACCCCATAACCAGCCCTTCACATGGTTGGAGGGTGGAATGGAACGGAGTGGTGAAAAAGGAAACCATAAAGTCACAAACAACAGTAGCACATGCACCAACAGATTCGTCTATACACAATAGTTATTGAAAATGATTTCAGCTTCAGATGTACAGTTTTTTCTTCTTTGATCAATAAATAAAAGTGTTAGTTTTATTGTTGATAAAGTAAGTAAAATTTTATTAATGAATGGGGAAAGGTGGGAGTGACTCCTATGGAGGAAAAGATGCGAGAGGCGAGGCAGAAATGGTTCGGGCATGTTAAAAGGAGAAGCACAGATGCCCCAGTCAGAAGGTGTGAGGGGCTGGCCTTGGGGTAAGAGGAAAGGTAGAGGTAGGCTAAAGAAGTCTTGGGGAGAGGTGATCAGGCGGAATATGACGCAACTTGAGCTAGCCGAGGACATGACCCTGGATAGAAGGGTGTGGAGGTTGAGGATTAGGGTAGAAGGTTAGTAGGTAGACGTGTTAGTATGGTACCCTAGTAGAGGATTAGTTCGATAGTATTAGTGTTAGTATAGTACCCTTTTATCCTTAGTTTGCTATTGTCGCATATCTTGTTCTGTTATTACTTGCCATCAATACTTCCTTAGTTTGCTAGCAGTACTTCTTTCATATCCTCTATTCCTATCTTGGATTTAGTTTTCTATATATTGTCTAGCTATTACTTGCTATCGGTATTTCTTTCACATTCTCTATTGCTCTCTTCGATTTAGTTTTCTAAATATATTGTCTTGCTATTACTTGCTATCAGTGCTTCTTCCATCTTCTTTAGCCGAGGTATGTCGAAACCAATCTCTCTGCCTTTCCAGGGTAGGGGTAAGGCTGCGTACATCCTACCCTCCACAGATCCTACTTGTGGGATTACACTGGGTTGTTGTTATTGTAATGGGGAAAAAGACATTCACATAAGCAAGAAGTATACCAAAAACGTAGATAAAAAGATGATTTTCTATGAAAGACACTCAATCCTCTATACATAAGGAACCCTATAGGCGCACCAAAAAGAAATAAGTGAAAAGAGACAACACCTCAACTGAACAAAGTTCATCTCAACACCCTTAAAGCTTCCTATTTCTTTCCTTCCAAACGACTCACATAAGCGCTATCGGCGCACTCTTCTACACCATGTGTCTTCTCCTTCTGCCATAATTCCTGCTGAACATTACCTCTTTCACCATGCCTGGCATCACCCAAGATATACCAGACTATCCCACCTCAACCTCGATACTACCGGACAATGTATGAGTAGGTGGTCAATATCTTCATCCGAACCCTTATACATAAAACAATATTTGGCATAGGCAACCTCCTTTTTCTCAAATTCTCTATCGTCAAGATCAACCCTCTTGTAGCTAACTAAGTAAAAAAAAAAAAACACCTTTCTCGGTATTTTTCAGATGCAAATCAAACCATGTGGGAAGTAGACCTCCTCACAAATCAAAAGCTTTTCTTAATAGGACAGAGAATGCTCCATTATTCCCCATCCCCATTCTCCATAAGTCGTGGCTATCCTGTGGTATGCTTTGTTTGTTGAGTGTTATCAAAAGCGAAAAGCGCAAAAAAGCTCTAAGGTTTATTAGGGCTTTAATCGCAAAATGCAAATAAAGTGTGGGTTTTAATGAAGAAAGGCGCAATAGAGAAAAAATACAAATAGATTATGTCTTACCCAACAGTAATAACTATAAGCATGAATAACAAAGATATCGATAAAGAAATTAAAAATCAAATTAGGATAAAGAGATATATCAATTGTTTAATGTCACCTCTTCAGGGCTACGCTTATTGGCAAGGAAAAGTATGCCTTAGAACCTTGATCACGATACTGAAGTGCCCGCTAAGCGAGGCGAAGCGCTCAACATGTTTTTTGCTCTTCAGGCCCTTAAGCGCGCTTTGAGTGCGCCTTTGACAACACTAACTCAATCAGACTGTTCGCTTTTACTAGCATGCAACTCAAAACATGTTCTCTCGCGTACGTACATATGTACATACGTACATACATACATATACATACATTGATAAGTATAATAAACACTCAAACACTTGCTATTCAAAAAGGAAAAATAAGAACGTTATTCAATCTGCTCATTTATCTAAGCAGAAATACTTATATGTGGAAAAATAGTTCTTTTGATACAGAGTAATTTGCAGAAGATAAAGAATATAAATCCCTAAATGAAAAATATTATTCGAAATACAATGAAAAAGGCTATGAGGTGAGTTGTAAGAAGAATCTAAAAAAATGCACTGCAGATAGCTGGGTTTGTAGGAGATGAAAGCTTGATGTCTTTAACCATTTATATATTTCATTTACAATACAGACAAGGATCTTCTGGGTAAAATATTTTTTAAAGCTTTGCTGTCTGCATATTTGAATCAGTTAGTATTAGAGGGAGAATTTCTTTTACCAATAAAAATAGAAAAGATAAAGGTTTCAATTAGCCTTCTTTTTTTCTTTTTTTTTTAAAAGGATGAAAATAATACTATAGTAGAAGATGGCATGATCCCAAATGAAAAGCTAGCTTAGATAATAAGAAGCTGAATAAATTAGGAAAAGTTTAGGAAAAGAAGTTACAGAGAATCACAAATACAAATTATATTACCAGTTTAGTCTGAACTTGGAAGATAGAAATAAAATAGTTCAAGTAACAGCTATAACATTCCAAATAGAATACAAAGAACCGCACACTAAACCCAAACGACCCTCCTCCCCCCAAAAAAAACCCTCTCATTCTATCACTCAACTGAATCTCATCTCTCTCTCTCTATCTCTCCATGAACTAACCTTTTCACATATCATTAGCACCAACTAAGTAGTTGACGTATTTACCTCTCGTATTTTACATTTAGGGCTGCTAACAAATGCTGCTTGTACGTGAATACTATGGGGTACGAGTCAAAGGTGATAAATTTAAAAATGCCCAAGAAGAAGCAGGGGCAGAAAGCTGGGAAATTGTCGATATAACTGGACAATTATGTGGACTGTATGGGAAGCAGAAACTTGAAGAACTTTTGAAGCTAAAGAAAACAGTGCTGTCCATATTCATAGGATTGTGAAGTTCTTTGTAGACTTTTTGGAGCTTCCAAATCTCTACATGTATAGATGATATGATAGGCCATGTAGATACTAACTTGAACCTATAGTATTTTTTTTATAAAGAAAGTAACAGTAACTTGAACCTACAGTATTCGTAAATGGGATAGCCTTTTGGTCAATTAAACCAAATCAACATCCCTATGCCATGTCAAGAGCTTGCACGCTAGGCTCAGATACCAATTGACAATTATTTTTATTTAAGTATAAATCTATTGAACATTTATTTTCTTTTCACTCTTTCTTCTGTGGTGTTTGGACAGCTCTTTGGAAAAGTTTGTCGAATTGTTTTGTTTTGTTTTCTTGTAAATGAATTTGTTTTCACATCCAAAGAACTCCTTTCCAAAGACAAATGGTATTTGAAGAGCATTTGAATCTTCCCTGAGCTTGGGAGACTTGTTGTCTAAAAATCTTTCTTAAGATGATTTAAAGAAATAACAGTATGGTAGTATTATTTAAGAACTTACAGAAAACACAGAAAAATCAGTGCAAGAAGCTATGAATTAATCACTAACTATAACGAGAAACAGTACCTCAGTTTGGTCCGCTAAGATGACACAAATAGCATCTGACATTGGATTTACGGTAACCCATTCTCCATTGTTGAAAACCTCAAGACCCCCTACATCATCTTGGATGAGAAGAGTAATGATACCCATGTCAGAATGTGATTGCAGACCAAGAGTAAGCTCCGGTTGAGGGCAGGGTGGATAGTAACTAATAGTGATGTTTTGGTAGAAGTCGCCAACAACATTTTCCATGGACTGACATGTCAAGCCTAGACTCTCAGAGACTAAACCCAGAAGTTCCTGCGCAAGGGCTTTCATGTGATCGCTATATGCTGTCACAACTTTTCTGCAATAAATTGACATTGTTAGTGATTACATCATTTAGTGAAAATTGGAGAACTTATGAAGAAGAAATCCCATGAAGAGAGGGACACTCAAAACGAATGCCTCTTCCTGTGTTTAGTAACTCCCTAAATCAAACATTCCACATGACATATTTAAGACCACACGATTCAAGGCATCTAGGTACATTACACACATCTTTAGTTTAAAACCACAACATTCAAAAGTCTTCCTTACGTTTCTTAAACTTTGTACCCATTCAAACTAATACACAAAAAAATGAAACAGAGGGAATCTTTTATTTTGAGGCAATAATACTCACCAAAGTCACACCTGTTCAACATGGTTATAGCAAGCCAGATGAAAGAATTATTATGTAAGGTTGATAAGGCCAAACAGGATTTAATTTTCAAGTCCCTTTATTTCTTTCTTTTTTCCTCTTCAATTTTGTTTTCCTCTCATTTAGAATTCTAAATTGAACTGGCTGTAACTTTGGCTCAAATAAGTTATATCATACAGATTAATGGGCTATTTTTCTATAAGTACCTTTTAAGGGGCCTTACTAAAAAAAGGTATCTTAAGGGCTATTTATTACATAATTGAGCTTAATATTGCTCTTCTAAATAAATAAATCCTTAACCAAGCACCAGGAGCAGACGTGCACATTTAGACAGAGCAACATCCCTTCGAGCAAAAAAAAAAAAAGACAACAGTATGATGCACACCAAGTCAGCAAAATACAAAAACAATTTTGGTAGTACAAAGAGGATCTTGAGGCTTAAGTCACTCGCATTTAGTTTGGCATGGAAAAAATGTAGGAACACCAGTACACAAAAGCAACTTGATGATGGTGACTTGGGACAAAGTGCGCAGGAGCTTTTAGGGTCAAAATAATGCAGATCAGGGTTCAAACGGGTAGGAAATTGTTGTATTAAAGGTGTTCTAATTGTGGTAATAGCTTAGAAGATCTTTAAGCATGATACGAGCTAAGAAATGAAATTTTTTATACTCCTATTCTGAACAACTTCCAGTTACTATTACTTCAACTAGTTTTCATTCAAGAATAGATTAACAATTCTACAGCTTAACGCTGCAGGAATTCTGGGAAATTATCAATTACTTTATGATCCCCTGCGAGGGTCTATTGGAAACAACCTCTCTACCTGATAGGTAGGGGTAAGGTCTGCGTACATACTACCCTCCCCAGACCCCACCTGGTGGGAACATACTGGGTTTGTTATTGTTGTTGTTGTTATCTTTATAAAAAGAAAATGAATATTCTAAAAAAGCAATCTTAAAAGCATAAGATACCCATAACGGACTCTAAGACCTCATTTGTTTGCACTTAATGGAGGTCTGAATCTTAATCATTCAGATCTCAGACATTAAGTGCGTTTGTTTTTAAAGTTTGAATCTTAATTATTCAGATCTTAATCATTAAGTGTGTTTGTTTTTTTACTTCATAACCACTTAATGGGTCTGAATAGGTCTGTATGATTAAGATCTATAACAGAGACTTATTTTCATTAAGATGCTATCACATATTCATTATTAACTGCCGCCACCGCCTACCATTATCAACTACCACCATGCCACCACCACCACTATACTCAACCACCACTACCACCCCACCACCACCACCACCACCTCCACCACCACCACGCCACGATCATCCTCAATCATAACCGCCACCATTATCGATCATCACCACCTACTATCCCCACCACTCCGACCACCATCATTACAATCAACACTCATCCACCTCAACTACCACAACTGACCACCCCATCACCATCAACAACCACAGCCGGCACTGCCCACCATTATAACTTACCACCACCCAGCCACCACCTTCTTCAGTCACAACTACTACTACCATCCGCCATTATTAACTATCACCACCCACCACCACTATCCTCAATCATAATCGCCACCACTACTAATCACTACTAGCTACTAGCATGAACCACCACCATCAACCAAAACTACCACCAACCACCGCCTCTAGTTGGCATTCACCCGTTAGCCATCACCACCAACAACTATCAACAACAACAACAACAACGACCCAGTATAATCCCACAAGTGGGGTCTGGGGAGAGTAATATGTACGCAGACCTTACCCCTACCCCGAAGGGTAGAGAGGCTGTTTCCAGGAGACCCTCGGCTCAAAAAAAGCAATAGGATATAATATATTAGTACCATAAAAATGCGTAATAAAATAACAACAATATATAGGGGATACGAAATATGAAATACAGGATACGAAATACGAACTACGAATTAGATGGCTGGTATAGTACAACTAGAAGGTAAAGCCCTGCATCAATAGACGACCACTGACATTCCTAGTCTAACTCCTAACTAGATAGTCTCTCTCAGTTGTGCTGTAGAAATATTCACCCTCTCCCCTAACCTACAACCTTAATGCTCGACCTCCATAATTCCCTATCAAGGGCCATGTCCTCCGTAATCCTAAGTCGCGTCATGTCCTGCCTGATCACCTCTCCCCAATACTTCTTAGGTCTCCCTCTACCTCTCCGCGTGCCCACTACAGCCAGTCGCTCACACCTCCTCACCGGTGCATCAGTGCTCCTCCTCTGAATGTGCCCAAACCATCTGAGTCTTACTTCCCGCATCTTGTCCTCCATGGGGGCCACACCCACCTTCTCTCGAATATCTGGTTTGGTGGTGCCCAAACCACCAACAACTATCATATTTTAAAAAACTATATATTTTATTGATTTAGATTAGTTAGTATTTTATTTGAATTTTATGTTTATTAATTTTTAAATAAAGATAAATTTTATACATTCAGATGTTAAAAATCAAACAGTATTAATTATTTAGTATTCAGATCTTAATACACATCTTAATATATTCAGATGTGTATTCAAATTCAGATGTTTTAATCTTAATACATATCTTGATATTCAGATGTGTATTCAGATTCAGACGTCTTAATCTTAAAAAACAAAACAAATGAGGCCTAATACAGAATCTAAAGATGTAACGACCCAACCGGTCGTTTTGAGCTCCGGCGCGTCATTCAGCAGTTTGAGGCCATGAGCGGCTCCATCTCAGGTATATTGACTTGTGTGTATGGTCAGAATTAAAATTCAGGAAGTTTGGAGTCAAATCTAAATGGAAATTCTCATTTTGAAAGCTTAAAATTGAAGAAACAAACTAGGATTGGAATTTTGAGTAAACGACCTCGGAATTGGGATCCGAAGGGTCCAGCAGGTTCGTATGATGATTTCGGATTTGGGCGTATGCCCGGATCGGGTTTTGGATAACCTGGGAGCGTTTTGGCGCCTATTGTGGAAGATAGCATTTTAGAAGAAATTGCATCAGTTTGGTTTAAAATGCATTTCAGTGTTATTGATGTCCGTTTGGGATTCCGAGACTGGGAGTAGCTCCGTATGGTGATTCTGGATTTGGGAGCGCGATCGGAAGTGAATTCGGAGGTTCGTAGGTCATTTTGGAGTCGTTCGGCTAAAGATGGAAAATTGAAGGTTTTTGAGAAAATTTGGCCGGAAGTGGAAATTTTGATATCGGATTCGAAATGCGAATTTTATGGTTTGGATAGCTTCGTTAGGTTATTTGGGACTTAGGAGTGTCCGGAATATCTTTGTGTTGAAATATATGAATTATGGGAAAAATTTGAAAAATTTTGATATTTAATATTGTTAAAGTTGACTTTGGTCAACATTTTTGGTAAACGGACCCGGACCCATGATTTTTCGGTCTCGAAAGGTCCATAGAAAAATATGGGAGTTGAACGTGTTTCCGGAATTGAATTCCGAGGTCCCAGGCCCGAGAAATGAATTTTTTCGTGAAATTGTTTTCTGAAAATGTTTAAGGAAAATGAAAATGAAATTTGATCAGAAAGTAATGGTATCGGGCTCGTATTTTGGTTTCGACACCCGGTACAGGTCACATATGTTGGTTAAGCGCTTCCTGTAAAGTTTGGTAACAAACGGACGTTGTTTGACGGGTTTCGGCCTTAAATTGGAAAATTTGAAAGTTAATGAAATTTGAAAGAATTCTTGGATTTAAGGCTCAAATCATTGATTTTGATGTTATTTTGGCGATTTGATCGCTCGACCAAGTTCGTGTGATGTTTTAGAGTCAGTGTTCATATTTGGTTTGGAGCCCCGAGGGCTCGGGAGTGTTTCGGAGGTGTCTCGGAGTGATTTCGGACTTAGGAAAAATTGCAGAAAATTCTGCTGTGCCCAGAAAATTTTAGGTGCGAGTAGTCCAGTTTGGAAGCTCATATCTTGTAATCTATAAGAAATCAGAAAAAGTGCAAAACACGAAAGTTGTAGCCCATACATTCTAGTTTTCGGAAAGTTAAACCATTCGCGATTTGGATATCATCTCAGAAAGTTACGATGGATCGAAAAGGGCTGCTGGAGCAATTTCGGCAAAATTTACGATGCACTTTAGAAGCTCATATCTCGGGATATATAAAGAGTTATATGGTGTACAACCTATCAAATTAAAGATCTTTGAGTCCAGTTTCTAAATCTTCAAACCGTTTGTCATTTGGATATTTATACAAGACGTTATGGGTGTTTAAACAGAAGGTGTCCGACAAGGAACAATTTTAATAGGATGTACAACTTGTATAGCACAAGTGCAAGGCACAAATCGACGAAGCACAGGCAGATTCTTTTATACACGGATTTAGCTCACTTTTCTTCATTTCTTCAAAGTATGGACGATTTTTGGGGAGCTTCAAGAGGGGATTTTCATCATCAATGTGAAGGTAAGTTATCCCCACCTATTTTGAGTTAAGTACATCAATTATGTATGGATTTGAGCATGAAAATTGTAGAAAAATTGAGGATTTAGGCCTAGGGATTTGAAAATAAGATTTGGTGATTTGAGGGGTCAAATGAACTTCGATTTTGGTAAATTTTATATGTGCGGACTCGTGGCGAGACGGGGAATCCGGTGATGTGACTTTCGTAATTTTTCGAGAAGTGGGCCCGGGGCTCGGGTTTTGCAAATTTCGTGATTTTCGATATTTTTCGAGTCTTTTCGATTGAGTTATATTCTCTTAGCCTATTGTAATATATTACTTGTGGTTTTGGCAAGATTCGACGCGCGAGGAGGTCGATTCGAAAGGAAAGGGCATCGCGGAGTAGACTTTTGGCCATCTTGAGGTGAGTAATAGATGTAAATGCTGTTCTGAGGGTTTGAAACCCCGGACTTTCACATCGTAACGCTATATTGAGGCGTGACACGCACTCCATGGCGAGTGCGGGGTCGGATATTATTGGAGATTGTGACTTGGTCCATCCCGTGTGATGTTTATACTATACTGGTGATTGATACACATACTTCATTGATATTACTGGGCTTGATGCCATGTTTGGGGCCTTGTGCCGATTTGTAAAATCCTTCGAGGATTGATATTATTGCTTAGCATGATTTGCATATCATTTAATTTCAGTCCAAGGTTTTAAATGCTGTTTTGCAAACTCAGCCATAATTCTAAGTGTTGAAAACTTAAATGATATTTTTAAATGTATTCCGGGCTGGGAACTTCTGTTTTGTAAATGCCCAAGGGGCTTATTATATTATTTTCTGGACTGATTATAAAGTGACTTGAAACAATGGTAACAATGACACTGTGTGATATACTTGAAACAGTGGTAACAATGACACTGTGATATACTTGAAATAGTGGTAACAATGACACTGGATGATATACTTGAACAGTGGTAACAATGGCACTGTATGATATAAATTGGTCAGGTAACAATGACTGACCAAGATATTGCGCTTGGGCTGTAGGAGCCCCTCCGGAGTCTGTACACACCCCCAGTGAGCCGCCGTCGACGATAAATAAATATGGATGGCTCGGGCTGCACGCCGCAGTGGGTACTGGAATGTACCATCATATGCATTGCATTGCATTCATGTATTTGTATTTATACTGGTGTTTAGCTGCTCAGTTCCATATGTTGCTGTATATTCGGATTGTAGCTTACTTTGTGTGTTTACTAGATTTTCTTATCTTCGGACTGTAGTTACTTTTATTACTCACTGGGTCGGAGTACTCACTTTACTCCCTGCACCTTGTGTGCAGATCCAGGGCAGTCTCAGGCTCAGTAGATCCAGTTGATCAGCAGATCCAGCCTCTGGGAGTATCGAGGTAGCTGCACGGCGTTCGCAGCCATTGATCTTCTCCCTCCTATCCTATCTCTTTATTTCTGCCTTATCGGACTTTGGATATACCGTGTATTAGGATGATATTCTGTATTCTAGAGGCTCAGATTCGTGACACCGGGTCCTAGTGAGATTATATTGTGTATTTTGTTAAAATCTTCAGTATTTTAATCTTGCTTAATTGATATTTCTTTCCGCTATTTTTGATAAATTGGGTTAAGTGTTGAATAATGGTCGGACTTGCCTAGTAGTGTGCTGGGCGCCATCACGACCGGGATTTGGGTCGTGACAAGTTGGTATCAGAGCCTAGGTTACTTGGTCTCGCGAGTCATGAGCCGGTTTAGTAGAGTCTCGCGGATCGGTACGGAGACGTCTGTACTTATCCTCGAGAGGCTGCCGAACCTTTAGGAAAACTTCACATTCTTGAATTCTTATCGTGCGTCCTTGATTCAGCTTGAAAAGAAACTTTTGAAATTCCTTCCGCGTGATCGTATGCACCAACGGGCGCTCAGTATCAGATGTGTCTCGATGGCTTTTGATTCCCCGATCGAGGGGCGAGGTGTAATCTCTGTGAGTTTGAAGTTAGACCAGTCTGGAGGACTTGAGGCCAAATCTTTGCCAATGGCTTGAGCACCGAGGTGCTGATTTTGTGAGCAAGTGTTTTGAACTCATATGTTCATTATTGTCCTTATTAGCCGGAATGGCGGTTGGATATCCACGTGATGAGTATGTTAGTGTTGCGAGGTGTATTTGTACGACTTGGTAGTGGCGAAGAAGCCTACTGGATAGTAGATGAACTGTTAAGTGATTCGTTTCTTATTGTGATCTGTTGAGTAGCCCGAGTGATGGGCGCGTGAAGAATATTTTTCGTGTCTCCTAGTTAGATAAGTCTAGGAGCTGAGATCGCTTCCGTAAATGTATTATGACGAAATCGTTGAGTCAAGGAGACCACCTTGAAGGTCGAAAATATTAAAGGAAGAATATGTTCCTACTTGGTTGAATAGCCCAATAATGGAGGGTTGAAGGGTATTTTCTATGTGTTATGATTCAAATAGGTGCAACGCATGTCCATGTATCAATTTAGATTTATGTAATTGATATGCATTGTGATGCTTTGTCAAGTTGTGGATGTGTTGTTAGGATGGTTTTGGTGATTCTCTGGCAGGTGGATAGGACCAATTACAAAGGAGGCTCTGCCGAAATTTTTGAAAAATTTAGGACTTAGTAAAAAAAAAAAAAAATTTAGTCGCCTAGAGAGTGGGCTTAACTGTTGTGTGAGTAAATGCAAGAATTGCAGAAGAGTTAAAATTCCAGATGATTCGTGTTTCCACGAGCTTATGATGGAGTGAGTTTAATCTCACCATGATTACGACAGCAATAGAGTATATGTATTGTGATCTATGGCTTCGAGCCAAGTTGGGGAGCTTGCTGTTGATTAGCTGATTGCACGGTTTATTACCTGCGTTAATTCTGGTTATTGGCGTATTGGTGGGTTATTGCAGCTACGGAAAAGGACCATGAGTGGTAATTTGAGTAAATGAATTGTTGGATGCATGCTATGGTTAGCCTTATTGGCTCATATTCAGACTTGAGGGAAGATTCATGATTTATGCCTCGTATAGGTGCAGGCTTCGAGGGAAGTGATTCTGTTGGGTGCTTTATCGAGATGGTATTCATATGTTATAAAATTCAGTAGAGTTGGTTGCATTCGGGGCCAAGCCAGAGTTGGGTGGCTCTTAATAGCGGTCCTAGTTAATTCAAGAGGTAAAGTGTGGTGCCTAATGATTTTGAGTCTATAAGTACGTTTAAGAGTCAAGCTTTTGAAGCAGCTTATGAAGAAAGGCACAGAATGTTCTATGATGTTTTGACTTGCGGTGTAGCATTTGAGAGACATGAAATGGTCATGGTATTTGAGACAACATGGTCTCGTGATTTAAGGTCACTCGGGGTGAGTTTGGTTGAAATAAGTTAGGTGTTAAAGGGAGATATTATTATTTCTAAGGCAATCAAGGATAAATTGGAAGGAAGTAGATTGATTAGCCATAGTTGAGTTGGTATACTGGTGTCAGTGATCGGTTCGTTCAGCGTGATCGAGTTATGCATGTGAGGCTTGTCGGCCGCAGTGATTGATGTTATTCTGAAGTGGAAATGTTGGTTTATGTTTAGTTAACAATGGCATGCTGAAAATGTTGGTTTATGTTTAGTCAACAATGGCATGCCAATTGGAAGAGTTGGTGGAAAGAGTTGGTGTGGATGCTAGGAGGAAGCTTCCTCCTTTGATGTCACCAATGACATCAAGAGGAGGTCTTTACCTCTATAAATAGATGCACTCCTTCACTTGTAGAAATCATCCTAAAATAATACAATACATTGTAGTGAGTAGAGAGTTAACAGAGAAATTCTCTTAAGTGTAATTGGGAAATCTCCCCTTCCTTTGTTAATATTAAAAGGGCAATTGTTCTCTGATGGACGTAGGATTATTTTGATCCGAACCACGTTAAATCTTGTGTTCTTTCTTTTACGTTTCCGCTAACAATTGGTATCAGAGCGACAGGATTCTTTAACGATCCAAGGAGAAAGAACAAGCAAATATGAGTTCCATGAAGTTTGAAATTGATAGATTCAATGGACGCAACAACTTCAATATCTGGAAGATCCAGATGATGGCGTTACTGCGGAGGGAAGGTTCAATCCATGCTATTGACGGAAAGTATCCTACGGATATATCAGCTCCCGACAAGGAGAAGATTGAAGGGGATGCATTGAGTGCAATCCAACTATCCCTTGCACCTAACGTGCTTTGTGAAGTGAGTACGGGTACCGAAGAGACGGCCAAACAGTTGTGGGAAAAGCTAGAAGGGCTATACCAAGACCGATCAGTGACAACAAGAATGTTGTTACAACGACGTCTTCACACATTTAAGATGGGGTCAGGTACTTCGTTACAAGATCATTTAGATGCATTTAATAAACTTGTCATGGACTTACATATTGCAGGAATTAAAAGGGAGGAGGAGACGCTTGCATGTGCTTTGCTATTTTCATTGACTTCAGGATATCGTGATATTGAGAATTCAATGATGTATAGCAAGGAGCCTATCAAGCTTGAGCAAGTGCGGCAGGCACTTAACTCTAGTGATGTGCGGAGGCACATTGAAGGAGATAGAGATGACCAGGCAAGTGGCCTCTTTGTAAGAGGCCGGACTAGCCAACAGGGAAAGACCAAATCAAAGCACAGATCAAAGTCTCGTGTGAACAAGAAGAATACAGAGTGTTGGGGTTGTGGCAAGAAGGGGCACTTTGAACGAGATTGCCCAATGTCAAAGTCCAAGGAAAAGGCGAGTGCATCTACAGTTGAACAGGTACATAATTTTGATAATGATTATGTACTAACAATATCGTGTAATAATAATAGTAGTTATGAAAACAAATGGGTGTTAGACTCTGCTTGTACTCTGCATATGACGTTCCGAAAGGACTGGTTTAGCAGCTACGAGAAAAGTGGAGGAACCGTAGTAATGGGCAATAATGCAACTTGTGCAATAGTTGGCATTGGCTCAGTTCGGGTTCGTTGCCATGATGGAATCGTGAGGACTATTACACAAGTCCGTCGTGTTCCTGATCTGAAGAAGAATTTGATCTCTTTGGGTACTCTGGATGAACAAGGCTACAGGTACATAAGCGAAGCAGGAACTATGAAGGTGACTAAAGGTTCTTTAGTCATGCTGAAAGGCAAGCTGGAGAACGGCCTTTACACATTGGCCGGAAGCACCATTGTTGGCTCTGCAAATGCATCTACAGTGCAGTTATCTAATGATGACAAGGCAAGACTATGACACATGAGACTGGGTCATATGAGCGCACGTGGACTGGAGATGTTGAGCAATCGTAAACTTTTGGAAGGTGAGAAGATCAGCACGCTTGACTTCTGTGAGCACTGCGTTCTAGGGAAGCAGAAGAAGGTCAGCTTCAGCACTGGCAAACACAAGACAAGAGGAGTGCTAGACTACATCCATTCAGATTTATGGGGTCCTTCTAAACTTCCATCGAAGGGCGGAAAGAGGTATCTTCTCATTTTTATTGATGATTTCTCACGAAAGGTTAAGGTGTATTTTTTGAAGGCAAAAAGTGATGCTTTTGAAGCATTTAAAGAGTGGAAGATTTTGGTTGAAAATCAAATGGGGCGGAAAATCAAGTATCTTCGCACAGACAATGGCTTGGTGTTTTGCAATGAAGAGTTTAATGAATTCTGCAAGGTTCATGGGATCTCAAGACATAGGACTGCCAGGCATACCCCACAGCAGAATGGAGTTGCCGAGAGAATGAACAGAACTCTTCTTGAAAAGGCTCGTTGTATGCTCCTACAAGCCAAAATGTCCAAAGTATTTTGGGCTGAAGCAGTTCACACTGCTGCTCATATTGTCAATCGATCTCCAGCATCGGCAATTGACTTTAAGACTCCGAATGAGGTATGGTCAGGTGAACCCTCTAACTATTCATACTTACGAGTATTTGGGTGTCCAGCTTATTATCACGTTAATGAAGGAAAGCTTGAACCAAGGGCTAAGAAGGCCATATTCGTAGGGTATGTGGATGGAGTAAAAGGGTACAAACTTTGGTGTTTGTCTTTACTCAAATTTATAGTTAGTAAAAATGTCACCTTCGATGAATCCTCTATACTTGATCCCCGTAAAGTTTCCGTGGAGTTTTCAGGAAACAAGAACAACAAGCAGGTGGAGCTTCCGGTGGAGCTTGCCAAGGAAAAGGATCAAGAGACTCTATGAGTCAGAAGATGTAGGCGTTGAAGAACTTGCTGTCAATGAACCATACACAATTGCGAAGGGGAGGGAGAAGAGGCAGACACGAGAACCGGAACGCCTTATAAATCAAGCAAACTTGATTGCATATGCGTTCGTAGCTGCACAAGAAGAGATTAAAGATCTGGAGCCCTCCTCGTATATTGAAGCAACTTCTTGCAAGGATGCCGCACAATGGCGGTTAGCCATGACTGAAAAGATGGAGTCTCTTCACAAGAATCAGACATGGGTCTTAGTGAAAAGACAAAAGGGGAAGAGGACAGTTGGATGCAAGTGGGTCTACCGAAAGAAAGAGGGAATTCCTGAAGTGGAAGATGCTAGGTTCAAGGCGAGATTGGTTGCAAAAGGTTTCAGCCAAAAGGAGGGAATTGACTACAATGAGATTTTCTCTCCGGTCGTGAAGCATAGCTCAATTCGCGTGCTACTAGCATTGGTTGCACAATTTGACTTGGAGCTTCAACAGCTTGATGTCAAAACTGCTTTCTTACACGGTGATCTAGAAGAGACAATCTATATGGATCAACCTGAAGGTTTCCTAGCTGAGGGAAAAGAAGATCATGTATGCCAACTAAAGAAGTCTTTGTATGGTTTGAAGCAATCCCCTAGACAGTGGTACAAGAGGTTTGATGCATTCATGACTACACATGAATTCTCAAGGAGTGCATTTGATAGTTGTGTGTATCACAAGAAGATGTCTGGTAACTCAATGATTTATTTACTGTTGTATGTTGATGATATGCTTATTGCTGCTAACAACATTACAGAGATAAATGCTTTGAAGAAACTATTGAGTAAGGAATTTGACATGAAGGATTTAGGAGCTGCAAAGAAAATCCTTGGTATGGAGATTTCAAGAGAAGACAATGTTGTACATCTTTCTCAGAAGAGGTATATTGAAAGGGTTCTCGAGAGATTCAATATGCAAACGTGCAAGCCTGTAAGTACACCATTAGCTCCTCATTTTAAACTTTCAGAGTCACAAATGCCTCAGTCCGAGGATGAGGTGGAGCATATGTCAAAGATTCCTTATGTCAGTGCAGTTGGTAGTATTATGTATGCTATGGTATGCACACGTCCAGATATTGCTCAATCTGTAAGTGTGGTAAGTAGATACATGTCCAACCCAGGAAAGAGGCATTGGGAAGCTGTCAAGTGGATATTGAGATATCTCAAAGGAGCTTCTGGTGTTGGTCTTACCTTTCGAAAAAGTGGTACAGGTATTTCAATTCTCGGTTATGTGGATTCTGACTATGCAGGAGATCTTGACAGAAGAAGGTCCACAACTGGATACATCTTTACCCTCGTTGGCAGTGCCGTCAGTTGGAAGTCGACTTTGCAGTCGATTGTCGCTTTGTCTACGACAGAAGCAGAATACATGGCAGCAGCGGAGGCGGTAAAGGAAGCTATCTGGTTGAAAAGTTTAGTAGCGGAATTGAGTTTGGTTCAGCTGGAATCAACTCTTAGATGTGATAGTCAGAGTGCTATTCATCTAATGAAAAATCAGAGATTTCATGAGCGCACTAAACACATTGATGTCAGATTTCATTTTATTCGAGATGTTATTGATGAGGGAACTATCAAGGTCGTGAAGGTTATCACAGACGATAATGCTGCAGATATGTTGACCAAGATAGTCCCGCTCGCTAAGTTTGCACACTGCAAGGACTTGGCGGGGGTGTGCATCAACTGATGCAACTCCGAAGAGAACAATTGCTAGGTGGAGGTGGTATGTTCAACAATGGTTTGATTCTTCTTGTTTCTTACAACGGGGTTGCCCAGTAAGCTTAGAAGTTTTGGCCAAAGTTGTTCACACGCTCGAAACGCAAACCAAGGTGGAGATTGAAAATGTTGGTTTATGTTTAGTTAACAATGGCATGCTGTTTTATGTTTAGTCAACAATGACATGCCAATTGGAAGAGTTGGTGGAAAGAGTTGGTGTGGATGCTAGGAGGAAGCTTCCTCCTTTGATGTCACCAATGACATCAAGAGGTCTTTACCTCTATAAATAGATGCACTCCTTCACTTGTAGAAATCATCCCAAAATAATACAATACATTGTAGTGAGTAGAGAGTTAAGAGAGAAATTCTCTTAAGTGTAATTGGGAAATCTCCCCTTCCTTTGTTAATATTAAAAGGGCAATTGTTCTCTGGTGGACGTAGGATTATTTTGATCCGAACCACGTTAAATCTTGTGTTCTTTCTTTTACGTTTCCGCTAACATGAAACATTCTTTTGTTAGGGACTATTATGAGTAGGCGGATCCCAGAAAGTGTTATGGTGGCTTGGACAACTACTTAGAGATTGGCATATTCGATGATTATGAGGATTCGCCTGTATGATGCTATAGTTCTCCTGAAGTGAGTTAAATGGAAAGTCTTATGTGATGAAGTATTAGCCTATCGGCGGTTCCAGAGTTGTGATGGAAATTGCGTCTATCGTATATTGGCACGTGAGGTGCAGTGAGTGGTATGGAATTTGAAGTAAGGACCAAGGTTGCAGTTTGGTCAATGACTGTGATGTCACGATCTCGGATGAGCAGTATATGAGTTTCAGTGTTTTGAGTAAGATGGGTATTAACGTCAGTATCACCTGAGGTCGGTGTTCTATGAGAAAGGCTTTGCATCCTGGTTAGGGATTCTTGATCGCTTTTCAGCGTTAGTGCAGCCGGTGGTTTGAATGTGCAGACCCGTTAATTATTTCGGAAGATGGTGGGAGCTTGTCCCACAGGAATATTGTATAAGTGTGACATGTAGTCACTTGATTAATTAGAAATTTAAACCAAGTATGAGGATTTTGGTAATATCATCCATTTGAGAATTTATGCTTGGAGGACACTCTGCTTATTGGGTTATGGACCTGTGAAATATTATTGGCCTAGCTTGGCACGATCAGGATCGACTAGAGGTCGGTGGATAGATTTAAATGAGGAAGTGAGCCTTACGTTAGGCCAGTTGTGTTTATTTCAGCAATGCTCTCTTTATGAAAGGATAGTCACGGTCTTATTTCGTGGTCAGCTAATTTATGTAAAGATATATTGCGCCGTATGAGTTGTGAGACGGCTTGGTAAATTCCTTTTGTGTTGAGGTTCTGCTCAGCGGTGATATTATATGAGTAGGATGGCTCTTGAGACTTAGATCATGTATCGCACCTCAGTTGTGCTTGAGTTTGTAGCCTATAGAGCTATATGTTTCCTTGGGAATGGTATTATGCACCTTAGTGTGTTTATGACCGATATCCGGTGTTTTGATGTGATGAGCTTTTCAGCTCAACGTATATCTCCTTATGTGAGTTCTATATGTGGATCGGGTGGCACGCCGCCATGGGTATGTTGTTTGGATCGGGTTGCACGCCGCAACAGTGTGATGTTCAGTTCAGTGCCCATATTTGCTTTTGTGTGTTCTGTTTCCCTGTTTTCTGAGGAAGTCTATGTTAGTGTGCGAGTTGAGTAGTTCCTTCTAGAGTTCGCCTTCCTTTTGTATCGCGTTCGAATTGATAGCATACTGGCACATTGTGGCGTCTTGTGGGATTTTTGATTATGTCTGAGGTGGCTTATTGCCTGAGCAGTTCGTACTGGGTGAGACGAGGTTACTAGATTTGGGGTCAGTGCAAACTGATTATATGAAGTATATTATAGAGCAAAGATCATTCTTTGGTTTGGGACAAGGTAATGGAACTTGTCAGGAGTGTAGATCCAATGAATTGTTGATTCAGCAGTTGGTTGTGAATTTCGGCACATCTCTTCAGTCGTATCGGTGTTGAAAAAAAAACTAGAGCAAGACCTGTGTAGATCATGAGATGCAATGGGAGCATCAGATTCGTGGAATTTCGACTATTATGTTTAAAGAATGTTATTGTGGTTCTATGAGTAAAGTGATGCAAAGTGTGAATTCAGCAAAGTTATGCAGTCATGTTTGGGTACAGCGTGTGGAGATTGATATGGTGGTCGTATGATGGAAACAGGCTTGGCAGGGAAATTCAGGATGTTGGAATTGGGCCTAATGGCTTATTTGCTTGAATAAATAAGTATATCTACAGAATTATCGAGCTAATGTGCTCAACGGAGTAGTGGTAGCATGGGAAGGTGCATGATGTGTTAAACAAGTGATTTCAGACTACTTCACTGTAGTTCTCAGCACGTTCGAGGACGAATGTATGTTTAAGTGGGGGAGATTGTAACGACTCAACCGGTCGTTTTGAGCTCCGGCGCGTCATTCAGCAGTTTGAGGCCATGAGCGGCTCCATCTCAGGTATATTGACTTGTGTGTATGGTCAGAATTAAAATTCACGAAGTTTGGAGTCAAATCTAAATGGAAATTCTCATTTTGAAAGCTTAAAATTGAAGAAATGAGCTAGGATTGGAATTTTGAGTAAACGACCTCGGAATTGGGATCCGAAGGTTCCAGCAGGTTCGTATGATGATTTCGGATTTGGGCGTATGTCCGGATCGGGTTTTGGATAACCCGGGAGCATTTTGGCGCCTATTGTGGAAGATAGCATTTTAGAAGAAATTGCATCAGTTTGGTTTAAAATGCATTTCAGTGTTATTGATGTCCGTTTGGGATTCCGAGACTGGGAGTAGCTCCGTATGGTGATTCTGGATTTGGGAGCGCGATCGGAAGTGAATTCGGAGGTCCGTAGGTCATTTTGGAGTCGTTCGGCTAAAGATGGAAAATTGAAGGTTTTTGAGAAAATTTGGCCGGAAGTGGAAATTTTGATATCGGATTCGAAATGCGAATTTTATGGTTTGGATAGCTTCGTTAGGTTATTTGGGACTTAGGAGTGTCCGGAATATCTTTGTGTTGAAATATATGAATTATGGGAAAAATTTGAAAAATTTTGATATTTAATATTGTTAAAGTTGACTTTGGTCAACATTTTTGGTAAACGGACCCGGACCCATGATTTTTCTGTCTCGAAAGGTCCATAGAAAAATATGGGAGTTGAACGTGTTTCCGGAATCGAATTCCGAGGTCCCAGGCCCGAGAAATGAATTTTTTCGTGAAATTGTTTTCTGAAAATGTTTAAGGAAAATGAAAATGAAATTTGATCAGAAAGTAATGGTATCGGGCTCGTATTTTGGTTTCGACACCCGGTACAGGTCACATATGTTGGTTAAGCGCTTCCTGTAAAGTTTGGTTACAAACGGACGTTGTTTGACGGGTTTCGGCCTTAAATTGGAAAATTTGAAAGTTTATGAAATTTGAAAGAATTCTTGGATTTAAGGCTCAAATCATTGATTTTGATGTTATTTTGGCGATTTGATCGCTCGACCAAGTTCGTGTGATGTTTTAGAGTCAGTGTTCATATTTGGTTTGGAGCCCCGAGGGCTCGGGAGTGTTTCGGAGGTGTCTCGGAGTGATTTCGGACTTAGGAAAAATTGCAGAAAATTCTGCTGTGCCCAGAAAATTTTAGGTGCGAGTAGTCCAGTTTGGAAGCTCATATCTTGTAATCTATAAGAAATCAGAAAAAGTGCAAAACACGAAAGTTGTAGCCCATACATTCTAGTTTTCGGAAAGTTAAACCATTCGCGATTTGGATATCATCTCAGAAAGTTACGATGGATCGAAAAGGGCTGATGGAGCAATTTCGGCAGAATTTACGATGCACTTTAGAAGCTCATATCTCGGGATATATAAAGAGTTATATGGTGTACAACCTATCAAATTAAAGATCTTTGAGTCTAGTTTCTAAATCTTCAAACCGTTTGTCATTTGGATATTTATACAAGACGTTATGGGTGTTTAAACAGAAGGTGTCTGACAAGGAACAATTTTAATAGGATGTACAACTTGTATAGCACAAGTGCAAGGCACAACTCGACGAAGCACAGGCAGATTCTTTTATACACGGATTTAGCTCACTTTTCTTCATTTCTTCAAAGTATGGACGATTTTTGGGGAGCTTCAAGAGGGGATTTTCATCATCAATGTGAAGGTAAGTTATCCCCACCTATTTTGAGTTAAGTACATCAATTATGTATGGATTTGAGCATGAAAATTGTAGAAAAATTGAGGATTTAGGCCTAGGAATTTGAAAATAAGATTTGGTGATTTGAGGGGTCAAATGAACTCCGATTTTGGTAAATTTTAAATGTGCGGACTCGTGGCGAGACGGGGAATCCGGTGATGTGACTTTCGTAATTTTTCGAGAAGTGGGCTCGGGGCTCGGGTTTTGCAAATTTCGTGATTTTCGATATTTTTCGAGTCTTTTCGATTGGGTTATATTCTCTTAGCCTATTGTAATATATTCCTTGTGGTTTTGGCAAGATTCGACGCGCGAGGAGGTCGATTCGAAAGGAAAGGGCATCGCGGAGTAGACTTTTGGCCATCTTGAGGTGAGTAATAGATGTAAATGCTGTTCTGAGGGTTTGAAACCCCGGACTTTCACATCGTAACGCTATATTGAGGCGTGACACGCACTCCATGGCGAGTGCGGGGTCGGATACTATTGGAGATTGTGACTTGGTCCATCCCGTGTGATGTTTATACTATACTGGTGATTGATACACATACTTCATTGATATTACTGGGTTTGATGCCATGTTTGGGGCCTTGTGCCGATTTGTAAAATCCTTCGAGGATTGATATTATTGCTTAGTATGATTTGCATATCATTTAATTTCAGTCCAAGGTTTTAAATGTTGTTTTGCAAACTCAGCCATAATTCTAAGTGTTGAAAACTTAAATGATATTTTTAAATGTATTCCGGGCTGGGAACTTCTGTTTTGTAAATGCCCAAGGGGCTTATTATATTATTTTCTAGACTGATTATAAAGTGACTTGAAACAGTGGTAACAATGACACTGTGTGATATACTTGAAACAGTGGTAACAATGACACTGTGTGATATACTTGAAATAGTGGTAACAATGGCACTGTATGATATAAATTGGTCAGGTAACAATGGCTGACCGGTCAGGTAACAATGACTGACCAAGATATTGCGCTTGGGCTGTAGGAGCCCCTCCGGAGTCTGTACACACCCCCAGTGAGCGCCGTCGACGATAAATAAATATGGATGGCTCGGGCTGCACGCCGCAGTGGGTACTGGAATGTACCATCATATGCATTGCATTGCATTCATGTATTTGTATTTATACTAGTGTTTAACTGCTCAGTTCCATATGTTGCTGTATATTCGGATTGTAGCTTACTTTGTGTGTTTACTGGATTTTCTTATCTTCGGAGTGTAGTTACTTTTATTACTCACTGGGTCGGAGTACTCACTTTACTCCTTGCACCTTGTGTGCAGATCCAGGGCAGTCTCAGGCTCAGTAGATCCAGTTGATCAGCAGATCCAGCCTCTGGGAGTATCGAGGTAGCTACACGGCTTTCGCAGCCATTGATCTTCTCCCTCCTATCCTATCTCTTTATTTCCGCATTATCGGACTTTGGATATACCGTGTATTAGGATGATATTCTGTATTCTAGAGGTTCAGATTCGTGACACCGGGTCCTAGTGAGATTATATTGTGTATTTTGTTAAAATCTTCAGTATTTTAATCTTGCTTAATTGATACTTCTTTCCGCTATTTTTGATAAATTGGGTTAAGTGTTGAATAATGGTCGGGCTTGCCTAGTAGTGTGCTGGGTGCCATCAGGATTTCCAACAGAGAATCTAAAGAGGTATTAAAAGGACTCAAGTTTCTCCCTACTAATCAAATAAGTAAACCTCCAAAATTTGCATAATCTTTACACTCGCATTTCCTTAGTATTTTATGCTAAATGGTAAAGCCTACATAAAGTAAAAGCCATCATGAGCTACTTGATGAAGTAAAGCCATCATCAACTAAAATTAAACACTTTTTATAACAGTAGCGGCTTGGCCAACTTGCCTGCACCTTGATTGTACCCATTAAATTTATTCACCAAAGTTTAGATAGATGAAAAGAATCATCTAGTGTTTTTCATCTCCGGATTTGAATCCTGATCTCTCATGATTTTCATCCACCTAATTGATCACTAGCCCACAATATTGGATGTAACAAAGTACCTTTTCTAATATTGTTCAGAGTCAGCTCGGTAAGAGAGAATAGTGAACCTGTAATCGGCAGGAGAGTCAGGCCAACGAGAAGGATTGCGACGAGATAAGGGCAAAGTGTGGTGATCGAAATAATCTCTCCAGTCCAAAACGGTGTCATTGGACGCTACGAGCATGCGACTGCCATATCCTTCAGAAGCAGCAGAACCAGAATCGCATGAATACCTAAGCTTCTCTTCCATCGGACGCTCTTCAAAGAAAGTCCGACCGACGCGCCTCATATCATCCAACAAACCAACCGGAACCCTATGGTTTATCACGTGAAATGCTCCCCATTCTTTGCACGCTTTTCTAAGTTCTTCGAGAAGGTTTGTTCTTGGATTACTAAAATCAATTACTGGTATTGAATTTACGTTAGGATTAGGGTTAGAGTTAGGGTTTTCTCTTTGTGATCTGCTTTCCGGTGGTTGTATGTACTGAGATGGTACTGACATCTCACCCTTTTCTGCCAATGATTGTACTCTCAGAGCCTCCATGAATTTTAGCTAGTAATTTATAAATACAGGGATTATTGGAAAATTGCAGTTCAGTGGTCCGGCGATTGGATAGAGACGGCCACCGAAAATGGCCTTGCGCGGAGGAGGAATTGAGACGTGATGGTAACAGAGAATCTGAAATCAGTGAATTTTTTGTACGCTTGAGAATTATTTGTATGGAAAGCTCCATTTTTCCCCTTGTGTTTCCAGTTTAGCCCCATAAACTTTTAAGTCAAAGGGCAAAAGATCCCCTGAGAGTATCTATTTACGCAGAAAGATAATACTATTACTTACCATTAAAGTGTATCATCATCTCTATCATAATCATGGGATAAAATTTTTAGTACCGCCATATCTCTTGTTTGGTTACTAATCCTAAAATAAATTATCACATGAATAAAAATAATAGCGGGATAGTAATCTCATACCTGCCAAATAGTGGAATAGTAATCTCAGGATAAGTTACCCCAAGATAAAACAGTAAAATTGATAATCCCAGGATCAATACAACATACCAAACAATAAATAAAAAATAATACCAGAATAACTAATCTCACTATAACTAATCACCACATTGCTTGTTTTCAAACCAAACGACCCATAAACATTTAGATCTTAGATCATCATTTTTGTGAACAATGTAATGACAATTTCCATTCAACTTTTACATAGCTCTATGTGATGACTCGCCATTTCATCATACCACATAGGTGCCATTTGGCATATATTAATGCCATGTGAAAGCTTATTTATGAGGAAGACTAGCATTTGTGAGAAAATTCTAGAGAAGTATGAACATTTCCTTTGAAAGATCCTAGATCTCTATGGATTTGTTAGAAAAGTTCTTGGAATCTTCTAGGCTTGTAGAGAATTCTAGAGAAAGCTCTTATCTTGTAAATATTAAGGACTTGTGTAACAATTAATATTTACACATTAGCCCCTAGGAGACTAGTAGATAAAGGGGGCCACTCATTTGTAATTCACCAAGCAAACAATTCCAGTTCTCTCTAATATAAAGCTTCCTTTAACAATTCTCTTGTGTTCTTTCTACCATTCTCTTAGCGATCTTGAGTGTAGTAAGGCTGACTTGGCATAGCAAGAATGTGAGCAAGTTGTGCAAGATTGTGAGCGAGTTGTCAAGTGCCGCACGTGTACTTAGTTAACGACTAAGGACGTGACAACGTGGTATCAGAGCAAAGGTTGCAACTAAGGGAATGACGAATGACGGAGAAACTAACGCTGCCAACACCCAAGCCAACGTCATCCAGGATACTGCTAGCAAGAAGGGTCGTAACAAGAAGAGGAATGCCATCAACAAGAGCCAGGAGATACCACTGATGTGCCGTAGAATTGCAACACTTTTGATACTAATTACATAGGTTGTAGCTCGTCTTTTAAAGCATATTAAGTCAATTCTTATGTATTTTTGGTATTTTGCAGCAAACTAGACTTCAAGAACCAAGAACAAGGAAAAGACGATAAAAATCCATAGAAGGGCAGAAATGCGGCAGGTTTGCGACCGCAGAAGTGATGTGCGGGCCGCAAACCAACTGTATAGTGAAACAGATAAACTCAGCTTTTGAAAATTGACTTTACGGTCAATTCTGCGGTCGCATAACACTTATGCGGACCGCATAATGATCGCAGAGTTGCAAAGGAAATTTCTGCGAGAGTAATTACGCGGCGTCACATTGGATCGCACAATCAATATGCGGACCGTAGAATGGTTCTGCGATGGAGAACTGAGAAATTGGAGATTCAATTCCGCGATGGAAATGGTGAATCTGCGGGACGCAAACGTGTTCTGCGGTCGCAGATGTGATCTGCAGGGGTATTTTTGACACATCTTGACCCCGACTTTTAGCCCATTATAAATAGAATAACTAGGGTTTTTATGTGGCATCTTGTCTGAAAAAGAGGCATTGAATACACCATTATTTTGGAAGCTTTTGAAGAGAGAATCTTGTCATCTTTGTAAGTTTTATGGCTTTATTTATTGCTTTGTTCTTGGATTCTAGTATGAGTAGCTAGCTTTAAATACTAAGGTTGTGGACCCTAAATGGGTGTAATGTTAATGTGTGTTTACTATATATATATATATATATATATATGTAATGTTAATGGGTATTTACTATTGAATATAAATATAATGGTTGGTTGGTATTTATTCATTTCTCATGCTTCATTTAATGTTGATGGTTGCAAACATTGACTAATGCCATTTCACTCTATCTTAACTTGGAAAAGTGGGTTAGGGTTTGATAGAGCTGAATAACAAAAACTCAAGGTTTTAAACCTTGTTTAATAGAATCACTTAGGAATAAGTGAGTTTTATTTGGCATAAATTAGTTGTCCTTAATTGCAACTCTTTTATATTTTGGAAAAATTACAAAGAGGAAATACTACCTAACTATTGGGAAATATTGGATAGTCATTTAGGAACCATTTGCATATCAAATGACCTTCAATTAGAAATATATCTTATTAACACTGATAGCATTATATTCCATTAATGGGGACATAACCTTGATTTTCTTAATGAAATTAATTACACTCTCATAACAAAATAATTATCTTGCTAATTCACAATTACAACATTCTCTTTTTAAGCTAATGGAGTAGAATTACTACTTAAGTCAAGTTTCACACGATTCAAGTAACCTTTTCACACATATTTCCTATGGGATTCGACCCCAACCTTGTTCAATTATTATATTTGACACCGATAGCCTTACACTATTTATTTAAGTGTAATTTGAGCGTATCAAATTTCGGCAATGTTGCCGGGCAATGCAGTTTTGAAATTACTAATTAGTGTGTGCTTTACTTTACGTCTTCTTCTATTCCATCTCACATTGCTTGCTTTGCTTGGTGTCATGTCACGACCCCAAACCGAACCTGGTCGTGATGGCGCCTCTCGTGAAGACAAGGCCATCCGACACAATTCCGAAATCAACCATTTTCCATTAAAAGTTGTTTTTATACCATTTATAAACCAATAATCTCATAATGAACATTTAAAAGAAAAATGCGGAATAATTACACAAGCCCGACATCGGGGTATCACTAGTCATGAGCATCTACCAAGGTCTTAATACAACAAGAGTCTAAAAGTGTACTAAATACAGTAATAAAATGAGAGGAAGGAAGCAGTGCTGCGAACGTCGTGCAACCACCTTGCTAACTCTGGTGACTCCGCGTCTGAGCAATCAACACCCGTTACCGGGTTCCGAAATACCTGAATCTGCACACGAGGTGCAGAGAGTAATGTGAGTACTCCAACCCAGTAAGTAATAAGAGTAAATAAAGACTGAGCAGTAGGAAACGATGAATCTACATTTATGATAAACTCAATAAGCTCAACAGACTTTCAAATCGGAATACGAGTCAATCGTCTCATTTTAAACCCAGCTTTCGGTAAAAATCATTTGAAAATGCCTCCCAACAGTTTCAGTAGGGATTCAATACCATTTATAATAAAAGAGATGAAAACCATAATCGGCCCCTAGGGCAAAACATAGTTCGCATACCGCCCCTCGAGCAAAACAGAAATTTCACAACCCTTTTCATAACTTAGAAACTTTAGTTTAAATGAAAGATTATTTAAAACGTTTGTTCGACATTTTCAATAGAGGCTCGGTTTAAAGATGAGTGAAAGCAGTAATCAAATCAACATGTTCAATAGAAACTCGCTTAAAGAGGAGTGAAAACAGTAAGTTCATAAACCAGCCCCTCACGCAAAGCATCACTCATGTACATGTATATCTATGTAGCCCCTCGAGCGAGCCTCTCTGTCACTCGTGACTCAATTCTTACCAATCAACGCTCACACTTAGCACTCATACTCAATAGGTACCATATAGTAACCGCTACGGCGTGCAGCCCGATCCATATATCGTTGCGGCGTACAGCCCGATCCATATATATGGTCGACTGCACTCATTGGGGGTGTGCAGACTCCGGAGGGGCTCTTACAACCCAAGCGCTATATCGCTGCGGCCTGCAGCCCAATCCATATATATATATATATAATCCTCACAACCAGGCCCTCGGCCTCTCTCAGTCATTAACCTCACAATCAGACTCTCGGTCTATCTCAGTCATCAACCTCACAATCAGACTCTCGGTCTATCTCAGTCATCAACCTCACGATCACTCGGACCATCAGTAAAACAGGGAACTCAGCCCAAACAGTTTTCATATTTTTAAGAAATAAAGTGATAAAACCAGGTTTAAACAATAAACAGGTAAAACATGACTGAGGATACAACAACAACAACAACAACCTAGTGTGGTCCCACAAGTGGGGTCTGGGGAGGGTAGGATGTACGCAACCTTACCCCTACCTTGGAAGGGCAGAGAGACCGTAAAACATGACTGAGGATATGCTTTCAAAACAAATAAAGTGAGAAAAAATAGTAAAAGTTCCCCTAAGGGTCTCAGCAGATCGGCACAAGGCCCAAAACATGGCATACAACCCAAAATATAATATAAATCTCTAGAACATGGAATATCATAAGATTTCAAATCAAATACACGACTTAATAGTCGTACGGGACGGACCAAGTCACAATCCCCAATGGTTCACCACTCCACGCTAGTCATCTAGCGTGTGCGTCACCTCAAAGTAACACAACAATGTGTAAATTCGGGGTTTCAAACCCTCAAGACAGTATTTACAATTCTTACATACCTCGATCCGGTCCAAACTCTAGCCCGCGATGCCTTTCCCCCACGAATCGGCCTCCGGATGCTCCAAATCTAGCCGCAATCATTACATAATCATTAAAATATGCAAAGGGAACGAAGCCCACTCGAAAATATCCAATTTTACATCAAAATCCCGAAATTGCTCAAACCTGCCCCCCGGGCCCACGTCTCAGAATCCGATAAAATTAACATCAATGGAATTCTTATCCTCACACGAGTCTATAAATACCAAGAACATCAAAATCGAACCTTAAATGGCCCCTCAAATCCCAATTTCTAGGTCTCTAATTACAAGCCCTAATTCCCCAATTTTAGGCTTTAATTTCCACATATTTCATGATTAAACAAGTAGGAATCAGCATAGGATCAAGTATAGAGTTCAAAAATCTTACCTCAAAGTGATTCCCCTCGAACCCCTCTTCAATCTCCTTCAAAAATCTCCAAAAACGACCAACTATGGAGGAAATGAGTCCCAAAATCGCGGACAAGACGAGTTAAAACATTCTGCCCAGGCCTTAATTTCCTTCTTCGCGAACGCGGTCAAAGCCTCGCATTTGCGAAGCACAAAAATAACGTTGAACATAATCCTCTTACGCGAACGCGATACAACCTACGCGAACGCGATGGTTTTCCCAGATGAACCTTTACGAACGCGATGGGTTAATTTCCACTGAAGCTTGACCTTTCAATTCCTTCTATGTGAACGCGACTACATGCCCGCGAACGCGATGCACAACCTCGCACCCCTTCGCGAACGCATCACCTGCCTTGCGAACGCGAAGGCTAAACTTCCACCTCCCTCAGCAAACTCTTTGCGAACGCGAGGGTCCTCTCGCGAACGCGAAGACCAAAATGTCTACAACTTCTGGAACTCAAAATCTGCACGGATTCAAGCCTAAGTTTCTAAATTCTTCCAAATTCCGCTTTTGATCAAAAACCCAACCAAACCACGTCCGAATGACCTGAAATTTTGCACACACATCCCAAATGACACAACGGAACTACTGCAACTCTCAGAATTCCATTCCGGCCCCTACATCAAAATCTCGCCTACCAACCGGAAAACGCCAAAACCTTAGTTTCGCCAATTCAAGCCTAAACCTTCCACGAGCTTCCAAATTGCATTCCGATCACGCTCCTAAGTCCCAAATCACACAACGGAGCTAACCAAATCATAAAAATTCCGATCCGAGATCATATACAAACAAGTCAAATCTTGGTCAAACCTTTCAAATTTCAAGCTTCAACTGAGCATTGTTTCTTCCAAATTCATTTTGATTACCCTGAGAACCAAAACCAACGATTTGCATAAGTCATAATACATCGCACGGGGTAGGTCACACTCGAGAACTAACGAGCAAAGTGCAAAAGCTCAAAACAATCGGTCGGGTCGTTATATCATTCCCCACTTAAACATACGTTCGTCCTCGAACGTGCCCAGAGTTGTTCCAAAAGCCAACCAATCGCTGACTAACCTTACCATGCATATACCCGGGAGTGATCCCATGTCACCCTATCTCATATAGGTCCGATGACACAATGTAACTGAAATTTCATAGTCCAACCTAGCCTATTAACCTTGGAACCACATTTACACTTCTGAAATCATCCACAAGATAAGAATCTCACATCTATACTCTGAATAAGTCCGTATCAGCTGTAATAACCCATACTTGCAACCTCAGGTGCAATTACATGATATACCACATAACTCAAACACTTGTAGCGATAACTTCTAATCACAACAACTGCACACAACAATTGAATACCGGTAGGAAACCTCTTATCAGCTAAAGTCTTATTCCAACACTTTCATATACTACTAATGATAAATAAAACACGCAGTAAGCCATAACCGTTTTCTTAGATCAACCATTCACGAAGCCACTTCTCCTTTGGCAGAGACCATAGCAAATTTCTGAGCTGAACCTCGATATTATCCTTCCAACATGCTGAAATCAAGTCCGTTTGCAGTCATTAAAGATCCCGATGATCCCATCTAATCTAACCCAACTACTCTGGTGACATTGACATATCAATACAGACTAAAGCCACAACTTGTGCAATCCATGCACCCATAAGCCACAATCCGAACTTACTCAATTATGAAAATGACTCAAATGAAAGAGTTGTACCACAAGCTCACTAGTACCACCACAACACAAGGTTGAGAACCCTTCACACATCATAGAAACAGAACACACGAATCTAACCTGCAAGGTCATACCTCTACATAACTTCGCTCCAATGCGCGACCTCATCTAAACCCTGGTCCACATGAGACACCTTAAGTTACTATGCTCAAAATCGACAACCGTGCGCAATATGATATCTAAAACCAAAGCAATCATCATAACCACCGCGAGGCAATTACATAACACCACACAACCCAAAAGGACATAACCGATATGCCATCCACCGAGCAATACCCCATGCTCTTCCCGCTCGAATTTCGCTGAGAGGCCCTAATAACACCGTGCCACATGCGCCTATAATCAACAAATCCTAACGGCTCGCAACACGGAAAGGTAACTCATAGATCCCCCTGATTACTAATAGCTCGATAATAACCGAATCAACACATCCCTCACCAATGGCAACTCGAAGTCAATAAAGTCGTCTCGATGCAAAACACACATCCATATAGGTCTATCAATGAATCACACATCAACTCTAGTCACACACAACAGATAAAAAAAATCCTCCGAAAGTTCACAATGACTGAATCATAGCACATACTATCATTTGATTAACTTACCCACATCCTTGCCGTCCACAACCACGAGCTAACCTGTATATGAAAACTTTCAGTCTCTAAGTCCATAAAGCACACAAAATACCATATCTGATCCCAATTCTGCCGCTCGCATATATAGCACACCTCTAGTACTCAATCATTCCACGAGAGATACTTTAAAATTCTTCTGTGCTGTCAAGCAAACTCGAATATCAACAGCCGATCTGACAAGAAGTGCTGCAATACTACCGAAGTACCATCAACTTAATCACATTGCCCTTTTTTGAAACATATACCCCCATAAAATCACCCCAAATTAGCAATACCATTTTCTTAATCATCCGAAGACCCTTTCTCTAATTATCTAAAGCTCATTTCTCTAATTGTCCGAAACTGCCCGCTGCCTAAGAGTTGTGACCTTCCTTTCAGAACTGATCCGTGACCTTACACATGTCACACCTCCTTTTTCCGCCCCCCCGAGGGGTGAAGGAGTTTTTTCCAATTAAAGGACAATCGAAACGGGATTTGTTTGTTTATTTCAGAGTCGCCACTTGGGATATTTAGGGTGTCCCAAGTCACCAATTTTAATCCCGAATCGAGGAAAAGAATGACTCCATATTACAGTCTGCGTACCAGAAATCCGGATAAGGAATTCTGTTAACCCGGGAGAAGGTGTTAGGCATTCCCGAGTTCCGTGGTTCTAGCACGGTCGCTCAACTGTTATATTCGGCTTGATTATCTATTTTTATACAAATATGAACTTATGTGCAAATTTTATCTTTTACCGCTTTCATAATTGTTATTATTATTTTTACAAGAATGTGAACATTGTTTAAAACATGTCTTTGGATTATGTCACATGAAATGCATCCGCAATCCGGAACACATTTTTATTCAATGTTTTGGGATTTGGATTTGGGTCGCATGAAATACGCACCCGAGTTTAAGAAGATAACATTATTAAGTACGCGCCTAAAGCGACTAGCGTATCATTATTTTGGGTAGGGCCGTGAAATTTGCTAAAACGGCTCCTCCCGAATTCTAAGCAATTAAATGTACATTTATTGAGGGCCCCGCAATCTATACATTTTATTAAGCGAGGCTCATCTCATTTATTTTAAATGGACAAATCTTAAAGCGATTACATTTTTCTATAAAAATTAGTCTTTAAAATAAAGAAAGAAAATCCTAATTAATTACTAGCTTTTTTTTTATTATTTTAAGAAAACATGGCATGTTAATTGCTAGATTAATACAAATATCGATGAAAAAGGAATTTTACTCAAATTTTCGAAATTATAAATAAAATAAAAATTCGACAACTAATATCCAAAAGAATCAAATACAACTCAGCATTGTTATAAAAAAATTATTGAGATTAATTATTCACAACCATTTGAAACTAGATTTAACCATAATTACTAAAGCTTATTAGAAAGTTTATTAGGCTTAAACGTTCTTCTAATCTTGCTTGAACTCAAATCATGCCTTAATGCCTAATTTACGAAATTTAATTTAAATTCATGCCTTAGCTAAATTTAGTTACTTATTCGTGATTAACCTACTGTTGATAATCTTGAAACCTTCATAACTAGTGAATTAACCCGTTTTGCCAAACCGATTCATTAAAGACTAACTTATGATATTTTTTCTTATTCCAATTATTATTCAGTAATACATGAAATAGCTTAAATACAATCAACAAAAGGAACAAAGAAAAACAAAATTAAAACTTCAAAATTTCATTCTTCATATGTATTCATGCTTCCACATTATTAGCTTGCAATAGCTTGTATTACAGTCGTGTACCTGGTATTGGAAACAAAAGAAGATGAAGATGAGAATCAGCAGCAGTAATAACAATACAGCACAGCAACAACAGTCCAGCAACAGTAACAACCCAGGAACCGAGTTTGCAAACCGGTGGAGTAGTAATCCCAAAACAAAAACTTCAAGCTTCGATGAAACAACAACAATTAATGCTGATTTCAAACAATGAAAGAAAGCAGAAGATTTTTTTTTATTTTTTATTTTTATTTTTGAAAGTTTAAATATTTTTTGGAATTTTTCTTTCTCTCTTAAATATTCAGCTCTTTTTTTTTCTCTCCCTTATTCTCTCTGTCCGTTCTTTTTCTTATTCTCTTCCTCCTTATTCTGATTCAAGACCTCTTATTTATTTCTCATCCCAAACCCTTTAATCCATTAATAAAACCACACTTTCTCCTACCAAACTCATTATCTTCCCACTCATCCCCCACTACATTAAACTAATATATCAAACCAACCCATTACATCTTGTCCCCCATGCCTACCATAAACAATTACCATATTCCCCTCCACTACATTTTGTCTTGTCCCCCATTTATATTAAACAACTATATCACCCACACCCCATTACATTTTGTCCCCCATGCTTAACATAAAGAATTACAAAATGTACAATTCCTAAACTAACCCTCCGACCTTATTACAATTACAATTTTACCCCTGCACGTACTGCAATTTATCAAACTACCCTCATCAGCTATAACCAATCAATTAATCAAACTTAAACAAAATATAGCCAATATGACCAATTTCTACACAAATTCGAACAACAAATTCAAACTAAATGATGAACAACTAAAATTTTGATTGAACAATATTTTTAGCAACAAACAAACCTACTTTCAGATTCAACAACAACAACAACAAACAAGTATATTCAGATTTCTAAATTCAATAATCATTTGAACTTAAAATCAAATCTAACAACATTACAACCAACAATTCCTATATTAAACTTAAACAAGATTATGAGACAAACTCAAGAAATAATCATAAATGATAAATAATAAACAAGAAAAATCAAGCTTATACTAATTTCGGATTCAAGAACAATCAACAAAGTATGGACATAAATGAAAAGATTCAACAACAATAACAAGCAAGTTTTATTCAAATTTGAATTAAACTTGTATTAAGCTTAAACAAAACAAATAAACTTATTCAAATCACTAAACTTCAAATAATCAATTGATCTTTTAAAATTAAATCCAACAAAATTATAACAAAGATACGTGATTCCAAAAAAAATTAAAAACCAAAACATAACTTCACATTAAATTACTGAATTAAAAACGAACTTCAAACAAGATGAACACGAACTAAATCTATATTAACAACAAACGATGGATTTAAACGATTTAAACTAACACCTTTCTATATTAAAACTAAATCCTCTTAAAATTAATAAAACAAACTGGAACATAATTAAATTGAATCTTCAACTTAAATCTAACAACAATATAATTAAACTAGCAATTTTTATCTAAAATAAATAAGAAAAATAAAGCAAACTTATACTAATTTCAAATCTGAAAATATCAAACAAATTACGGACGAAAATAAACTTAGAACAACTAACCGTAAATGACCAACGACGAACTCGAACGAATTTTAAACGAAGCCAATAAAACTTTGACAGAACTTTGCCGGACTTTAACCGGACTGCTTTGCTTTTCCTCCGTGTGTGTGCGTGTAGTTGTGGAAGTTGCTATGGTGAGCAGCAGCAACACTTGGATGTGAAGAAGACGCAGCAACTGGGGTCTGTTTGGATGTAGCGAAAAAAGGAAACAGTAGCAGCTGGAGAATTTCGATGGAGAAGATGAAGGCAGAAACAGCAGCAGCGGGAAGCATGTTTGGTGAAGGTCGACGAGCTGTTCGTCGTCGATGGAGCAGTGGAAACGCAGCAACAATGGAGGAAAAAAAGCAGCAGCAGTGGCGAAGAGAAAAGGACGCAGCATCAGCGACATGGACGACGCAGAAACAGCTGCGACAATGGCCGTTTGGACGCGACGACGATGGTGTAGCTGCTGGGAGTCATTGTTGCTCGTCATGGCTACTCGTTCATGGCTGCTTGGGGCTGTTGTGGCCGTCCATGACTGGACGTGGTGGAGAAGACGACGAAGAAACAAGGGGGGCAGCCATGGATGTCGAAGCTTGAAGGTGGTCGTTTGGTTTTAATGGCGGACGGGGGGTCGACTTGGGTGGTCCGACGAGGGGCTGTGCGTGTGTGCGAAGGTGAGGCAGAGGGGGAAAGGGTAGCTGCCATGGTTGCTTGCTCGGGGAGTTGGAGAAGAAGAAGAGAGAAAGAGGGGGGGGGGATCTCTTAGGTTTTTTCTTTTAGGGTTTTTGTTTTTGGGTTTCAACAAGAAAAAATGAAAAATGGGAGGGGGTTGGGCGGAAGGTTTAGTTATGGGGCGGACCGGGTCGACCCGGTTTAAAATGGACCGGGTCATGGGGAAGGTTGGGCAATTTTTGGGCCTGTGGCTTGAATTTGAAGAAGAGGCCCAATTCCGATTTTTCTTTGTATTTTTGATCTCTTTTCTTCTTTTATTTTTCTAAAACTAAATTATAAAAATACTTAAATTATTATTAAGAACTAAACTAAGTTATAAAAGCGCAAATTAACTCCCAATAACAATTAACGCACAATTAAGTAATAATTAGGCATAAAATTGTATATTTGGACATTAAATGCTAAAAATGCAAAAGATGCCTATTTTTGTAATTTTTAATTTTTGTAAAACAAACTTAATTACTAACAATTGTAGAATTAAATCCTACATGCAAAAATGCGACATATTTTTGTATTTTTAATAATTTAACAAATAAATATGCATAGACAAACATACAAATAATTACACAAAAATACCACAAAATTGCACACCAAGGAAAATCATTTTATTTTTGAATTTTTTGGGAGTAATTCTCATATAGGGCAAAAATCACATGCTTACAGCTGCCCCTCTTTGCCCGAAGACACGAAGGATTTTCGTGCAAAGATAAAGCGAGTGATTTTTGCCCATCCGAGTACTCCGTGTGAAGCATTTTTTGAAAAAGATTTAACCGAACCTTTGCTTCAAAGGTTTCCTACATATCCTGGGCTAAACAGGAATCAGGTCAATGTAGTTCGGGAAGTTTTGGTAGCTGGGACTACCGTGGGACTGCAATGTTACTGTTGTTGCATGCTATTACCACTGCTTACCGATCTCCTTGTTACACCGTGCTTAAAAGAAAACAAGAAGCTAGGCTATACTTCAATTTGTTCTTGTTGCCCTGCTTTCTTGTCTGCTTGCGTTTCTTCTGGTGCTTTTCTTCCGATGCTTTTCTTTCGAGGCTTCTGGCCCTTTGCTTTTCTGAATACCAGTTTTCATCATTTTGTTCGGTCCGATGGGGACATGGCTTTCTTCATTAGATTTGTTATGCTGGGCATGATTTAATGTTCTCCAGCCGCTTCTTTTAAGATGCGTCCTTTCTTCCTTTTGACTCAGGCGCTTGAATTTGTGCTGGGACCTCTTGTTGCAACCTTCTGCTTCCCGGTGCTGGGGATTTTTATTGTTTCCTGCTGGGGATTCCTGTTGTAACCCTCTGTTTTACTGTCTTCTGACTTGATCTTGAAATGTATTCCTCTGTTGTATGGGCGGGCTCCCAACTTCAATACTTGAAAAGTAATACTGAAATGTATTCCTCTGTTATATGGGCGGGCTCCCAACTTCAACACTTGAAATGAAAAGACTGAAATGTATTCCTCTGTTCTATGGGCGGGCGCCCAACTTCAACACTTGAAATGTAATACTGAAATGTATTCCTCTGTTCTATGGGCGGGCTCCCAACTTCAACACTTGAAATGAAAAGACTGAAATGTATTCCTCTGTTCTATGGGCGGGCTCCCAACTTCAACACTTGAAATGAAAAGACTGAAATGTATTCCTCTGTTCTATGGGCGGGCTCCCAACTTCAACACTTGAAATGTAATACTGAAATGTATTCCTCTGTTCTATGGGCGGGCTCCCAACTTCAACACTTGAAATGAAAAGACTGAAATGTATTCCTCTGTTCTATGGGCGGGCTCCCAACTTCAACACTTGAAATGAAAAGACTGAAATGTATTCCTCTGTTCTATGGGCGGGCTCCCAACTTCAACACTTGAAATAAAAAGACTGAAATGTATTCCTCTGTTCTATGGGCGGGCTCCCAACTTCTTGAAATGTAAAGACTGAAACGTATTCCTCTATTATATGGGCGGGCTCCCAACTTCAACACTCGAAATGAAAAGACTGAAATGTATTCCTCTGTTCTATGGGCGGGCTCCCAACTTCAACACTTGAAATGAAAAGACTGAAATGTATTCCTCTGTTCTATGGGCGGGCTCCCAACTTCAACACTTGAAATAAAAAGACTGAAATGTATTCCTCTGTTCTATGGGCGGGCTCCCAACTTCAACACTTGAAATGAAAAGACTGAAATGTATTCCTCTGTTCTATGGGCGGGCTCCCAACTTCAACACTTGAAATGAAAAGACTGAAATGTATTCCTCTGTTCTATGGGCGGGCTCCCAACTTCAACACTTGAAATGAAAAGACTGAATGTATTCCTCTGTTCTATGGGCGGGCTCCCAACTTCAACACTTGAAATGTAATACTGAAATGTATTCCTCTGTTCTATGGGCGGGCTCCCAACTTCAACACTTGAAATGAAAAGACTGAAATGTATTCCTCTGTTCTATGGGCGGGCTCCCAACTTCAACACTTGAAATGAAAAGACTGAAATGTATTCCTCTGTTCTATGGGCGGGCTCCCAACTTCAACACTTGAAATAAAAAGACTGAAATGTATTCCTCTATTCTATGGGCGGGCTCCCAACTGCTTGAAATGTAAAAACTGAAACGTATTCCTCTATTATATGGGCGGACTCCCAACTTCAACACTTGAAATGTAATGCTGAATGTATTCCTCTGTTATATGGGCGAGCTCCCAACTTCAACACTCCTTAAAGTATAACCTTCTGTTGGCGTTATTCTTTCCTGCCTCCTTAGTCATTTTTCCTCTTACTTGAATCATCTCCCTTTAGAACTTCTTTCCTCAAAATTAGTGTTTCATTCCTCCGAAAACTGCTGGGGATATCACTTTATCTAGACCTGCGTTGCCTTCCTTCCTTCCCCAAGTGGGTACTTGATTTTTTGAGAAAATTTTCGCAATGAGAAAATTTTCTGCCCCGGTTTGATGATCTTCTTTATGGCCTGTCTTTCCGCCATCTGTAACATTTCTTTTCCATGCTTCAAATCAAAGAAAGATTTTGTTAGTTTAAAAAACATGGTGAGTGGTCGTGCCACTCCTGCTGGGGATGGTTTTTTCCTTTCTCCCTTCCCTGCTCGGTGTTCCATTACACTAGCAGAACTTGCTGGGGATGATACTATTTATTTGGGATGATATTACTGCTGGGGATCACATTCCTGCTGGTGATCACATTCCCGCTGGGGGTGGTTTTCCCCCTCTTCTTTCCTCGCTCTTCGTTGTCCGACCCTTTTGGAACTTGGTCGATGATCGGCCAAGGATGCTCTTGCATCTCGATGATCTGCTGTGGATTTTCATGGAACTTCATCCTCAGATTTCTCAATTGTTGCTTTTCAGTTTTTTTTTTTGTTTTTTTTTATTTTTATTTTTTATCATTATACCCCCTTGACATTTAGACCAACTCATCATTTGGTCTTGCAACAAACGTCTTTTCCGTTTCATTGCCTTATATTCGGCATGTCCTCCTCGCCTTTTGCTTCGCACCATTTTGGCAATTAGTAGTAAGCTCTGAAAAAAATCCTTCTAAAAACAAACTACTGGAGAAAAACACTTTAAACCAAGAAATGAAAAGTGATGACTTCAAAAAGATAAAAAAAAAAAGTCTTTCTGAACAAATGTTGGGGAAAGAAAAAGAAAAGAACTTATCTGAATGGTATAATCAATCCCAATGATCATGTCATGCATTTCCGGATTAACCAACCCAGTCTATTTATATCAATCAATTTTTCTGACGGCCTTACTTTACTGGGGATGTGCAGAAGCCTAACTCTCGCTGGATGCGGATCATTTTTGCCAATCTTATCTTGCTAGCCCCCTTTATATCCTTGTCGCCTCATAGTGCCCTTCGAGGGGTTTTCACTGATGAGGCTCTCTCATTTCTCTCAACTCCCGTCGCCTTATAGTGCATGTGAAGGTTTTCACCGATAAGACTCTTCTCACTTTATTTTTCTAAGCTGGAGATTGGAGTGTTACTGATATGACTCTTTCCTAGGGATTCTTTAGGTTATCAATTCGTCGCCGACTTTTCTCTGCTTTCATTTGCCCGACTTGGCACTCCTCGGATTCTGATCGGGAGGTCTTTTTTGGACATCAACATGGGTTTTTGTTTATGGCTAAAAGAAAAGGGGGCATCAAAAGGGTTCAAAATAATTCTGATGGGTAAAAACTATTACAACTCTTGGAATCGAACTTCTTTCCCAACATTACAAACATAACTTCTGCCCCAGTTTTTCTTGCTTGGGGATTCTTATTTTTTGTTACACTATGACCGAGCCGTGAGGCGCCTACGTATCCTTCTTTGAGGAATCAGGTCAAACGTAGTTCCCAATTCCTCTATTTTTGTTATTATTTTCCTTCTTTTATATTTTTTTATATTCTTTTATTTTTTTTTTATATTTTTTTTTCGTTTTCATTAACGATTCCAAGAGAGGGGTATGAAGGAATAAGTAAGGCTCAAAGGGGTAAAGCAAAGGTTAAAAGTGTTTGGATAGAAGAAAGAATTGCCTCCGTCATTTCATTCTCCGATAAATGCCAAGTATAAACAAACAAACAACAATTACAATTAATAGCCATGTCGATGCATCTTCCCTCGACATCTGTCTGACATAAAGCACAACTGGATAACATCTTGGTCACAATAGACGGCCCTTGCCAATTCGGGACAAATTTGCCATTTTGCTTTAGCCTGATGTGGGAGGATCCGTTTCAACACTTGTTGTCCCCCTGTAAATTTCCTGATATCGTCTGCATCCCCTAAATTGATAGCTTCTGTGTCATTTAAGTTGGGCTTGGACTTCTCTTCCAACTAGCTTAACTCTCTATTTGTCTCTTCGAAGGCTTCATCATCACCGTATTTCGATTCGTCATCATGATTGACCTTTTGTACAATTAGTTCGGAATCAAATTGATATTTTAGACCAAGTTGAAGATCCGTTGTGCATGCCATGTCATTGGAATCAATATAAAGAGCATTGTTTAGGAAGAGAAAAAGAAGAAAACAAACTTAAAACAAAATAAGAAGAGAAAAACTTTCACTTTATAAAAATACGGGATAAGAGAGTTTCACACTTTTCAAAACAAACCTGGATTACAACTCTGCAATAATCCAAAACAAGAAAAAAAATCAGAGCCCACTACCAAGACTCCCTTCAGATAGGAAGAGGAGTAGCCGTCCAATTGTTGATTTTTGCTTTCAGCCCTACAAACTGTACATCTGCCTTGATGGACCCTTGTCATCACAGTTTTGTTGTAGTTCCAAGGAACAATTTTTGTGTTTATCACATGGGGTTGCACAGCAGGTTTGATTATGATCGGCTCTGTTATGCCATTCGTACCGCCGATTCTACCTTGTGATGGGGTGGCCTCCAAGGACATACAACCTTGGGCTTGGAACATTGGAGCGAACCTCTAACCTCGAGACCTTGGGCACAAATAAAGTTACCTTTTTTGAGTTCGGGGCGCCTTTCACAATCAACGGCACATCTCGGCTTGGTCTTACTTCCAGACTTGTTCCTTCTTGAATTGCTCCCACTGTCATTTCTGTTTGGTCGACCGGCTTGTATTACTGATCTCGACAAATCATTCCCACGAAATGAACATCATTGTGTTCCGGCAACGGGTTGTTTGTCACATTAGGAGGGTCCTCGCCATTCATTACTACAATTAATTTTTCAGAAATGAGTCTTTCTATGGCACATTTCAGAGTCCAACAGTCATCGGTGCTATGCCCCGGGGCACCTGAATGATATTCACATCTAGCATTTGCTTGAAATTCATGTGAATTCGGATGCATGTGGTGGGGAGCGATGGGTCCAATCACGCCCATTTGCTTCAGCTTTTGGAATAGACTAGAGTATGATTCAGCCAATGGAGTGAATTTTTCTGCTGGCCTCTGCTCTCGACCATAATCCTTCCTTGGACGAGCATTGTAGGGTGCCTGAAAATTTTGTTGCTGAGGTTGGGGGCCCCTTGGAGCTGGTGACGTACCTGCTAATTGGGAGGCCGAGCATATGATTGAGCATTGAACACTGTATATTGTGGTGGGCCCACAGAGTATTGAGGAATTGGCGGGGGATAGTAATGTTGAGGGTAGCTGGATCGCCCCTGCTGAACTTGCACATAAGGGTACGATGCCCCTCTTTGAACTTCCCTAGATCCCGAGGTCATCATAGAACCTTCATCTCTCTTTTTCCTATTTGCAAAACTTCCCGACCCATTTTGGATCGCTTGGGTGGTGGCTTTGAGAGTAGCCTGACTTACAATTCTGCCAGTCTTTAGGCCATTTTCGATCATTTCCCCTATCTTGATTGCTTCAGCAAAAGGCCTACACATTGCAGACATCATGTTTTGGAAATAATCAGGCTCTTGAGCCTCCAAAAAGACAGTGATCAACTCATGATTATCCATGGGCGGCTTAACTCTGGCCGCTTGCTCCCTCCACTTGATGGCGTACTCCCTAAAGCTTTCCGTCGGCTTTTTCTTCATATTGGATAGGGAATTGTGGTCTGGTGCAATATCAATGTTGTATTGGAATTGCTTGACGAAGTCTTGGGCCATGTCATCCCAAACATGCCAGTGAGAGATGTCTTGGTCAATGAACCATTCGGAAGCTACCCCCACAAGGCTTTCCCCAAAGTAAGCGATCAGCAGCTCTTCCTTTCCTCCTGCACCCCTCAGCTGGTTGCGGTACCTTTTCAAGTGGGCGATAGGGTCGTCGTGTCCATCATATTTCTCAAATTTTGGGGTTTTGAACCCTCGTGGCAAATGGATATGAGGGAACATGCATAGATCACCGAATGAAACACTTTTGTGACCACCTAGTCCTTATATGTTCTTTATATTCTGTTCAAGACTTTTCATTTTCCTGGCCATCTCATCTAGCTCAATCCTCGTGGCAAGAATTTCATTTTCCACTAGTGATTCGTATCGAGGAGTCTGATTGTATGGATCCGAGACCCCAAAATCCATATTCGGAGAATAATATTGTCCATCATAAGCATGAGATGGTGGCTCATTATTTGGCCTCGTCACAGAAGGTGGTGTCGGGATTGTATATACCGGTGCGCCAGACACGACGAGAGGGGTGCTCCTGACCGGAACAACTGGAGGTCGCATATTAGAGGTACTGGTGGCAGCATGGAGGCTGTAGTTCGGCACATACCCCGGCGATAGAATGGGGTCGCTCGTTACATGGAGCGGTAGTTGAGTAGCCTGGGGTATGGTGTAAGTTCCCTCTAAGGGACCCTGGGGTGGAGGTCGACCGGAAACCCAAGCTTGATATACATCTGACAGTTGTTGTCTCAATTTTCTTATCTCCTCAGACTCTTGCTCAACTGACTGACCCTGCGGATTGTCACTGGCCAACTCGATTTCATCACTGTTATCCATTACTACTGGTCCCTTAGATCTTGTGAAGTAATGATGTGCTTCCAGATTTACCACAAACCAACCACCTTAAACTTACTGGTTTAAGAGACAACAAACGTGTTAGGGTTAGGCATTTTATAGATATGAATTACACGTAATATGTCATGCTCCTAACATCGCCACCATTTCTAAAATGCTTTTGGAAGGCTTCAATGTTTCATTCCGGCCTATCAGCTTGTTGCTTATTGACACTGTTATTTCCTTCTTCTTTTTTTCCTTTTATTATTATTATTATTTTTCACTCACCATATTTGATCCCTTACTTTAGAGCCATTTTAAAATGAATACTTGATCGAGCCTTTTGTGGGTTGTCTACGTATCATGTCGCCGCATGAATCAGATCATTACGTAGTTCAGATATGCAAGACACTTGATTTTTTTTACAAAACAAACATCAAAAACTTTTCATTGATTTTTGATATAATATTTTGATACAAGACTCAAAAATCAAGAGTTACATAAAGATAAACGAGACCAAACCTGACTCAAATAGTCTTTTTAGAATAAAAGTCAAAACAACACCAAAAGACTCTTATAGACTTAGAAACAACAAAAGCATAATGAAAAGGACTGATAACTAAAAGAAGACTTTGATCTCTGCAGTAGAATCCACCAGCATTACTGTAATCAAGGCTCTTGTTCCTGCAGCTGACCCCCACCATTGCGGTATATCCTCTCCAAGTCTGCAGATATATGACGAGCAACGTTTAATGATACTTCTGCAAATCGCTCGGGCGTCATGCCCTGGAAATTCCTACATGCTCTTGAGGTATATGTGGCTACCTCAAGGATCTTTCCCTTAATGTATTCCTGAGCCACGTGAAGTTCTTGATTCTGCCGACCACGGGTCTCAGCTAGATCTAGTGCATCACGCTCGCGGTCCAAGGCCATATCTTTCTGGCGCCGAACTTCTAGCGACTCCGCTTCTAATTGATTGATCACCTTTTGGTAGTGGTGTCTTTCTATTTCAAACTCCACGATCTGGCTCTCTTTTCTTGACTCAACTCCCCCTATCTGATCCCTCAGACCTTGGATTAATGGAGCGAAACCTCTACGTTCATGATCACGGACTACCCTGAACTGAGCTTCTTTCTCTTCTTGCTGCTGAGCGGTTGTGACTATGTTCTTCTTTCGAATTTGGGCTTTGAGTGCTTGCTTCTCTCGTGCCCACTGAGCCTTTTCCCGCTCAAAATCAGCTTGTTGTACGTTAATGGCTGTCTCCAGAATGCCCTTATCTTCTTGTAAAGTGTCAATACGAGATTGGAACTCTTGCGCCACTTCCCTTCTGGTTTCTCTAACTTTGACCTTGATCTCTCTCTCCCAATCAACTGCGTGCAGTATGGATCTCTCTGTCCTTTGCTCGGGGATAGCCTGGTTGTGAAACCACTCAAGGTATGCGAGGCTTACCTCCCCACGTTCACGATCAGCTACCATCTCGTCTAAATCAGAAAATCAACTACCAAACGAAATCTTCTGTGCATATGACTCCCTTGGAGGTTCCTCTCCCTTGAATTCCCACATGAACGGGCGCATGTCCTCAATCGGGGGCCTCTTTTGCTCTCTCCCTAACTGGCGCATGACGCGTTAAGGCGCGTAGGGTTGGAAACCCCTAAAACCCACGAGTATGAAGAATGGGCGATACGTCGACATATGCATGACCCTAGCAGAAGGGAACCAGTAATAGTTCCAAGTGATTCTACCAGCACTCAATGAACCAAGTAATGTCTGCCAAGCCCTCACCCCCTCTAGAAGATTACAACTCGCAGCTCTGTCTGGGTGACATCCAATGTAATTCAGCCAATCATCATTGAAATTTACTACTATTGGATGATGATAAAGGTGCTCTATGAACCACATATGCAGCAGAATGTTGCATCCCTCAAAGTAATCTTCACCTTCTTGACAACGGGTCAAAGCCCGAAAAATATCTCCCAAAATCATAGGAAGAATGGTATGATCCTCGCTACTTTGGAAATACGAGACTACCGCAACCAATCGAATTCTGATGCGCCCACCATGCTCCGAAAAGACCATGATCCCTAGAAATGATATCATGAACGCGAAGATTCTCAACTCCCTCCAAGCGTCGTAACTCAACTGGTTGACGAATTCTGTGCCCGAGAAGTTCTCAAACCCTTTTTCGTCCCCAAATCTGTCATAAAAATATTCCGACGGAACCCAACCTTCGTTTAAGCAAACCATTGCAATTCGACGAAGGCATAACTTCTTTAAAAAGTTGTTCACACCAACTTTTCTCGGAGGAGTAGGCCTTTTCCCACGAAGGTCTCTCCCCAATCCGGTGAACCCACCTAATTCTTCCAATGTGGGTGTCATTTCACAATCTTTGAACCGGAAGACATTGTTCGCGGGGTCCCAAAAACCTACTAGAGCCTCGATTAAATCTCTATTAGGATTAATTTCCATGATGTTGATGAGGAACTTGAGGTGCTTAAATACTCGATTCTGTTCCCATGTAGCAAAACTAGCCCACCAATTACAGAGACTACTCAGGGTCTTATCTCTGATCAAGAACATAGGAGGTGTCTCGTTCCTTACCCTTTTCTGACTGCTTCTTTGTGGAGAACTCATGGTGATCCTAAGAATAAGATAAAAAAGGGTTAGGACTTACCTAAACTATATACAAATTATGATCATTCATTATTTTATTTTATTTTTTGGTCAATTTAGGACTCGATCTATTTTTTTTAATTACAATATATATTTTGAAATTACCGGACACAAAAGTTGAGATGATGAAAGCGAAAAATGGCTATTATTATAAAAACGGCCCTTTAATACTTCCATAGAAGGCATAAAGGATGTCTCTGCAAAAACAGCCAAACACAGGAACAAAACAATAAAAATAGACAAAATAATAAATAAAAAAACTATTTTTACAAAAATGACCCTTTGCAATATGAGTATAACCAGATAAAAATAGCTACTTTTTGCAAAAACAATCTTTCCGGAAAGGTTTAAAGTTGCTTCGACAAAAATGGCCAGACATAAGGGCAAAATGGTAAAAGGTGAATAAATATGGATAAAGTAACTATTTTTACAAAAATTGCCCTTCAACACTTCCCAGGAAAATTTTAAGGCTGTCTTGGCAAAATAGCTGGAACATGAGGGCCAGATAGTAAAAGGTGACCAAAATAGGCCTTTTTTTTTGAAAATTTTATGCTCCTTTTTTTTTTTGAAACATGTGGGCTGAACCCGATGGAGGTTGCCTACGTATCTCATATCCGGTGAGAATCAAACCCGCATAGTTCAGTAAAACAGGGTACTCTCCGCTTTTGTTTTTTAATGAAAATTAATCTTTACAACTCTCACCAGACTACTACTACAAAATATATATATATATATATATATATATATATATATATATATATATATATATATATATATATATATATATATATATATATTTAAAAAAAGGTTTATTTGCACTAAACTAGGAGAATTATTCTCTTTTTTTTTTCATTTTTAATAATTACACTAATTGTTTTTTAAAAACCGGTCGACAATGCAAGTAAGCCTTCCAAATGATATATCAAGTAGCACATACGTGAACATGATGGTCTCAAAGAGGATACCTGTCTTATACGGACCCGACCCCTGTGCCGAGTTTTGCTAAGTCAAATGCACGTGATGCAAATAAAGCGAACCTACTAGGGATATCCGGCATGAGGCTTGTTCTTCTAGGTTTAGATCCTATTGGAGAAGGTATCTAGACTGGCTTACTCGAGCGGACAACTCGAGCCGAGGAGGGTCAGTGTACCGGTAGCATTGCTTTCCGGCTTAACTGGTGGTGCTCCCCACCTAAAACAGGTGTGACTAAAATCCTTCACCGGGGGACGAACACCTCGGCTATCTCAAAGAAAGCAGGCTATGTCAAGCAAATGCCCAATTTTTAATTTCAAAAAAACTCAGAGGGGGTGCGTGAGAAAACAGTTTATATGTACAATTCAACAATATCAAAATGATAAAAAGCGAAGAGGTAGCACATTAGGCACAAATAAATCACAATATTTACAAAATTAATAAAGCCAAATAAAAAGTCAACATGTACAAGCTCAAATTCTTATGTAATTTCCCAGCAGAGTCGCCAGAGCTGTCACACTCCTTTTCTACCCATCAAAATAATAATAATATGTGTATGGGCCAAAGAGTTTTTCCAATTAAAGTTACAAAATTTGAATAGGGATAATTTTATTGTTCAGAGTCGCCACTAAGAATTGATTTTTTCGGTGTTCCAAGTCACCATTTATTTGGATCCCTAGTCAAAGGAAGGTTTGACTCTATTTTAATCGGTCCGGGAAAACAAAGTTCGGGTAAGGAATTCTGTTGACCGGGGAGAAAGTATAAGGCATTCCCCGAGTCCCGCGGTTCTAGCACTGTTGCTTTATTGACTTAAACTTGGCTTGAATTAATTTTGGACAAACTGTGATTTATATTATTTTCATGTTTTATCTATCCTCTTTTATCTCTTGATTATTAGAAAAGATTAAAGAATATTTTTGAATAATAAGATGTCATAACCACACTACGCAAGCGAATACATGATCGACAAAATTTATTATTTAGTCATAACGGCGCTACGCAAGCGAATCCGCAGTCATGACAGACGATTGTTAGCACGTTATTTACTTTTGAAAAATTACTGCAATTGTGTTGGAGGAAACATTAACCCTCTTTTTTCAGAAAATTTATTAAATGTCACTACCACGCTACGCAAGCGAATCCGTGATTATGACAAAAGATTTATAAATTAATTAAAACTATTGAATATGACATGAAATTAATGAATTAACTTATTAAAAGTTAAGCGTCACGGTACACAAGTGAGTCTGTGAAGTTAAAGCGGACCTACTATTTGCCTAATGTTTAAATTAATCAAAGGGAAACTAGTTAATTAAAATAGTAGAAAAATCTGATATTATTATTTTGTTTTTGAGCTTTATAGTTGGGAAAAATTATGCAAATAAATGTTGGACCAACTTTATCTATTTTAAAAGAAATGAGCCAACTTCTTGTTAAAAAAAATGGGTCAGCTTGTATGGAGCTTTTGGGCTGCTGGAATTTATTATTAAAATGGGCCAAGAAATGAATTTCAATTGGCTCAATGCTATATAGAAGAAAAGGGGTAATTTTGTTGTTTAAAGGTAAATGGGTCAACTTTTATCTTTGATTCAATAAGGCCCAAAATTGATACAATCTTAGCTCTTTACTTAGTTTGAGTTCATGACCATTAACTACAACAACAACAACAACAACGAACCAGTATAATCCCACAAGTGGGGTCTGGGGAGGGTAATATGTACGCAGACCTTACCCCTACCCCGAAGGGTAGAGAGGCTGTTTCCAGGAGACCCTCGGCTCAAAAAAGCAACAGGAGCCGATATATTAGTACCATAAAAATGCATAATAAAATAACAGCAATATAAGAGATATGAAATACAGAATACGAAATACGAAATAGATGGCTGGTATAGTAAAACTAGCAGGTAAAGCCCTGCATCAATAGACGACCAATGACATTCTTAGTCTAACTCCTAACTGGCTAGTCTCACTCTATTGTGCTGTAGAAATATTCACACTTTCCCCTAACCTACAACCTTAATGCTCGACCTCCATAATTCCCTGTCAAGGGCCATGTCCTCAGTAATCCTAAGTCGCGCCATGTCCTGTCTGATCACCTCTCCCCAATACTTCTTAGGTCGCCCTCTACCTCTCCGCGTGCCCACTACAGCCAATCGCTCATACCTCCTCACCGGTACATCAGTGCTCCTCCTCTGAATGTGCCCGAACCATCTGAGTCTTACTTCCCGCATCTTGTCCTCCATGGGGGCCACGCCCACCTTCTCTCGAATATCTTCATTCCTAATCTTATCCATCCTTGTATGCCCGCACATCCACCTCAACATCCTCATCTCTGCTACTTTCATCTTCTGAATGTGTGAGTTCTTTACAGGCCAACATTCAGTTCCATATAACATGGCAGACCTAACCACTGCTCTATAAAACTTACCTTTTAGTAACGGTGGCACTTTCTTGTCACACAAGACTCCCGACGCTAACCTCCACTTCATCCACCCCACCCCTATACGGTGTGTGACATCCTCGTCAATCTTCCCGATCCCCTGAATAACCGATCCAAGGTACTTCAAACTACCCCTCTTGGGAATGACCATTAACTACATAGTCACAATTGTATAAATGCCCACTTTACAAAAATAGCCATTTTTGCAAATCCGACAATATGGCCAGATTCACAAAGATATTATCACAACATTCCTAGAAGCATATGTTGGCAGTGAAATTTCAGCAACTAAAACGAACTCATGCTAGGTGTTATACACCTAAAGTCATTCATGGCATACTTAACATTGTTACTCGGATATAATAGCTTGAAAACATGCATAAAAAATTCATAAACGACTTACATATCACATTCAAAAACTTACAACTCAATATTCAAGTATTATGAAGGACTATATTCACATTATCATATGCTTGATACATAACAATAACATACAAGCTCTTTTGTTGTCAAACTATTCATCACGTCAAACACATTTCAATGGTGCAGCATGTTCAAGTTGTTCCCATTGCTGAAAATACGTACATTACGAGTCTTAAAGGATTACCTGATAGCAAAAGAATAAACAGTAGTTCAGCAACTAAAGCAGCATAAAAACAGTAGCAAAACCAGCAACAAATCCGTGTTAAAACAACCCGAAAACTTAGAGAGGGAACCCAGAAACGAACTCTAAAGAGGACTTATACTTTTTAAAAGTTTGCACTCTAAGATTCACTCCCAAAGCTCACCATTTCAGCTTACTTTTCATGTGTTCAACTGCTGAATTTTATTTTTTGGTGACAAAGCAATTATAAAAAATGCCCCCTGGAAGTTTGATGGAGTTCCCCCAAAGTGAGGAAAGGGCAGCCCTTAAATAGGCAAATTTGGACAGATTTTGGTTCACCAAATGTCTGTCCGACAAAAATTGACATTGTGTGCTAAACACTGTTCAAAATATGTCCAAAGGTCAAAGGAAATATACTATGTCAGAAACAAAGAGAAAAAAAAATATCATTTCAACCACCCTAACTAGTAAAAGTAGGCTACTAGCACCCTATTTTGTGATAAAATAACATAAACTTTAGATTTTAACAACATCAATATCACCCTGTTGATTCAAACTAAACCAAGTATTAAAACATGTAATTAAACTTCACACATGTGTTATGAACCAATCGTAAGCAAACAAAAATTAACTATTAAAGCCAAACGAAATGCACGCTATCGCTGGAGAGATTTAATAAAACCAACTAGACAAACATAATCAAAAATGGATTAAATGAAGAAACAAGATAGAAACTAACTTTAACTAAAAAAATCAAAAAATTAATAACGGGGCAGGATTACGATTTTACCATATACTCTCAAGCATTTCCTCACTACCTCACTTTAATCAACACAAAGCTATTTTACTGCTTCAACAAGTGCAAAAACAGAAAATTTAACATTCCAAAACTTCAAAAACTAATGCTAAAATAATTAATAATAATAAATAAAATCTGAAAAATATAAATAAAAATAAAAAATCAGCCATGAAAAAGAATAGGATTTTACCATTTTACAATTCAAGTGGCCGAAAAAATGGTGGTATGCCAAAAGAGGGTGTTCGGGGAGGTCGCCGGAATTTGGCCGGATTTTGGTCAGCGGATTTTCAGGGTGAAATTGGCATCAATAGCTAGGTCTTGAGGAGCTCTATCCATTGATGTAGGTATTGTGGGGTGGTAGTGGTTGGAGCTTCAATAATTTGGGCATAAAAGTGACGGGAAAGCTTCCTAGATCTAAGATTCAAGGAGTTTGAGGGATTTTTGAAGGATTTGGTTTGGAAATATGGAAAGAGGAAGTTGTGGAGATTACATGGTGTGAATTTGGAGGTGTTTGGAGGTGGTCCACCGGCGGCGGCGATTTCCGGCCGGCAGCGGTGGGGCGGCGACAGTGGCTTGGGGGGAGAGAGAAGAGAGAGTGATGAGAGGGAAAGAAGAGAGAGGAAATAATGGGGAAATGGGGAAATATTTTGGGGATTTTAGGCTTTAAATACCTAGGATGAAGATCAAACTAGGACCGTTGGTTTAAATCAAGTTGGGTGGATGAGTTTGAATATTGTCACTTAACCAAAACGACGTAGTTCAAGACAAAACTACGTCGTTTTATGCTCTTCTTGGCAGCCCCATTTTGGACCGGGTTTGGGCTCTTTGGGCTCAAATTTTGGGCCAATTTTGGCACAATTTTAATTAAATTACACTAGCCCAAACCCTATCCCATTTATCAAACCATTACTCAACTCTTAAAACCTATACATACACAAATAAGAACAAACAAACACACACACATACATATATATATATATATATATATATATATATATATATATATATATATATATATATATATATATATAGGCAAAAATTATGCATTTACATTTACCAGTTGTAAAGTTTACCTCAATTCGCTTACTTTTGGCCATTGTTGCACGTTTGGATTTGGAATTACACCAAATAGACATGGAGATAGTTTTTGTCAATGGAGAAGTAAATGAAGAAATCTACATGGAATAGCTTGTAGGGTTCATTGTTAACGGCCAAGAAAAGAAGGTATGTAAATCGAAAAGATCTATTTATGGCCTGAAGCAATCTTCAAGGCAATGGTATTTGAGATTTCACAAGGAGGTGATCTCGTATAATTTCACCATGATCAATGAAGATCATTGCTGATGTTTTATACTTCAATACCACACAAGAGGGGGGGGGTGATTTGTGTGGTACCTAATTTTCGCTTAACTTGATTATAGAAAAACCTGGTTCTTCTATGTGTTTCAACTACTACTGTTGTGGAATAAAAAATACAGAAAATAAAGAACACAAAGATTTTACGTGGAAAACACCTGGCTCAAAAGGTGAAAAAATCACGACCTACCTTCCAGTAGGATTTTTCCAAACTCTCCACTAAAATCACTGAGCCAAACACTGCATTTACAAAAACTCTTTTGTAAACCTAGGATTAACTCTAATCGCGTTGTGGTACACAGTCTCAACTGTTGCGACAACTTCAAGTTAACTCTAACTTAAAAACTATAAGTACCTAATATAATTGCTTCTATATAAGCTAAAAGGTACAATGTAAAATCACCTACTACTATTGAACTAGAATAAAAGATAGACACTTGGAACTGGTTCTTCTATCTGGTTCAAGTAGCTTCAGGATTGCACGCTTCAATCACACATAAATTGCTTGCAAAATTGCCTTACTATTTTGCTCTCAATTCACGTTTAACTTCTTCTTATTTTCATTACCTGTAAAAGAGAACAACTCTAATATTTAAGGAGTTAGTAATTATAGATTGACTAGGATACAGATGCTACTCTTCCATGGCGGAAGAGTTCTAGTTGATCTCATACTATAACTCTATCCTTTTCCAAAACCGTGTTCTCTTTGTGTAAGGAGTCTTTCTCCTTATCCAATATGCAACCTTTTCGATTATGATCAGGAGATATCACTTCTGATAAGTTAGGTTTACTTCCTTCACGTGCATCTCACATGTTTGAGTTGATCATAACTGTGCTTCACAAGATGGACCTGGTCCATGTCTGTGTTTCTTTGTCAGTCTTCAAAACTTCACCTTTACTTGGGTCAACAAATTCTCCCTTTTTGATGATGATACACTATGTGTTTTTCACTCACTTAGGCCCTGTCATAACTCATCTTATTCATCAATAGAAAGTTAGAAAAATTTACTTATCATCAAGGACCAGGTTCATTAGGTTATAAACATCACTTATTCAGAATATGTAAAGCACAATATCTCTTTCCCCTTTTGGCATCATCGAAAAGTTGCATAAACAAAGTGTGAGTCCCAGAATTTTAACAATTACTCATGGCCACTGGGGCAACTGCAAATGCAATCATGGATCAATCATCAGTAATCAGGCAAACATATTCAAACTATCAAGGAAATATTAACAGTCAACAAGAGCAAAAATAGTAGATATCATTGATAGAAGATATGTTGCTACCACAATCTACAAACAGAAAGCAAAAATATTCAAAACATGTGCAAAAATAAAGAAAAATCCCTAATCTAGGTCATTGTTGGTACTAGACAGGTTTAGGAGATGAAGTCTTGGGGGAGCTAGAGGATTGGTTTTGGGCTTGGAGAAGATTCAGCATATTGTGAAGAATCCCATCATTCTTCTTATTTTCCTTGGTAAGTTCAGTTCTGAGAGCATTTCTCTTAGATTCAACCTCTGCTAAGTGAGCCTTCAGCCTAGCTATCTCAGCATCCTTAGCCCTATTTTCCTGAACTATAGCCCTGACTTTACTGTTGATAGGTGTCTTATTGGATGAACCAGATTCATTGGGAATGGCATTTACTAGATAGTCACAAGCAATCAGAGTATTAATGCCAAAATGGTCCTTGCTTGTGGCCATTTCCCACTTCTTCATAGGCACCTTGCACCGATCCAGAACAGTAGTTAGAATAAATCCATAAGGGGTGGCATGGGCCTTGGAGCCATTGATAACCCTGTCCAGTAGCTTGATGATAAATGCAGGCCAGCTGATTTGCCTTCCGCTTTCAAGACACTCCATCAGAACTAAGTCCATATAGTTAGCAATGTGCCTTCTTTCCTGCCTGAGCAGTAGGCACTTGTTGACAAACTCAAAGAGGACTTTATGTTGTAGCTTCATTTCACTCTTGTGCACAAACTTGGACTCATTCACTTCTTCAACATCACATAATCTCCTAGTGATTTCAAGGGCAGGAGGAAGGGAATCCAGACTTGGCCATCTTTGCCTAGTGTAGTCATCAAATCCCTCAGCAGGGATGTCAAGAATCTCTCCCAGCTTCTCTGCATCGAAGGTCACTTGAACTCCTTTCACTTGGCTGGTGACTCTGCCATCTTTGACCTTTGCATTGGCCATGAATTCAATGATTTCATTCCTAGCTAGCCTTCCATCCATCTGAAGGACCATGTCCTTCCAGCCCTGAACAACTAGTGCATCGACCAAACGAACCATTCCTGGTTCCACCAAGTCTTTCAGCAATCTACCGTTCAAAAATTTTCTTTTTCCAAACTTGGCCAACTTGTCTTGTTCACCATTAGGCTCACTCTCTTCTTCACCACTCCATTCCTTATCTTCAACAATTCTAACTGGTTTGTTTTTCATTCCAGACCTTGTCCTCTTATCCAATGAAGATTTAGTAGCCTTAGACCCCGATGAAGACTTCTTGAAAGAGGACTTGGTCTTTTTAGGCTTGGAAGTTTGAACCTCCAGAGTTGTATGTTCCTCCTGATGGACCTGTTCCATCTCCTCAACATTAATAGCCTCAGAAGTCTCTGCAACCTTTGTTTTTCCTTTATTTATCCGCTTCTTCTTGCTTTCAGCTAAAGCCTTTTGTAATTCACTCTCACTCTGTTTCACCATACTTCTTGTGGCTCTGCCCTTTGCCAAGGGAATTTCAGCAATTGTTGGGGAATTGACCTTTCTTTTCTTGGAGTTCTTTGTAGTGCTTGGAATCTTGGCCGTTGGAGTTATCCTTTTCTTGGGATTATAACTAGCACCTACTTTCCTCAGAAGGTCTACTAGTGTTTCTTCAATAGATGAAGCGGGTTCATCCATATGAGAGCTCAAATTTACCAGACCTTCAGCAGCCTCCCCTGATCCACTTCCCCTTGTGTTCTTGCCATTTTCTCCCACAATTTCTCCCCCAGCCCTACAAATTACTGGTCTAATCATCTCAGAGGTGGGCGACGAATCAACCACTTCTACCCATGGTCCCTTCACATCACTGCTTGTACCATCTCTCTCTTTTTCTTTTTCATTTTTGTTTTTACCTCCTCTCCTTCTCAATTCAGGCATTTCCATATCTCTAACAATCCCAACAAGAAAAAACCTATTTTCTACACTTTCAACCAATACAGAACGTACCTCAGCAGGGGAACTCTGAATCTTCTCAGAGTCAGAAGATGCAGGTCCTTCCCCCTCACTTGCCAACTTGAAGGAATCATCTGAATGTTCAGATTCTTAGGCTTAGGTAGCCTTCAATTGTGCGTTTAATCTCTTCGACAGTGCACCTGTGGCTACAGTTTTTCGAGCGAGCATTTTGACACATCTTTTCTTAGGTTGGGGGTTTGTGCTGGGTTGTGGAGGTTTAGAGGAACCAGAAGGGGATGGTGGTTGAAGAGTGCCTAGATTATATTGAGGGTTCGACATTTTAACGGATGGCTTGAGAGAGTTTGTGAGATTTTTGACAGTTTGGAATAATAAGAGTGGTAGAGAGTGATGATGGGTATTTAAAGAAAGAAACTTATTTAATGACTAATGGTAGCTTTTAGCAGTCAATTAGAGGTATAATCAACCTGAAATTTTAGGTTGAATGAATGGTTAAACTTCCCTAGATTTTAGGCATTTTATGTGGTTGAATAAACGGATAGGATTTTCTGATGTTTTTGAACATAGGTAGTACTCTGCTCATGATTTAAATATTTATATTTCTAATTGTGCAGAGTATTGAAAACATACCTCGTTATTCTGATGAACCAGGTTCTTCATTTAGAATTCTCTTGATCATGCCTCAATTTACCAAAATAGAGAAAATTTTGTTAGAGATTAGTGAGTCATATCAACACATGTCACAAGAGTATACTATTTACAGTATGAAACTGAGTAAAAATTAATCTATATATTTACACACGTTCCAGATTTCCTAGCCATTTTTTTTCATTTTCCATTTTTTTCAATTTTTTTCATTCATTATTTTTCATTGTGCATTCTGAGCTGGTCCCATTAGGTGATCTTAATCATCTCTAATTCTAACATGTTCCTTTCAAAGCTTTCTCTACTCAGTGCTTTAGTAAAGATGCCAGCAATTTGTTTATCAGTAGCACATAATTTTATAGTAATCAATCGTTTCTCATAGTTGTCCCTTAAGAAGTAATGTCTAACATCTATGTACTTAGTCCTCTTATGATGAACTGGGTTCTTGGTCATACTTATAGCACTAGTGTTATCACAGAAGATAGGGATGCAACCAACTTCAACACCAAAATCCATCAGTTGTTGTTTGTTCCACAGCAGCTGAGCACAAAAAGAGGTAGTAGCAACATATTCAGCCTCAGTACTGGATAAGGCCACTGAATTCTGCTTTTTAGTGGCCCATGATACCAGACATGAACCAAGAAAATGAGCCATATCTAAGGTGTTTTTCCTATCCACAAGGAAACCTGCATAATCAGCATCAGTATATCCTACTAGATTAAAGTTACTACATTTAGGTTACCAAAGGCAAAGATCAGTAGTGCCTTTCAAATATCTCAGTATCCTCTTGACAGCAGTTAAGTGGGATTCCTTAGGATTTGCCTGAAAATGAGCACAAAGCCCTACACTGAAAACTATGTTAGGTCTGCTAGCAGTAAGATACAAACGTGAACCAATCATATCCCTATACAACTTCCGATCAAGAGATGAACTAGGTTCATCTATGTCTAATTTAGTAGTTGTTGCAATGGGTGTGTCTATTTCTTTTTATTTATCCATTTTGAACTTCGTAATCAACTCTTTTGCATATTTTTGCTAATGAATCATGGTTCCATTTGGATTTTGTTTGATCTGTAAGCCTAATAAGAGGTTAAGCTCACCCATCATACTCATTTCAAACTCACTCCCTATTAATTTAGCAAATTCCTTAGTTAGTTTTTCAATGGTTGCCCTAAAAATTATGTCATCGACATATATTTGAACTACTAGTAGATCTTTACCTTTTTCCCTCAAGAATAGAGTGCTGTCAATCTTACCTCTTTTGTATCCATGTTCAAGCAGGAATTTGGATAGGTGTTCATGCCATGCTCTAGGAGCCTGCTTCAGTCCATATAGGGCCTTGTCCAGTTTGTATACATGATTTGGACACTCCTTAATTTCGAACCCTGGAGGTTGTTTGACAAAGACTTCTTCCTTTAAGTAGCCATTTAGGAAGGCACTCTCACATCCATTTGGTGAAGGGTAAATTCCATGTGTGCTACAAAGGCTATGAGGAGTCTTATTGCCTCCAGTCTTGCAACCGGAGCAAAGGTCTCATCATAATCTATGCGTTCCTCTTGGCTATAACCTTAGACCACAAATCTTGCCTTGTTTCTTGTAACCATTCCATCTTCATCAAGTTTGTTTCTGAAGACCCATTTAGTGCCAATGACTTATCTGTCCTTGGGTCTTGTGACCAGATTCCACACTTGACTTCTTTCAAATTGATTGAGTTCATCTTGCATTCCATTCACCCAGTTTGCATCCTGCAAAGCTTTAGCAACATTTTTAGGTTCAATAAGAGATAAGAATAAATCAAAAAGCACACAGATTCTTTAATTAAGATCTGGTTTTAACTCCAGAAGTTGGGCCAGTATGGATGTTCTCAATGGGATGAGAACTTTGATACTTGTAAGGTTTCACAACCAACTGATTTCTATTTGGAGTTTCTCCCATGTTCTGTAGCTGAGGAATAGGCTCATGGACAGGTTCCATTTGGGAGTTAGATTCACTTCTTCTTTATTCAGTTCCCCCTGTTAGATTGCCCTGGATGGAAGAACTTGTTCCATTACCTGTTCCTTCTTTTGGTGTAGTTTCAGCTTGAGCTGTGACTTCACTTAATTCTTTTACCAGCCCAATAGCTTCATCTTCATGTTCTTATCTCTCAGAAAAAAGTTAGTTTAATCAAAAACTAAATGTTCACTTTCTTCTACACACAAAGTTCTTTTGTTGTACACTTAATGAGCTTTTTTATGTGAAGAATATCCCAAGAATACTCCCTCATCACTTCTGGGATCAAACTTACCTAGGGAGTCCTTTCCATTATTGTACACAAAGCACTTGCATCCAAATGCCTTAAGATGGGATATATTTGGTTTTCTACCTTTACGTAACTTATAGGGGGTCTTCTCTACAAGAGGTCTAGTCATGCACCTATTAATAATGTAACATGTAGTATTTACAGCCTCTGCCCAGAAGCTATGGGGTAGTTTACTAGAAAGAAGCATAGTCCTAGCCATATCTTCAAGAGTCCTATTCTTTCTTTCAACTACTCCATTTTGTTGAGGATTCCTAGAGACAGAGAAATTATAATATATACCATGCTCATCACAAAATTCAGCAAACTTAGCATTTTTAAATTCAATTCCATAATCAGACCTAATTGATGCAAGTTGATTGCCTAGTTGTTTCTAAGTTTTAACAAAGGCAGTAAACATGTCAAATGCTTCATCCTTAGATGTTAAAAACAATACCCAAGTAAACCTAGAGTAATCATCAACAAGTATCATCACATATTTCTTACCACATTCTACTCAATGTTCTCATTGGACCACAAAGATCCATATGAACCAGTTCCATCGACCTGGTCGTGCTTTCCACTTTCTTGCTTTTAAAAGAGGATCTTACCTTCTTTCCCCTTGCACAAGCCTCACAAACTTTGTCTTCCTTGAACTTGATGTTAGAAAACCCTATCACCAGGTCCTTGGAGACTAATTTGTTGAGTTGATTTAGACTTTCATGACCAATTCTTTTGTACCATAGGAAGGGATCATTGTCCAACATACTTAGGCAAGTGAGTTCGTTTTCTGAAAGAGTGGAAAAATCTACAATGTAAATATTGTTTACTCTTTTTCCCTACAAAACAATCTTGTCGGTGGTAAGATTAATCATAAAATATTTGGTCGAGGTGAATGCTACCAGGTTACCTCTGTCACACAGTTGTGATACACTGATTAGGCTATATTTCAAGCCATCTTTCAAGTAGACATTCTCAATGGAATGTGAGTCTGTCTTACCTACCTTTCCAACCCCAATGATCTCACCTTTCTTCCCATTTCCAAAGGAGACATTACCTCCTTTTAGGTCCTCAAGTGAAAGGAACTGGTTCTTAATTCCAGTCATATGCTTTGAGAAACCACTATGCATGTACCATATTTGGCTACTTCCCTTTACTTGGACCTGCAAAACAAAATCAGGGGTTAGTCTTAGGAACCCAAACTTGTTTGGTCCCATTCTATAGGCAAAGGGGTGAATTAAATTCCTTTTAGCCCATCTAGGCAGCCTATTTTTCTCTTGAACAAAGATTTTGTTCTTTTGAATGGCCTTTTCTTTTGCATTACATTAACTTTTGTAATGATCTGTCTTGTCACAGTGTGTGCAAATTTTGTTCTCAGGAAGTGTGATGTACATCATATTGGGGTCCCACTTAGGTGTTGGGGTCCCATAGCCATGTCCTCTCTTATTGCTACTGTGGTGCTCTTGCAGCTATGATAGTGCATCAGAGGACTTATTCCATTGGCAAGTTCTTTCTAGTTCATGTTTCACCTTGCCTAGATCTACTTTTAGGACTCTTATCTACTCATCTCTCATTGTACAACTCATCCTTCATTTTTCCTAGATTTTCTTCTAAGGTGAGATGTGTATGATCAGCTTTCTTTTTACCTATTCCTAAATTCAGTTTTAAATTTTCAGATCTAAGTTCTAAGATAGTGGTGTCAAGTTCAAGAACCTGGTTCTTCAACTCAGTATTTTTACTATCACTTTCACTACCTTGAGTTCCATATTTTTGCACTTGGTTTTTAGGATAACACATTCCCTAGACATCTGTTCCTTCTCATTGTTTATGACCTCAGTCTCATCAATGAAGTCTAGTAGTAATTTAGATAGCTTTTATTTAGACAAAAATTTAATCTTGTCATTGAGATGAATCACACTTACCTCTTATTCATCGTCTGATTCTCTAATGGCCATAAGTGCTTGTTCATCTCCAGCTTCATCTTCTGAATCTTCATCTGAGCTTTCTTCCCAAGTAGCAACCATAGCCTTTGTTTATCCTTTGTTCTTCTTGGGTTGAGCCTGTTTCTTCTTCCTGTTTCTTCGTTAAGCCCTTTCTTTCTTCCATTCAATTTCCCGCTGAGGACAATTCTTGATCATGTGGTCAGTCTTACCACATTTGTAGTAGCCCTCGTTGGTATATTTTTTAGGGGACCTTGTCTTGTTGAAGGTTGCACCTCTTGAATAACCCTTTCCTCTCATTAGGTACTTCTTGAAATTCCTTGTGACCATAGCCATTTCACCATCCTCTAAGTCTGCACCTTCATCTATTCTAAGAGCTAGGATTCTTTCCTTCTTTGGTGCATCCATCTTCATGGTTTGCCTTTTCAGTTCATAGGCAATGAGATTTCCAATCAGCTCATCCAACTTGAGAGTGGCAATGTTCTTTGATTCCTGAATAGCAGTGATTTTGCTTTCCCAAGTTACTGGCAAGACCCTTGTCAAGATTTTCTCAACCTTGTCTTCTTCAAGAATAATTCTTCCAAGAGACTTAAGTTCATTTGTCAGTGTTATAAACTTTGTGTACATTTCTTGGATGGTTTCTTCTTCCTTCATGGTGAAATTTTCATATTGAGAATACAACACTGTTCCTCTTGATCTCTTTACTTGAGGAGTTCCTTCATGGGCCACTTGTAGAGTGTCCCTCCTTAGCAGTAGTACAGCTTTGAATTCTGTTGTACTCGTCTGGGCCTAGTCCACACACAAGCCATTTCTTGGCCTTGGCATTCTTTTCCACTCCTTCAGCATTCTTCTTTGTAGTATCCAGGAGACTATCAGTAATAATGTCCTAAAGTTCATAGTCTTCTCCTATGATGTGGTCTCTCATCCTGTTCTTCCACCATGAATAGCACTGGTTATTAAAGAGTGGAGGCCTAGCAGTGGATTGTCCTTCCCAGTTTCCAAGTGGTGTAATCATCTTGATCTGTTCTTAAGGTGTTAGCCTTTTAAAGGATAACCTGCTCTGATACCAATTGATGTTTTATACTTCAATACCGCACAAGGAGGGTGGGGTGATTAGTATGGTACCAAATTTTTGCTTAACTTGATTATAGAAGGACCTGGTTCTTCTATATGTTCCAACTACTACTGTTGCGGAATAATAAATACAAAAAACAAAGAACACAGAGATTTTACGTGGAAAACACCTGGCTCAAAAGGTGAAAAAACCACGACCTACCTTCCAGTAGGATTTTTCGAAACTCTCCACTAAAATCACTAAGCCAAACACTGCATTTACAAAAACTCTTTTGTAAACCTAGGATTAACTCTAATCCCATTATGGCACACAGTCTTAACTGTTGAAACAACTTTAAGTTAACTCTAACTTGAAAACTCTAATTACCTAATACAATTGCTTCTATATAAGTTGAAAGGTACAATGTAAAATCACCTACTACAATTGAACTAGAATAAAATATAGACACTTGGAACTGGTTCTTCTATCTAGTTCAAGTAGCTTCAGGATTGCACGTTTTAATCACACATAAATTGCTTGCAAAATTGCCTTGCTGTTTTGCTCTCAATTCACGTTTAACTTCTGCTTATGTGCATTACTGTAAAAGAGAACAACACTAATATTTAAGGAGTTAGTAATTAGAGATTGACTAGGATACAGATGCTACTCTTCCATGGTGGAAGAGTTCTAGTTGATCTCATACTCTAACTCTATCCTTTTCCTAAACCGTGTTCTCTTTGTGTAAGGAGTCTTTCTCCTTATCCAATATGCAACCTTTTCGATCATGATCCGAAGATATCATTTCTGTTAAGTTAGGTTTATCTCCTTCACATGCATCTCACATGTTTGAGTTGATCATAACTGTGCTTCACAATATGGACCTGGTCCATGTCTGAGTTCCTTAGTCAGTCTTCAAAACTTCACCTTTACTTAGGCCAACAATTACATTTATGTGAAGAAGTCCAATGAGATGTTTGTAATTCTTTCTCTGTATGTGGATGATATTTTATTGTCCGAAAATAATTTAGAGTAAGAAAACCATCAAGTCATGGCTTTCAAAGTCATTTGACATGAAAGATATGGGTGATACAGACTATATCCTTGGAGTTAAGATCCAAAGAGACCGTTCCAAAAAGTTATTGAGTCTATCTCAAGAAACTTATATAAAGAAAATTTTGGAGCTTTTTCGCATGAATAGTTGCAAATCCATGGATACTCCTATAGTGAGAGGTGAAACTTTGAGCCTTGGAATTTCTCCCACTGAAAATTAAAAGGAAGACATGTCTCGAGTTCCATATTCAAGTGTTGTTGGGAGCTTGATGTATGCTACGATATGTACTCGCCCAGACATTTATAATGCCATAGGTCTGGTTAGCACGTATAAATCCAATCCTGGAAGAGATCATTGGAAAGTTGTGAATAGAATTTTCAGATACTTGAAGGGAACTGCAGATTATTCACTATGTTATAATTGAAATGATTTATACTTGAGAGGATATATAGATGTTGATTGGGCTGGTGAATGGAATGATAGAAAATCAACATCTGGTAATACTTTCTTACTTAATGGTGGTGCATTTTCGTGGAAAAGTAAGAAACAAACTTGTACAGCCCTTTCGATGATGGAAGATGAGTTTATGGCTTGTGCGTCTGCAGTACAAGAAGCTATTTGGTTGAAGAGATTCTTTAATCATTTGGATATTATAAAGAACTCTCAGGGTCCCCTGACTCTATATTGTGATAGTCAAGCGGCTATTGCATACACAAAAGATCGTAACTATTATAGCAAGACCAAACACATTGACATCAAGTATAACTTTGTGAGAGACATGGTAACAAGTAGAGAGATAAATTTACACTACATTCATATGCGAAGCATGATAGCTGATTCTTTTACAAAGGCGATAGCTAGAGACCTGCTTGAGAAATATGTTTGTCACACCTCCTTTTCTACCTCTCAAAATAATAATAGTATGTGTATGAGTCAAAGAGTTTTTCCAATTAAAGTGACAAAATTTGAATAGGGATTATTTTATTGTTCAGAGTCGCCACTTAGAATTGAGTTTTTCGGTGTTCCAAGGTCACCATTTATTTGGATCCCTAGTCAAAGGAAGGTTTGACTCTATTTTAATCGGTCCGCGAAAACAAAGTTCGGGTAAGGAATTCTGTTGACCGGGGAGAAGGTATAAGGCATTCCCCAAGTCCCGTGGTTCTAGCACGGTCGCTTTATTGACTTAAACTTGGCTTGAATTAATTTTGGACAAACTGTGATTTATATTATTTTCATGTTTTACCTATCCTCTTTTATCTCTTGATTATTAGAAAAAATTAAAGAATATTTTTGAATAATAAGATGTCATAACCACACTACGAAAGCGAATGCGCGATCGACGAAATTTATTATTTAGTCATAACGGCGCTACGCAAGTGAATCCGCAGTCATGACAGACGATTGTTAGCACGTTATTTACTTTTGAAAAATTGCTGCAATTGTGTTGGAGGAAACATTAACCCTCTTTTTTTCCAGAAAATTTATTAAATGTCACTACCACGCTACGCAAGCGAATCCGTAATTATGACAAAAGATTTATAAATTAATTAAAACTATTGAATATGACATGAAATTGATGAATTAACTTATTAAAAGTTAAGGGTCACGCTACACAAGTGAGTCCGTGAAGTTAAAGCGCACCTACTATTTGCCTAACATTTAAATTAATTAAAGGGAAACAAGTTAATTAAAATAGCAGAAAAATCTGATATTATTATTATTTTTTCGAGCTTTATAGTTGGAAAAAATTATGCAAATAAATGTTGGACCAACTTTATCTATTTTAAAAGAAATGAGCCAACTTCTTGTTAAAAAAATGGGCTAGCTTGTATGAAGCTTTTGGGCTGCTGGAATTTATTATTAAAATGGGCCAAGAAATGAATTTCAATTGGCCCAATGCTATATAGAAGAAAAAGGGTAATTTTGTTGTTTAAAGGTAAATGGGCCAACTTTTATCTTTGATTCAATAAGGCCCAAAGTTGATACAATCTTAGCTCTTTACATAGTTTGAGTTCATGACCATTAACTACATAGTCACAATTGTATAAACGCCCACTTTACAAAAATAGCCATTTTTGCAAATCCGGCAAAATGGCCAGATTCACAAAGATATTATCACAGCATTCCTAGAAGCATATGTTGGCAGTGAAATTTCAGCAACTAAAACGAACTCATGCTATATGTTATACACCTAAAGTGATTCATGGCATACTTAGCAATTGTTACTCGGATATAATAGCTTGAAAACATGCTTAAACAAAATCCATAAACGACTTACATATCACATTCAAAAACTTACAACTCAATATTTAAGTATTATGAAGGACTATATTCACATTATCACATGCTTGATACATAACAATAACATACAAGCTCTTTTGTTGTCAAACTATTCATCACATCAAACACATTTAAATGGTGCAGCATGTTCAAGTTGTTCCCATTGCTGAAAATACGTACATTACGAGTCTTAAAGGATTACTTGGTAGCAAAAGAATAAACAGTAGTTCAGCAACTAAAGCAGCATAAAAACAACAGCAAAACCAGCAGCAAATCCGTGTTAAAACAAACCGAAAACTTAGAGAGGGAACCCAGAAACGAACTCTAAAGAGGACTTATATTTTTTTAAAAGTTTTCACTCTAAGATTCACTCCCAAAGCTCACCATTTTAGCTTACTTTTCATGTGTTCAACTGCTGAATTTTTTTTGGTTTTTGTGACAAAGCAATTATAAAAAATGCCCCCGAGGAAGTGTGATGGAGTCCCCTCTATATATCAAAACAACCAGCTATTTCAAAAAATTAAAAATCAATCTTTTTGACAGATTTTTCTACAAAATCTGCTCTTAAATTCAAAAAGCAAGACTTTCTAGTTCAAATCTTGTCAAGTATTTCAAACAAAATCTGCTCTCCACTATTCAAAGATAGACTTTATTCAAATAATGTCCAAAGGTCTACATTTTCTTACCAAACAATTTGACTTTTGAGTGTTGTACTCAAAGAGTCTTGAAGCAGTAAACAAACAACCAAACAAGTACCATATACTCTTAAGTATTTTTCATTACCTCACTTTTATCAATACAAAGCTATTTTACTACTTCAACAAGTGCAAAAATAGAAAATTTAATATTTCAAACTTCAAAAACTAATGCTAAAATAATTAATAATAGGCAAAAATAAATCTGAAAATTAAAAATAAAAATAAAAAAATCAGCCATGAAAAAGAATAGTATTTTACCATTTTACACATCAAAAGGCCGAAAAAATGGTGGTATTCCAAAGAGGGTGTTCCGGGAGGTCGCCGGAATTAGGCCGGATTTTGGTCGCCCGATTTTTGGGGTAGAATTGACATCAATAGTTTGGTCTTGAGGAGCTCTATCCATTGATGTAGGTATTTTGGGGTGGTAGTGGTTGGAGCTTCAAGAATTTGGGCAAAAAAGTGACGGGAAAGTTTTCCAGATCTAAGATTCAAGGAGTTTGAGGGATTTTTTTAGGATTTGGTTTGGAGATATGGAAAGAGGAAGGTGTGGAGATTACGTGGTGTGAATTTGGAGGTGTTTGGAGGTGGTTCGCCGGCGGCAGCGATTTCCGGCAGGCGACGGTGGGCGGAGCTGGGGCGGCGTAGAGAGAGTGAAGAGAGAGAGGAGAGAAGAAGGAGAGGGAAAGAAGAGAGAGGAAATAAGGGGGAAATGGAGAAAATTTTGGGGATTTTAGGCTTTAAATACCTAGGATGAAGATCAAACTAGGACCGTTGGATTAAATCAAAATGGGTGGATGAGATTGAATCTTGTCACTTAACCAAAACGACGTAGTTTCAAGACAAAACTACGTCGTTTTTAGCTCTTCTTGGCAGCTCCCTTTTGGATCAGGTTTGGGCTCTTTGGGCTCAAATTTTGGGCCAATTTTGGCACAATTTTAATTAAATTACACTAGCCCAAACCCCACCCCATTTATCAAACCATTACTCAACTCTTAAAACCTATACATACACAAATAAGAACAAACACACACACACATACATATTTTATATATATATATATAACGCGATAATTAGGCATTTATAGCTGCCCCTCTTTGCTCGAGAACATGAAAAGTTTTCGTGCAAAGACAAATAAATGCCATGAATAATTTTTTACTCACATTCACTCTAGTGGAAGCATTTTGAAAAAGGTGGTGACCGAACCTTGTTTCCGAGGTTGCCTACATATCTTTGGCTATAAAGGAATCAGGTCAGTGTAGTTTGGGAAAATTTGGTAGGTGGGACTACCAGACACTGGAGTTAAGACTGCTATTGCTGCCGCTGTTGCTGTTACTCTTACCGTTACTGCTTCTTACATCAAAAGAAAAAGAGAAGAGCACTACATTTGTCTACAAACTAAGAGTACAAAAATTCCTATCCACGTGTCTTCTAGAGTCAAATCTTGATTCTTGACCTGCTCGCTTGTGTTGACATTAGATTGGATCTTAATTCTTTTGAAGAAAAGATTATGACTCAATCTCGATGGCTTGCTTTCTGGATCAGAATTTGAGAAGATGAATCTTGAGAAGCTGGGCTGCTGACACATTATCAAAGCTAAACTCCGACTATCTTGTGATCGAAGGATTTCTTTCTTCTGATGAGAAACTGAAACTGCAAGCTTTAATCATCACTTGTGCTATACAGCAGATCCTGCAAAGCCATCAAAGACAAACAAAAATGAACAAAATTTTTCTTCCCCAGTCTGGCACTAGGAAAATTCTGTGAGTTATTAGAGAAATCTGTAAATTATCTAATTTATTGAAAAGGCAGATAGAAACAGTAGTATAAACTAGCTGAAAGAGATAAAATTTGGTAACGAAGGATAGTTTAACCAAGGATCGGTACCTTGTGCAACTGAAAGGAAATGTAATCATAAGCTGGTACCCTCTCTTACTGGAAGGAAATAAAATCGGGTGTTAACACCATGTATTATCGATAAAGTGTTGAATCCCCCTAGGCGAAACAGTTCGATCTGAGTTAAATTGTATTTAAACAACCTAAGCGAAGATTACTTCTACCTGGAATGTCGAACTAGATCCCCTTAGGCGAAATGGTTCTACCTGGGTTAAGCTACGTAAAACACCCTGAACTAGGACCGACATTATGCACTCCTTTGTTCCTTTTTTAAACAAAAAAAAACTTGTGAGTTTTTAAAGTGGTGGTTGGTTTGTGGCCTTGATGCCCTGAGTAGCTTGATTCACGACCACTGCTGTCGAAGAACCGATTTTGTCAGCGTGGTACCGAGATGTTATGCCGCTCTGGATCATTTTCTAGAGACCTTGGCTTCACAATATTGACCCCAACTGTTTCATACCCAGATGTCCATGGTACCGCTACCCTTGTCTCTAAGGCAATGCATTTTTCTCTAAAATCAAACTCAGTTGTCTTACCCCAGTATCAGTTTGTGTCCGTAGTGCTCATCAACTTTTCTCATAAAGCAGGTCTTGCTTAGGCGACCTTTTCAGCTCTTTTTTAGACACTTTGTTTGTCTTATCGAATGAGATCAGAGATGGATTCGTGCCTTCGTCAATGCCATATATGGACCAAATTGTGCTCGACATTACGGGGAATCTGTAGCCAGTTTTGCAGCCCTTTCTTTGCTTCGATTTTGATGCAGGATTAGACCGAAGGGGACGCAAAGAAAAATTATGGGTAAAAATAGGATAATAATTGGAAGCAAAAAAGAATTGTGCTTAAACAAAAGGTGTCCCTTTCGGGAAAAGGAATAAGGAGACTTATCTGGAGGTATGTGCCGACTTTAATGAGCCATGACATGCATTTTGGACTGAATGCTTGATCTGTCTGAGCTGTCTAATTCTAAAAATCCGCCGCAAATGTTCATCTTGAATTTATCTTGGTTGTGCTCATGCCGGAGAATCAAAGACCCTTATTCGGCTAGTAGTGCCCATTACAGGTTTTCGCTAACTAACCTCTCTCATTTCTCTACTAACTGTCACCTTATGGTGCCCATCTGGGTTTTCACCAATAAGACTCTCTCATTTCTCTGCTCACTATCGCCTTATAGTGCCCGTACGGGTTTTCACTGATAAGACTCTCTCATTTCTTTTTTTTTTGACTAAGATACAGTATGAGGGAGGTTATCCAATGCCTTTGGCATGGGGACTTCAATCATTCTTAAGAAACATCGATCAGAAGTTCTTGAAAGATAAAAAGGCGAAATGAACCTTGAACTGAATTACAACTTTTGGAATCATTTTTACAGAAAAAACCGTGAAATAAAACAAACTTCTGCCCCAGTTTTGGAGTATTGGGAATATGGATTTTTTGTTCTGATGGGACCGAACCCAGGGTAAGGCTGCCTACATATCCTTTCGAAATCAGGTCGGACGTAGTTCAATGACTCAGAGATTTGTTGTTGTTGTTGTTGTTGTTGTTATTGTTGTTGTTGTTGTTGTTGTTGTTGTTGTTGTTGTTGTTTTTTACAAGTACACAAGTTCCAAGAAGTGAGAAACAAGGAATACAAATACGGCTCAAAAGGATTAACAAAAAGGGTGACACCTATTTGGAATAGCGAGCAAATGATAGCCTTCGCCACTTCAATCTGAGAAAATCAATGCGTGAAAATTTTACAATGTGTATATATCAGACATAATATCTTTTGACTGCATCTGCATTAATAGTCATGTCTGGTACCCGTCCTTCTTCATCTACCAAGTACAAGACCCCTTTTGGTAACACTTTCCTGATGATGTAGGGTCCTTGGTAGTTCGGGGCAAACATTCCTTTAGCTTCTACCTGGTGCGGAAGGATGCGTTTCAAAATCAGCTGGCCTACCTCAAACTGCCTTGGGCACACCTTCTTATTGTAAGCGCGTGCCATTCTTTGTTGGTATAACTGGCCAAAACACACTGCTGCTAGCCATTTTTCATCGATCAACATCAGTTGTTCTAATCGGGTCTTGACCCACTCAGTGTCTTCAATCTCTGATTCCACAATAATTCGGAGAGAGGGAATTTCGACTTCAGAGGTTATTACAACTTCAGTTCCGTATACAAGCAGATACGGAGTTGTGCCAACAGATGTGCGAACAGTCGTACGGTATCCCAAAAGAGCAAAAGGCAACTTTTCATGCCATTGCCTGGAACCTTGGATCATCTTCCTAAGAATCTTCTTGATGTTCTTGTTTGCCGCTTCGACTGCTCCATTGGCTTTTGGCCGGTAAGGGGTAGAATGGCGATGCATGATTTTAAATTGTTCGCATACCTCCTTCATCAAATGACTATTTAGATTGGTTGCATTGTCAGTGATAATGGTCTTTGGGATACCAAAACGACAAATGATGTTGGAGTGAACAAAGTCTACCACTGCTTTCTTGGTGACTGCTTTGAAAGTGACGGCTTCCACCCATTTGGTGAAGTAATCAATTGCAACCAAAATGAATCTATGGCCATTTGAAGCCTTTGGCTCGATCGGCCCCATAACATCCATTCCCCAAGCAACGAAAGGCCAAGGAGAGGACATGGGATGCAACTCCGAAGGAGGCGAGTGAATGAGGTCACCGTGAATCTGGCACTGGTGACATTTGCAAACAAATCTAAAGAAATCTCTCTCCATGGTAAGCCAGTAATACCCTGTCCGTAGAATCTTCTTCGCCAAAACATATCCATTCTTGTGAGGTCCGCATACCCCTGAATGCACTTCACTCATGATCCGCTTTGCTTATGTAGCATCTATGCATCTCAACAAGTTTAAATCTGGGGTCCTCTTGTATAGAATTTCCCTATTAAGGAAGAAACCACTGGCAAGTCGCCTTATAGTTCTTTTTGATCTCCTTTGGCATGCTCTGGATATTCTCTTGTTTTTAGGAATCGTTTTATGTCATGATACCATGGTTCACCATCTGGTTCTGTCTCAATTGTATTGCAGTAATCGTGTTGATTCCGAACTTGGATTTCTAGTGGATCAATATGAGTGTTACCTGGATAAGGGAGCATCGAGGCTAGAGTAGCCAATGCATCAGCTAGCTTGTTGTGAAACCGGGGAATGTACCTGAACTCGATAGATTTGAATCTTTTGCTCAAGTCTCGCACACATTGTCTGTACGAAATAAGTTTGATGTCTCGAGTCTCCCATTCGCCTTGGGCTTGCCTGATAAGCAAGTCAGAATCTCCCATAACTAATAGTTCACGCACATCCAGATCGATGGCCATTTTCAAACCCATGATACAAGCTTCATATTCTGCCGTATTATTAGTACAGAAGAACAAAAGTCGGGTCGTCGCAGGGTAATGGTGTCCAATAGGTGTGATGAGGATTTCCCCGATCCCAACTCCTTTGATATTGACAGCCCATCAAAATACATTTTCTATACAGGGTGATCGTCTGGAACCACTTCCTCTATCAAGTTGACCTCTTCGTCCGGGAAGTATGTGCTAAGTGGCATGTACTCATTACCAACTGGATTCTCTGCCAAATGATCTGCCAAAGCCTGTGCTTTCATCGCGGTGCGAGTGACATAGACGATGTCAAACTCTGTGAGCAGGATTTGCCATTTTGCGAGCCTGCCAGTGGGCATTGGCTTTTGGAAGATGTACTTCAAGGGATCCATTCTGGATATGAGGTAAGTAGTGTAGGACAAAAGATAATGTATCTCAACTTTTGAGCAACCCAAGTCAAGGCACAACATTTCCTTTCTAAAAGGGTGTACTTAACCTCATAATCGGTGAACTTCTTGCTCAAATAATATATTGCCTGTTCATTTTTGCCTGTTGCATCATGTTGCCCCAGAACGCATCCAAAGGAATTATCCATCACTGATAGATATAAAAACAAAGGCCTACCAGGTTCAGGTGGGACCAGTACAGGGGGTTTTGACAGATAATCTTTGATCATGTCAAAAGCCTTTTGGCAATCGTCTGTCCATCTGACAGCGGCATCCTTTTTCAGCAACTTAAAGATGGGCTCGCACATGGTTGTGAGCTGAGCAATGAACCTACTGATGTAGTTCAACCTCCCGAGCAAACTCATGACCTCTTTTTTGTTCTTCAGGGGTGGCAGATCTCGGACTTTATCTTAGATGGATCCAATTCGATGCCTCTCCGGCTGACTATAAAACCGAGGAGTTTCCCAGATGGTACCCCAAATGCACACTTGACTGGATTAAGCTTAAGGTCATACCTACGAAGCCGTTCGAAGACCTTTTTCAAATCACACACGTGATCGGCTTGTGTCTTTGATTTTATGATGACATCGTCGACATATACTTCAATCTCTTTGTGCATCATGTCATGAAAAATGGTGGTCATGGCCTTCATGTAAGTTGCCCCTGCATTCTTTAAACCGAATGGCATGACCCTGTAACAATAAGTACCCCATGGCGTGGTGAAAGCGGTCTTTTCTGCATCATCCTCATCCATTAAAATTTGATGGTACCCAGCATAACAATCCACAAATGATTGGATCTCATGCTTTGTGCAATTATCTACAAGAATGTGGATGTTTGGCAAAGGAAAATTATCCTTTGGACTTGCTTTGTTCAGGCCCCTATAGTCGACACAAACTCTAGTTTTTCCATCCTTCTTTAGCACGGACACACATTTGCCACCCAGGTGGTGTATCGGACAACTCTGACCACATTGGCTCTTAGTTGCTTCATTATTTCTTCTTTGATTTTGTCGCTCATGTCTGTTTTAAATTTTCGTTTCTTTTGTTGCACTGGTGGAAAACCAGGATATGTAGGAAGCTTATGAACCACCAGATCAGCACTTAAACCCGGCATATTATCGTAAGACCAAGCAAACACATCTCTGTATTCAAATAAAAGTTGAATCAAGATATCTCTGGTTTTTTGTTCAGTGTGAATGCTTATCTTCGTTTCTCTAACTTCTTCAGGACTTCTGATAATAATCGTCTCAGTTTCATTGAGGTTTTGCTTAGGCTTGTTTTCAAATTGTTCCAACTCTCTTTTTATTTCCTCAACAATCTCATCTTCCTCATATTCAACCTCTTGATGTCTTATTTCGATATTAGACAGCTTTTCAAGATCTGGGCATGAATTCTGCATGCATGTCATGTTATTAAAGCCGGCATTAACAAAACTGAAATGAAAATAAAATGACAGGAATTAGGAAAAGGAAAAGATAGGAAACTTAATAGGAAACTGAACTGCACTTTATTGAATTCGAAAGGATAGAAGGGTTAACATCAAAACAAAACAATCATCCTGAGATATTTGGATTACAACCCTGAAAGTAACCCAAAATACAAAAAAGAAGCTGCAAAAGCAGACTACCAAGACTCCTTTCTTGTGGGGAGAGGAGTTGCTTCCCAGTTGGTGAGCATGGTGTCTGGGTCAATTAGTTGCATATCGGCACGACTAGTGCCTTCACCAGCCTGGATCATATTCACGTCATAAAACATCTTGCTGAGGCCATGGCAAATTTCATCAATGTTTGCATGCGCCAAGGAATTTTGACCCTATCGGAGTCGTGGCTTGACAAAAGTGTAGAAAATATGAGGGATAGGCTATTGCAAGACCCATCCACTCTTTTTGCGGTGTTTGGATTTGTTTTTGTCTGCTTGTGTTGGCCTGAAGCCTAAGCCAAAAGTACCCCGGTTGCCTAACGGAGCAATAGGCTCTGAACTTCCTTGCAATGATGCCCCCAAACCTTTTCCTGGCTCATAACCTTTTCTCATCATAACCGTAGCCACCATTACAGATGTGGCGGAAAGACGAGGATGCAGAATGGGCTTTCCTTCCTCGACATGGTCCACAACAACCACTTCAAAAGCCTGATAGACAATGGACTCAAACCCTTCCTTGGCCTCAATACAGGGGATTAATGGGTCTTTATAAATGGAAGACTCGTCTTCTCCGTGAACAATAATTTCTTGCCCGTCATGTTCGAATTTGAGAATCTGGTGCAAGGTGGATGGCACAGCTCGGGCTGTATGGATCCATGGCCTTCCAAGAAGAAAGTTATAAGAAGTGACCATGTACACTACTTGGAAAACAATCTGAAAGTCCAACGGCCCAATCGTCATGGTGAGGTTGATTTCCCCCATAGTATCTCTCGCTGAGCCATCGAAAGCCCGGATGCGAACATTGTTGGGTCGGATTCTGTCTGTATTGATCTTCATACTTTGCAAAGTAGAGAGAGGGCATACATCTACACTTGAGCCTCCATCAACCATGACTCTCTTTACATAATGCCCCTCACATTTGACCATCAAGTTCAAAGCCTTATTGTGCCCGGCTCCTTCCTCGGGAAGTTCATCATCGGTAAATGAGATTCTGTTTACCTCAAAAAATCTATTGGCCATCTTCTTTAACTGATTCACTATGGTCTCCTCTGAGATATGTGCCTCGTTCAGGACCTTGATTAGTACACGGGCATGCTCTTTGGAATGTATGAGCAGAGATAGTAGAGAGATTTGGGCAGGAGTCTTTCTTAGATGGTCAATGATTGAGTAATCCTGAGCTTTCATTTTCTTCAAAAACTCTTCTGCCTCTGCTTCAGTGACTGGCTTCTTTATTGGCAATTGGCCTCCTCTGATTTGCTTGGCCTTCATTAACTCTTCTGGAGAATAACACCTCCCCGATCGAGTCAAACCTCCAGTTTCCCCCACTTCCTCTATGATTTCCTTGCCTTTGTAGGTCATCACAGTTTTGTTGTAGTTCCAAGGAACATTTTTTGTGTTTGTCACATGGGGTTGCACGACAGGTTTGATTATGATTGGCTCTGTTATGCCATTCGTACCGCCCCGATTCTGCCTTGTGACGGGGTGGCCTCCAAGGACATATAACCTTGGGCTTGGAACATTGGAGCGAACCTCTAACCTCGAGACCTTGGGCATAAATAAAGTTACCTTTTCTAAGTTCAGGGCGCCTTTCACAATCAACGGCACATCTCGGCTTGGTCTTACTTCCAGACTTGTTCCTTCTTGAATTGCTCCCACTGTCATTTCTATTTGGTTGACCGGCTTGTATTCCTAATCTCGGCCAATCATTCCCAAGAAATGAACATCGTTGTGTTCCTGCAACGGGTTGTTTGTCACATTAGGAGGGTCCTCGCCATTCGTTAATACAATTAATTTTTCAGAAATGAGTCTTTCTATGGCTCCTTTCAGAGTCCAACAGTCATCAGTGCGTCCAACAGTCATCGGTGCTATGCCCCGGGGCACCTGAATGATATTCACATCTAGCATTTTCTTGAAATCCATGTGAATTCGGATGCATGTGGTGGGGAGCGATGGGTCCAATCACGCTCAATTGCTTCAGCTTCTGGAATAGACTAGAGTATGATTCAGCCAATGGAGTGAATTTTTCTGCCGGCCTCTACTCTCGACCATAATCCTGCCTGGGACGAGCATTATAGGGTGCCCAAAAATTTTGTTGCTGAGGTCGGGGGCCCCTTGGAGCTGGTGCCCGTACCTGCTGATTGGGAGGCCGAGCATATGATTGAGCATTGTACACTGTATATTGTGGTGGGCCCATAGAGTATTGAGGAATTGGCGGGGGATAGTAATGTTGAGGGTAGCTGGATCTCTCCTGCTGAACTTGCACATAAGGGTGCGATGCCCCTCTTTGAACTTCCCTAGATCCCGAGGTCATCATAGAACCTTCATCTCTCTTTTTCTATTTGCAAAACTTCCCGACCCATTTTGGATCGCTTGGGTGGTGGCTTTGAGAGCTACCTGACTTACAATTCTGCCAGTATTTAGGCCATTTTCGATCATTTCCCCTATCTTGATTGCTTCGGCAAAAGGCCTACCCATTGCAGACATCATGTTTTGGAAATAATCAGGCTCTTGAGCCTCCAAAAAGACAGTGATCAACTCATGATTATCCATGGGCGGCTTAACTCTAGCCGCTTGCTCCCTCTACTTGATGGCGTACTCCCTAAAGCTTTCCGTCGGCTTTTTCCTCATATTGGATAGGGAATTGCGGTCTGGTGCAATATCAATGTTGTATTGGAATTGCTTGACGAAGGCCTGGGCCATGTCATCCCAAATATGCCAGTGAGAGATGTCTTGGTCAATGAACCATTCGGAAGCTACCCCCACAAGGATTTCCCCAAAGTAAGCCATTAGCAGCTCTTCCTTTCCTCCTGCACCCCTCAGCTGGTTGCAGTACCTTTTCAAGTGGGCGATAGGGTCGCCGTGTCCATCATATTTCTCAAATTTTGGGGTTTTGAACCCTCGTGGCAAATGGATATGAGGGAACATGCATAGATCACTGAATGAAACACTTTTGTGACCACCTAGTCCCTGTATGTTCTTTATATTCTGTTCAAGACTTTTCATTTTCCTGGCCATCTCATCTGGCTCAATCATCGTGGAAGGCATTTCATTTTCCACTGGTGATTTGTATCGAGGAGTCTGATTGTTTGGGGTCGAGACCCCAAAAGCCATATTCGGAGAATAGTATTGTCCATCATAAGCATGAGATGGTGGCTCATTATTTGGCCTCGTCACAGGAGGTGGTGGCGGGATTGTATATACCGGTGCGCCAGACACGACGAGAGGGGTGTTCCTGACCGGTGCAACTGGAGGTCGCATATTAGAGGTACTAGGGGTAGCATGGAGGCTGTAGTTCGGCACATACCCTAGTGGTAGAATGGGGTCGCTCGTTACATGGAGCGGTGGTTGAGTAGCCTGGGGTATGGTGTAAGTTCCCTCTGAGGGACCCTGGGGTGGAGGTCGACCGGAAACCCAAGCTTGATATACATGTGACAGTTGTTGTCTCAATTTTCTTATCTCCTCAGACTCTTGCTCAACTGACTGACCCTGCGGATTGTCACTGGCCAACTCGATTTCATCACTGTTATCCATTACTACTGGTCCCTTAGATCTTGTGAAGTAATGATGTACTTCCAGATTTACCTCAAACCAACCACCTTAAACTTACTGGTTTAAGAGACAACAAACGTGTTAGGGTTAGGCATTTTATAGATATGAATTACACGTAATATGTCATGCTCCTAACATCACCACCATTTCTAAAATGCTTTTGGAAGGCTTCAATGTTTCATTCCGGCCTATCAACTTGTTGCTTATTGACACTGTTATTTCCTTCTTCTTTTTTTCCTTTTTTTTATTATTATTTTTCACTCACCATATTTGATCCCTTACTTTAGAGCCATTTTAAAATGAATACTTGATCGAGCCTTTTGTGGGTTGCCTACGTATCATGTCGCCGCATGAATCAGATCATTACGTAGTTCAGATATGCAAGACACTTGATTTTTTTTTACAAAACAAACATCAAAAACTTTTTCATTGATTTTCGATATAATATTTTGATACAAGACTCAAAAATCAAGAGTTACATAAAGATAAACGAGACCAAACCTGATTCAAATAGTATTTTTAGAATAAAAGTCAAAACAACACCAAAAGACTCTTATAGACTTAGAAACAACAAAAGCATAATGAAATGGACTAATAACTAAAAGAAGACTTTGATCTCTACAGTAGAATCCACCAGCATTACTGTAATCAAGGCTCTTGTTCCTGCGGCTGACCCCCAACATTGGGTATATCCTCTCCAAGTCTGCAGATATATGACGAGCAACATTCAATGATACTTCTGCAAACCACTTGGGCGTCATGCCCTGGCAACTCCTGCATGCTCTTAAGGTATATGTGGCTACCTCGAGGATCTTTCCCTTAATATATTCCTAAGCCACGTGCAGCTCTTGATTCTGCCGACCATGGGTCACAGCTAGATCCAACGCATCACGCTCGCGGTCCAAGGCCATATCTTTCTGGTGCCGAACATCTAGCGACTCCGCTTCTAATTGATTGATCACCTTTTGGTAGTGGTGTCTTTCTATTTCAATCTCCGCGATCTGGCTCTCTTTGCTTGACTCAACTCTCCCTATCTGATCCCTCAGACCTTGGATTAATGGAGCGAAACCTCTACGTTCATGATCACGGACTACCCTGAACTGGGCTTCTTTCTCTTTTTGCTGCTGAGCGGTTGTGACTATGTTCTTCTTTCGAATTTGGGCTTTGAGTGCTTGCTTCTCTCGTGCCCACTGAGCCTTTTCCCGCTCAAAATCAGCTTGTTATATGTCAATGGCTGTCTCCAGAATGCCCTTATCTTCTTGTAAAGTGTCAATACGAGATTGGAACTATTGCGCCACTTCCCTTCTGGTTTCTCTAACTCTGACCTCGATCTCTCTCTCCCAATAAACTGTGTGCCATATGGATCTCTCTGTCCTTTGCTCGGGGATATCCTGGTTGTGAAACCACTCAAGGTATGCGAGGCATACCTCCCCACGTTCACGATCAACTACCATCTCGTCTAAATCGGAAAATCGACTACCAAACCAAATCTTCTGTGCATATGACTCCCTTAGAGGTTCCTCTCCCTTGAATTCCCACATGAACGGGTGCATGTCCTTAATCGGGGGCCTCTTTTGCTCTCTCCCTAACTAGCGCATGACGCGTAAAGGCGCGTAGGGTTGGAAACCCCTAAAACCCATGAGTATGAAGAATGGGCGATACGTCGACATATGCATGACCCTAGCAGAAGGGAACCAGTAATAGTTCCAAGTGATTCTATCAGCACTCAATGAACCAAGTAATGTCCGCCAAGCCCTCACCCCCTCTGGAAGATTACAACTCGCAGCTCTGTCTAGGTGACATCCAATGTAATTTAGCCAATCATCATTGAAATTTACTACTATTGGATGATGATAAAGGTGCTCTATGAACCACATTTGCGGCAGAATGTTGCATCCCTCAAAGTAATCTTCACCTTCTTGACAACGAGTCAAAGCCCGAAAAATATCTCCCAAAATCATGGGAAGAATGGTATGATCCTCGCTACTTTGCAAATACGAGACTACCGCAACCAATCGAATTCTGATGTACCCACCACGCTCCGGAAAGACCATGATCCCTAAAAATGATATCATGAACGCGATATTCTCAACTCCCTCCAAGCGTCGTAACTCAACTGGTTGACGAATTCTGTGCCCGAGAAGTTCTCAAACCCTTTCTCGTCCCCAAATCTGTCATAAAAATATTCCGACGGAACCCAACCTTCGTTTAAGCAAACCATTGGAATTCGACGAAGGCATAACTTCTTTAAAAAGTTGTTCACACCAACTTTTCTCGGAGCAGCAGGCCTTTTCCCACGAAGGTCTCTCCCCAATCCGGTGAACCCACCTAATTTTTCCAATGTGGGTGTCATTTCACAATCTTTGAACCTGAAGACATTGTTCGCGGGGTCCCAAAAACCTGCTAGAGCCTCGATTAAATCTCTATTAGGCTTAATTCCCATGAGGTTGGTGAGGAACTTGAGGTGCTTAAATACCCGATTCCGTTCCCATGTAGCAAAACTAGCCCACCAATTACAGAGACTACTCGGGGTCTTATCTCTGATCAAGAACATAGGAGGCGTCTTGTCCCTTACCATTTTTCTGACTGCTTCTTTGTGGAGAACACATGGTGATCCTAAGAATAAGATAAAAAAAAGGGTTAGGACTTACCTAAACTATATGCAAATTATGATCATTTATTATTTTATTTTATTTTTTGGTCAATTTAGGACTCGATCTATTTTTTTTAATTACAATATATATTTTGAAATTATCGGACACAAAAGTTGAGATGATAAAAGCGAAAAAAGGCTATTATTACAAAAACGACCCTTTAATACTTCCATAGAAGGCATAAAGGATGTCTCGGCAAAAACAGCCAAACACAGGAACAAAACAATAAAAATAGACAAAATAATAAATAAATAAAAACTAGTTTTTACGAAAATGACCCTTTGCAATATGAGTATAACCAGATAAAAATAGCTACTTTTTGCAAAAATAATCTTTCCGGAAAGGTTTAAAGTTGTTTCGACAAAAATGGCCAGACATAAGGGCAAAATGGTAAAAGGTGAATAAATATGGATAAAGTAACTATTTTTACAAAAGTGTCCCTTCAGCACTTCCCAGGAAGATTTTAAGATTGTCTTGGCAAAACAGCTGGAACATGAGGGCCAGACAGTAAAAGGTGACCAAAATAGGCCTTTTTTTTTGAAAATTTTATGCTCCCTTTTTTTTGAAACATGTGGGCTGAACCCGATGGAGGTTGCCTACGTATCTCACATCCGATGAGAATCAAACCCGTGTAGTTTAGTAAAACAGGGTACTCTCCCCTTTTGTTTTTTTTAATGAAAATTAATCTTTACAACTCACACCAGACTACTACAAAATATATATTTTTTTTTAAAAAAAGGTTTATTTGCACTAAACTAGGAGAATTATTCTTTTTTTTATTTTTAATAATTACACTAATTGTTTTTAAAACCGGTCGACAATGCAAGTAAGCCTTCCAAATGATGTATCAAGTAGCACATACGTGAACATGCTGGTCTCAAAGAGGATACCTGTCTTATACGGACCCGGCCCCTGTGCCGAGTTTCGCTAAGTCAAATGCATGTGATGCAAATAAAGCGAACCTACTAGGGATATTCGGCATGAGGCTTGTTCTTCTAGGTTTAGATCCTATTGGAGAAGGTATCTAGACTGGCTTACTCGAGTGGACAACTCGAGCCGAGGAGGGTCAGTGTACCGGTAGCATTGCTTTCCGGATTAACTGTGGTGCTCCCCGCCTAAAACAGGTGTGACTAAAAGCCTTCACCGGGTGACGAACACCTCGGCTATCTCAAAGAAAGAGGGCTATGTCAAGCAAATGCCCAATTTTTAATTTCAAAAAGACTCAGAGGGGGTGCATGAGAAAACAGTTTATATGTACAGTTCAACAATATCAAAATGGTAAAAAGTGAACAGGTAGCACATTAGACACAAATAAATCCCAATATTTACAAAATTAATAAAGCCAAATAAAAAGTCAACATGTACAAGCTCGAATTATTATGTAA